>NW_027210671.1:675000-1167500 GCF_029030835.1 Brachyistius frenatus | reverse complement strand
ACCACTCATTGTTGTTGACAGCGTCTCCAAACCCCGGTGTGTCTACGATGGTTAGCTTGAGCTTCACTCCTTTCTCCTCGATGTCTACAGTGTGTTTGATGATCTCCACGGTTTGGTTGATACGTTCTGCAAATAATCAACACAGAGAAAATGAAAGATAGAAAATGAAGGACAAAACTCTGATGGTGTGATTGACACTTCTGATTTTTCTTTATAATGAATTATGGATACTATTACACGGCTACTTTACATTCACTTTACACGTACATTAACTATCTAACATTTTGAATTTCAAGAATTTATTCTGAAGCAAAGTCATTTAAAAACTGTGTAAACTGTTTGTGGCGCAAAATGTTTCCATCTCATCAATTATAAATCAAAAGAAACAGATTAACTGAACTAACGAGAAATGTAGCTTGTAGCAAATAAAAAAGCTAAAGCAAGAAATGAGTGTGAAGCTAACCAGCAGCAAAAGAGCAATGATTTCATATTGTTCAGGAAATATATTCATTGGGGAAAAAATTACCTAGTTTTACACAAAAATATTTAGGAGAGAAACTGGAAAAAGTGAACAATTGACATGATACAATATTTTATATAAATAAAACATAACTTTTTATCATATTAAATAAAAGAAATCAACAAATAAAGTCACATAAATTCGATCTTATTATTCCGCATTCAACAAAACCGAGTAATATCGAGTAAGCAGTGCATCCATTATGTCTAACACAGAGAGATAATAAATAGCATGAAGACTCACCCTCAGCATTCAGTAACTTCCTGTCTTTGTAGAGGTCTGTGAGGAACAGGCTGTTGACCAGAGTGGATTTTCCCATCCCTGACTCTCCTGCAGCACACACACACACACACACACACATACAGGTACTTATCATGTGAGTATATCTGATGACATTAAATAAAATAAACAAAAAAAAAACAACTCAGTTTCTAGTATGTTAGCAAAACCAACGTAACCCTGCAACAAATCCTTCCTTCACGCAGATTACATTCAGTTTTTTTAATTTAGACAGGTCATCTTTATGTCCCTTTTAAAGGTCTTAGCTTGAATGATATTGTTTCTAATATTTTGTCTATCTGATTTATATCAATGCAGATAGGCTGAATATTAGAAGCATCTCTCCAAAGTGACCACATGGTTCATCAACACTCCTAAAACAGCTGAAACAAGAACTGAACAGTATAACCTCCATGAAGGCAGGATATATTCCAGGGCTACACTTTAGTTTTAGTTGGTTGTACCTCATAAAATGGCAACTGAGTGTGAGTTAGTTAAGATTTCTATAAGGTGTGCATCTTCAACCTGAAACTAACCTGCCACCATCAGCGTGAAATCAAAGCCTTTCTTCACAGACTTTCTGTGGACCTGGTTGGGCAGAGTGGCGAAGCCCACATACTGTTTCTCCTGGAACAGAAAAGAAAGGACACACAGAAGAAGACGAGGTTGTTAGTGTTAGATCTTGCTTTGCTGCAATAAATGATTGTTGCCATCATCAATTTTTCTGACAATTATTGTAGCACTAAAACAATGAATCGATTGATCGAATGGTAGGTTGACAGAAAAACCATTGACAGCTATTTTGCAAATTGAATAACGGTTTCAATCATTTTTCAAGCAGTAAAGGAAAAACCTTCTTTAATTACAGCTTTGCATGTGTGAAGATGTGTTGCTTGTTTTGTATCATGTGGTGTGGTATCACAGAATATCTTTGGGCTTTGGACCGTTGGTGGGACAAAACCAGTCACTAAAAGACATCACTTTACATTTTTCAGTCATATTGTCAGATTCATCAGACATGGAACTAACTGTTAATTTTAGCCTTAAAATATTGTCTTGAGCGACCTCTTGATTGTTTGGTCGACTGCAAAATGTCCATCTCAATTTCCTAAAGCGTACAGTGACGTCTTCAAAGTGCCTCTTCTGTTCAAGTGTCAGTCAAAAGCCAACAATATTTAGTTTACTATCACAAAATACCAGCGGCTGAAAGTAAAAAGATTTACTGTATTCAAGCACATGTAAGCACGTGTGCAATGAGGTGCTTGTTCTGTTAATTTTTTCACAACTGTAGGCTATACTTGTACACTATAAATCAGAGGTATTTCTTGTCCTTTTTAGTACACCACATTTATTTGACTGGTTTAATGCCGATTAGAATTGAAAATGTAATAAGTAAATAATGTGTATGATGTGTTAATGTCTCATAGAAAAGGTCAACGATCAAATAAGACTTTACTGAGCCAGATGGGGGATTCATAGGTTATCCAGGAGTAGCCTACATAAAAGTGATTAAACTTAGCCTCATTTAAGGGACGCACACTTTAAAACATCATTAATTGTAATATAACAATATAATATATGCTATTCTGAACTAAATGAGTATGTTTAGTACTGGTATGTTTGAAAAATGGTTAAAACAGTTAGCTGAATTGATTTTCTGTCATTGAACTAACTGAATAACTGAATGATTGTTTTAGCTCTACAAAGATACACCAAAAACTTAAAGTTCAAATATAGAAGCAGACACCAAATAACTGTTAGAGAGCTCTGCAGATTTTTAATGTGGAGACAAAATGGATGTGGCAACGTCTGCAGCAATAAAATGACCACAACAGACAGACGGGGTCTATAATACAGAAAATCTACAACTGCATGGAAAAACACGTGCGCAGCATTCCTCTCCGAGCAGCTGAGAATAACCAGCGTCTCAGACTTTCCACTGAACCCCTCAGAAACACAAAGAGAGCCAGAGGATACCAGTCTCTCACTGTGTCGGACAGTAGCTCCCGTTCCTGCTGCATCTGGCAGGACGTCATCTTTAACCCACAACGCTACACACTGACATGTGTAGATATAAATACGCACTCGAGGCCCGCAGAGAGCATTCACACTCAGACAGAGGCGACATTCAACCGTCCTGAAAAGCTCTTTTTCACTCTGCAAACACACGAGCCAAACACACAGTCAGCGTCCTTATACGCTGTCATAACTTGTCATAGGCATTTCCGACAGCCCCCTCGGGTGAGGATCCCATTTATGGAAACACACACACACATTCACACACAAAAACCCAGGCAGTGCAATAAGAGCAGGGCAGCAACACTTGCCAAAGAGCCAAAGGTGTAAGAATGAGAAAAGCTGCTGATAAAGCTGCAGATAAAGCATTGAGTAATCTCAGCAGTAAATCTGACCCTGTGTAGAAATATCACGAGTGGAAACTGAACTCAGACACCTCCGCAGAGAGAAAACAGCAAAAAGATGCTGGCAGATCGTCAACAGGTGTGAGGGCTTCCTATTTGTGCTGCTCTGAACTAAACCTGATCTCGCTGACAGTGTTTTTCATTGTCTATGCATAACTTCCTGACATCTTTCCACTCTTTTCGTCTATTCTGCACACATTTCTTCCCATCAACCCAACTCGTTACCTTCTGTCTGGCCGTTCTCACTCGTGGGCACAGCAGCCGTTCCACCAGTTTTTCTTGCAGCATGATGGCATCCATCCTAAACCGCTCCGGCACTGACGGACCAAAATAGCCACTAGTCTCAGAAAGTTAAAAAACAGCCCAGCAGGGAACAAATGTGAAGGCTCTCGACCTTGATAATCTCTAAAACACTTCTTTCCTGCTCTGGCTCTTTAAATCTGTTGCTCCTGCCCTCCTTCTCTAGATTGCCCTTTGTTTTTTTCCCCCAGCCTTATTTCTTTCCTTATTTCTTCCTCTACTCTGCCCTACAGCGGTCCGACTTTTCCCTGTTCAGACAGGTATGGAGGAATTCTCACTGAGAGAGGGACGGAGACGCAGAGAGAGAGAGCAAGAGAGAGGTGGCAATTTGAGGGAGGAAACAAGGGAGGGATGATAGAAACGAAGGTCTAAAAG
This sequence comes from Brachyistius frenatus, assembly GCF_029030835.1. Classification (NCBI taxonomy): domain Eukaryota; kingdom Metazoa; phylum Chordata; class Actinopteri; family Embiotocidae; genus Brachyistius; species Brachyistius frenatus. The sequence continues at coordinate 1,163,606 of NW_027210671.1, read as the reverse complement.
AAACTCATTCATTCGGCCTGAATTCCCTCCCCCAGCCCTGACGGTTGAAAAATAAATCCCTGCACGGAGAGAAATGACCACCAGCTCAAGAAACTCACAGACAGAAAGTGTAGACACTTTGTTTTGTGGAGCTGGAAGAAGTGAAACAAACAAGGACTTGTATGAACTTGAGAAGGCCAAAAGCTGCAGAGAAAACAAAACATAAAAACAGAGGCTGCAAGTGCAGACCTGTGGAGCGAGATAATCAAGTAAATCAACTTGTGAATCATTATGTTTGGTGAGTGTCACAGAGTCTGTGTTGAACTGTGCCTTAAAGCGGAGCCAACGGTTCTTTGTTTGAGGTGACAATCAGTGGAGGAGGAAGTGCCCTAAAAGTACAAGTACAAATAATGTAGAAATACTCCATAACATAAGTGCCATCAGCATAAATGTACTCTCAGTACATCACAGTAAAAGTACTTGTTCCGCAAATGGCCGATGAACGATATTATTACGAGTATTTTGGTGTTGTTGCTGGTCAAACTTTAGGTTGTTTAATTACCTCACACGAAGTCAGGAAGTTTAATCCACTCCCAACCAATCCCCTGGGTCATGATACGATTAGTGGATTAAAGTTTTTTGGGGCATTTCTCTCTAATCTTTGATTTTTTGTGAAAAAAAATAAAAAATTCATTTTAACTCTTTGGGTCAAAATGAAAAAACATCTGAGGAGTTCAGAGGACAAATATTCAACAAAAGTACGTCTAAACTTTGTTGTATCAAGATAGAAGAAATAAGAAATTGATATCAAAACATGGTTGAATGCCACTGCCGGTTGTTATGAGTGAGTTTTCCAGGTACACATCATCATCAGTTTTTACTGATTATACAAGTTTTCGCTACTTGTGCTACCTCTTCACTACACTGATCATTTACCTGTAAAAAAAACAAAAAAAAACCAAAAAACTAAATTGAAGCATACCGTTATTCAATATTTTTTATATTTAATTTCACATGGCTTAAAAACTGATGTTTTGTTTCTTTTTTCTATAGGAAAACCTAAAAGTACTTAAAAGTATAATCTTTGGACACAGCTATAATAACCAGCTTCTGGCTGCAGCTTCATATTTTCAGTACAGACACGTGAGGGATATCAAACTTCTTATCCCTTATCAAGAGAGCACATACTTCCCCTAAATGTCACACGTCACATATTTTTCATCAAACAATCAATTGTTTTTATTTGGTTGTTAAAATAAATTCTGTAATTATCCCTATGGTGTCATTTTTAGCTGGAAAATACTCATGTATGTTGTGTGAGCGGCCTGATGGAGAGCTGCTCGGGTTTAAACGTTGGTCTAGACATTAATGAAGAGGATGTAAAGGGAATCAGCCACAACGTTGTCTGCCTGCTGTGGGCTCTTTAGGAGTGTGTGTGTGTGTGTGTGTGTGTGTGTGTGTGTGTGTGTGTGTGTGTGTGTGTGTGTGTGCAGAGGTGAAGGAGGTACATTTCATGGCAGAGGTTGGACTCAATTGATTCCAGATGTGACAGCGGTGTGTGTGTGTGTGTGTGTGTGTGTGTGTGTGTGTGTGTGTGTGTGTGTGTGTGTGTGTGTGTGTGTGTGTGTGTGTGTGTGTGTGTGTGTGTGTGTGTGTGAGCTCAGGATGGGTGTGTCCCACGCATACATGATGTGGGCAGCAGAGTATAAATGCTCTTTGAAATAAAAGAAGCTGGCCTTGTTTTTTTTCTCTTTTCGTCCCCCGAGCAGGCCCGCCCCGTGGTGATGCCACGTACAGGATGTGACGGCCCCACTCCACACCACAGGAGGGAGACAGAGGACTCCGAGAGAATAAAAAAAAGTCAATGGTTTGACCTCTCTGACTCCTCTTGGAGAGAAAGAACAACACTGCTTTTGTCAGCGGGGATGATGCAGATGCAAAGAGCTGCATGCTGCACAAGACAAAAAAGTAAGATGCTGGATGAAGAGTTTAGATCACGGTGAGGAGAGATGACTGAGTGTGTGTGGAGGTCGGTGGGTCTATCAATCTGAATAGAAGAAAGGAACAGATGTCTAAAAACAATGGTCTTAAAACAGACCCCTGGCTAAACCCCCACCGTTAGTCTTTCTCAGTGGACAGCTGTTCCCTTTCTCACACACACACACACACACACACACACACACACACACACACACACACACACACACACACACACACACACACACACACACACACACACACACACACACACACACACACACACACACACACACACACACACGCGTCTATTGTTACTTGCTAATTCGACATTATGTTCAATTGAACACCCTTTCATTACTGAATGAGGCCAGAAAGTTCTGCATTGGATGATGTAATTCATTCAGACGCTCACTCTGATGCTGCTTTTACCTCTCCAGTAACACTTCTTATCACTTATTAAACACTTATGCACCAGATGGACTTAATAATGAACCCTAGGTATAAATAAATAAAGCTTAACATCCCACTTGTTGATTATCAGACCAGGATTGGCCTCCAAACTAGTTGTGATGTTAAAAACGCCAGAAAAACAGACTGCGAATGAGCTTGAAGAAACTTTCCACTTGCAGCAGAAGAGAAGTAACACTGCCTAAAACATTAGTTGGAGGGACACCCCTGCCCCATCCCTTCTTTTACATTAAAAATGTTCTTATTTTAAGCCTCTCGGTGCTTTTCTGCCTTCTTTCTACATTTACTTCTAGATTATCATGTACTTTCTCTCGATTCCTGATCACATGTGTAATGAAATAAATGAACTATCAATACACGTAGATACATTTGGACAAAGAAACATTTGAAGAGATGTGTACGTTGCGCAGGACACAAAATAGCCTCCAACTTTATGAGTTTCCCATGTTGTTTTGCTTTGTTACCAGACAGCAGAAGGGACTTCTTCACTGTCAGAGTATCATTTCAGAGATGACATGACTGTGTTTGTTTGTTTGTCAGTATGTTGGATGCCCCTGCAGAGGCACAGATGCAGAGATCAGCCACTCAAACTGCAGGCATCGCTCCACTTCTTCTTCTCAGTCATACAAAGTCGTATCCATAAAGGAAGTGACTCTCAAAAGGCCACAGCACCCAAGTCCACTGCCAGGGGACACACACAAACACACAGCACCCCACACCCCATCACTGCCTGCTGCCAAGGGCTTTCAAGAAGAAAAAACAAATCCACAGGGATGAGACACTACAACACAGACACACTTTCAATCTCTTAAACAACCATGAAAAACTCAGCATCATCCTTTTGACAGTTGGCTTTTTCACACCACACAGACAAACAGACTTCTGTGATCACTGTTACAACTGCAGCATCACTTCAGGCTGTCCACTGATCAACATGTTTACTGATAACATGATAGCATGTGTCCGCAGTGAGGCGCCTTGTTTTGTGCACGTCCAGAGTCCAAATGAGTCTTCCTCAAGTCGAATTACTTGACTTTAATGTTAAGAAAACAGAAGTGATGTGGTCACAAACTATTTAAGAACATATATTTATGTTACGCAACAATTTCTAACTGAAGTTACCAAACAGTAGTCTTGCTCTTACTGGTCAAAAAAAAAAAGTAAGACTCCATCAATAAAACCACTCAAAGCATTACTTTAAACTGTAGATTTTACAGAACAAAAGCAAAGATTTGAAGCAAAGTTGAATTGAATATTCCTCCAATCGTGACAAACAATAACAGTAACTTATTCAGCAAAATAAAAAGGTGGTCACGTGAGGCTGGGGCACCGAGGCGATCGGAGGTAAATGGTAACAGCACAATGCTAACACGCTCCCAATGACCAGCGCCGGCATGCTGATGAACTAAGCAGTGCAACAGATTAGCCACATACAGCTGTGATGATGGGATGTCGTCAGTTCTGCAGATACTTGATGTAGGCGCAAAATGAAAAGGAGTCAACAAAGTGATTTGAACTTATTGTGAGGGCAAACCTTATGTCTGTACCAAAGTTCATGGCAGTCCATCCAATAGTTGTTGAAATATTTTAGTCTGAACTGAAGGGGGAACAACCGACGTGCAGGCCGACACTGACAAAGGAATCCTGAAAAATTTACATCAATGAAAAGTACATGACCAATCTCCAAAGCTTCTGGAGAAATGAGAGCAGGTGTCCAGTTAATCTTCACTCTTGCTCAGACCAGTGCAAGCTCACCATGATCTTGAAACTCAGTCAGTTCAATCATGGTAATAACCAAGCTTTACATTGTGTGAGTGCTCAGAACTTAAAGCAGCCAGACGGCCTGTGATGCACCCGTGAAGGGCGGTGACCTTTACCGATGACTTCTCTGGATCTTCCCAGATGACCCGCTGACGCTTTCACATCATTAAACCCGAATGCTTCCTCTAATTGTTGCTCACTCGGCTGGATGGTGATTCAGTAAGTGAGGCAAAGAGGGAGATAAGGGGAGACAAGAGGGGTGATGGTGGGTGAGACAGACGGATGTGGGCTGAAAAACAACATAAAGATGCCCCCCACCCTCCCCTTATGTTTTGTCTCCCTGGAGATGCAGAGGCCAGCATGCACTTGGCTCTTTAACATGCTAATCTGACAGCATGTAATTGCTCAGGCAGCAATAAAACTGCTTCACTGAAGGACACTTGGCTGTTTTAGTATCTGCCTATACAAAGACAAATGAGACTCGTGGGAGCCCGGCTGTAACTTCATGTGGTTAAGAGAAATTGTTCAGGAAGGTTGGAAGTTGTGCAAAACAATAGAGAAACTCCTGGTGCGTCTATATTTTTCTTTTTGTCAAAAATCCCACAAAAAGACCAAAACAAACAAAGAATTGCTCGACTGAAAACGTCTGTTTAGCCAAAATGTCATTTATCTAATTTCTCTGGACCACAGAACTCCACTAATGTCCAAAAACTATGAAACACACATCAATCAGCCACGTTGCGACACACTTGATTCAACATGTACTGTGCTGCTTCTGTAAACAGTCACTAACAGGCCAAGTGTGTATTAATCCGCAACTGAAAATAGTCCCAAACAAATTCATTATTTACTCATGTTTGAGCAACGATCGCTAAAAACGGCACCGTCCAGCCTGAGCTTTGTATTTGCAGCCTGCTTTGGTTTACTGAGATGGAGCTACGGATGGTTAAACTATCATGATCCGGAGGATCTCTCTGACTATGTCTAAATTGACTTAAATTGAGCTCGACAATTCATTTTTTGTGCTTGGAGACTGCAGTTGAGAAAATCATCTCGACAAAGTGTCGAGCTAAATGTGAATGTAAAGTCAAGACAGTCGAAGAACAAATAAATAAGTTCACCTTCAGTTGAGATTGTTTTGTGAATTGTTGTTTCCAAGATCAAGAATATACTGTCAAGTACAACAATAACATCAACCTCATGCTTCCATAGGAAATAAATCCAACATATCCAGTATTTTCTAGTCAATTATTAACTTTACATGTGATTGACAAAGGTATAAATCAGATGTTTTTTTTGCTATTTAATAAGCTGGGAACGGTTTCAAAATAATCTGTTCTCTTCAGTTGTTTCATTGGACTACTGCTCAAACTCCTGATCCCTATTTCCAAAGAACTCATAATCCCAAACATTTCCCAGTCGACTAAATACTTACAAACATTTTTCTCAAAGGCTCTCTCTATCTGGGCCAGCCTTCAGTACTTTACAAAAGCTTTTTGAAACGTGGTGCCGAGACTGTGCTGTGTGACTAAACCCGTAACATAAAAGAGGAGAGAACGGGTGGTGAGTTGTTTCAGGTACAAGACGACCGTTCACACACACACACACACACACACACACACACACACACACACACACACACACACACACACACACACACACACACACACACACACACACACACACACACACACACACACACACACACACACACACACACACAATCCACTGGATCACTGGAATTACATCCATGTTTGCAGTATGACAAAATGAAGGTATGTGAATGAGAGGCAGGGCTTTGCCATCTCAAACACCTGAAGCAGGACGAAGGTGCCAACAGAGGAAAAACCCTCCAAAGAAAACATGCAGAGTCAGAAACACACAGAGGCTGCGTGATCCGAACAAACTGTACTGACGGATCCAACGTAGTGGAATAAATGGAGTGATTTAATTCTTCTCAAGTAAGACCTTCTCCTGTAAGAACTGTCTTGGGTATGAACCCATCTAGGAAAGCTATTTATTTTAACAAGTTATATATGACCTTTATTTAACCAGGTAGAATCAATTGAGAACCAATTCTCATTTACAATGATGACCTGTCATTTGATTTTGTTAGACCTGAAGTTGGTCGGTCAGTCAATACAAGCAGATGCACTGCAGCCTAAAAGTGTTCAAACCAACCAAACCTTACACTTGAGTTGAGATCCTAACATTTCCAAAGACAGCAAAACTTTCAAGCAAATGTGTCAAAAATGATGAAAATATACAGTATTATAATATTTAGATTCTCTGGAGAGATGCAACCATATAACTAGTAGAGTTTGGGCAAGATGACAGAGTCTGAAAGTGTGAAATGAGACAATTTTCTAACCCTAAAGTTGCTTAGAACAATTGTTTGACACTTCTCATTTGCCTTCTGGCAGACAGTGAGATGAGAAGATCAATAACACGCTCATGGCTGTCCATTAAATATAGATAAGCGAAGCTAGCAGGTGGCTAGCTTAGCACAAAAACTGGAATCAGTGGGAAACAGAGTGGCTTCTGTCCAAAGTCCACTAAAGCTCTCTAATGAACACGTCACCTGTTTAACCTGTATGAAAGGAAAGTGCCACAATGACCATTCACCATTTTATGCTGCATTATGTGCCGGACTATTTATTGGCTGGGAGCAGTTATTTTCCAAGCAGGTTACCTGTCAACTGCACAAAGTTTGCCACTAAAACAGAGACAGTTGTTTTTAGACATCGAGACATGCCGTGTTAGTCAGAGAGGTTTGGAGGTTTGGGGAGGCGTCATTGGACTTCAGATGGACTTTGTCACCTTTAAGGCTCGATGTTTCTAAGTGTTCCCAGTCTCTATACTAACTGGCTTTCCAACATAAGCACATGAGAATTTCCTAGAAAGTCTAACTATGTCTTTTAGGGGAAAATGTTACGTGTGAAGAGGAAGAGCAGCAGGGGGCTCAAATCCTCGGTCTTAATACCCGACCCTCCCCCTGAGATACGCCTGTTCTGCTCTGCAGCTGGTCCTCACTGGGAGTCCACGAGGGTCCCATCTGTGGCAGTGAGAGTGTGTGTGCGTGTGTGTGTGTGTGTGTGTGTGTGTGTGTGTGTGTGTGTGTGTGTGTGTGTGTGTGTGTGTGTGTGTGTGTGTTTAAAGACAGAGGGAGTAAGTAGGAGAATAAAGAGTGAAGAGTGAAATGACTTGAGTGTATTTGAAGTGAAGTGACACACATGCGCTCTCGCAGACGCATCTGACTCAACATCTGTTCACCGCTGCAGTGAGAAAGCAGCGTGTCAAGCAACCTGTGATCTGACAACACCGATAGAAAAGACACCAAGTTGTGATAATGCAGAGAGACTTGCTCAAAGTCAAGCTCTTCTGGTACCAATAATAGTAACGGTTAGTGGTGTTTCTAATGCAGCAAAAAAAAGTTAGCAAGCCATCTGTAAATATAAATGTTAATAATACAAATTCATAAAGTCTTTAAATGTGAATGTGAAAATGTTATTAATAAATTTAAGAAAATTGTAGATGCGCTGTGAACAAGCGGTCAACTGAGTTAAAAAGACAAAGACAGTATAAAGGATAAACATCAACAAGAAATTTTCTTCAACCAGGAAACCCAAAAATGTGTCTTATTAATGACCTACAACTTTTACATAAAGCATTAGTAAATTACTTATTAACCATTAATATAAATTATGAATAAATACCATTTATTGCTATGCTGTAATATCAGCGGCAATCCAGGGTTTTGTTTTAGTAAATTTGTGTTTATTTTGGCAAAAAAAAAAAATTTTCTCTCTTTTTGTCTTTTTTTTTTTTTATCTGTACACATTTCCTCTGAGATGTTCGGTGCAAGAAAACACCATAAAAAAAAAAAAAAAGGAGGAACGACAGAAGATGGATCCCTCTTAAGGACATAATAATAATTACACGTTCTAATATGACCTCATAATATATATATATATATATATATATATATATATATATATATATAAAAGACCTGTTAATACACTTTGTTTAGTAGTTCATCGTGCTTCTGTTCTGTTCTGTAGATGACTCGCTATAAGTAAACAGAGAACACAAAATGTAACATTGAAAAAGTGTATTTGCGACTCAATTTTTCATTTTTACAAATATAAAATCAATTATTATTTTGTCAACTGCTGCTTCCAATAGTTTTTGGTGAGACTGATTCACTAACCGTTATTTGCTTGTTCAGATGACTGCAGCAACACCGAGCGTATCTGAAAGTGTCGTCAAAACATGTACACGCATATGAATGTATTTATAGTGCTGATCATCTTATTTTAGAGGTGCTGTGCGTCTCTATCAGTGACACACTCAACCTAACTGCTGGTGAAACTGTGATGGCGGGTTTTCTCTTTTGGTTTCTAATATGTGATGAAAAATGTGTTCTCTGTATTTCCTCCCACACACAGAATAATCACCGCACGGGATTGTGGGTAGGTCAGATGGCGTCGTCCACTCCATCATATCAGAGAAGTGATGAAAACAGATTAAAAAAAGACTGTTTCCCGGCAACGCAATACCGCTGCTGAGGAAGTGACGGGAGCGTTTCGGGGGATGTGAGCGAGAGAGACGTGGAAATAGAAAGACAAGAAGGGAGGGGAGTGTTTTGAAAATATTGGTTTAGGATTGATTATCAGCTCCGATCCTTTCAGCAGCTATGATCTCAGCATTAGGTCATGATTGCTGTTGTTTCCAACTCTCCCTCCTCCTCCACCTCCTCCTCTGCAGCCTGCATGTTCCACAATATGAGATATTTTTCACAGGTGTCAGATGCAGCAGAGCATGTGGGAGTGAAGAGCGAGTGGCGGCCAACAGCGAAACCTCACAAGGTGTAAAAACGGTAGTAATCTGAACGCTGAGCACGAGTGAATCACTACATGTTTTGTACGAGGAAAGCAACAGCTGCTTTAACGGCCATTTTACAGATCTTTCACCGTCGATGCTCCAACTGGAAATCATACTACTCCAGGTTTGCGTCATAATTTCATGTGCTTCTGTGTGCACACCGCAGTAGTGACACCATGTGACCACAGTGATTTCAACCACTGAACTGGATCCAACTGTGGATTTCTGGAAGAAAACAAATGCAACCTGTCGAGCAAATTTCTGCCAGTAATGAGGAGGGCGGAGGACGACAGGAGGGAACTGGACAAATACGGGACTGAGACCAAAAAAAGGAAGCTAAATCGGACAAAGTGAACAGGCAAAGGTGCAAAAATAAGAGAGCAAATAGTTTAAAGTTTTCTTTTTATGCTTCTCATCTTTATATTCCCAAAAACAATACTTCAAATTCAGACTTCTGTGCAACTCAAATACAGGTGGTGGAAAGTAACCAATTTACTCAAGTATTGTATTTAGGTACCTTTTTTAGGTACATGTAGACTAATTATATGTATTCTTTTTCTATTTTCACCACTTAGTACATCTACCTTTAACTCCACTATATTTATTGGACGTTACATGAAAATTATGATTATTCTTTGATTTATCAGTCGTAATGATTCAATAACATATTATGATTGTATTATGTAATTCTGTGGTGTCCTGGTGACCCATGAGATTAACATGCTGAACATGTAATCTCATTGCTCCTAGTTTAAATCCATTATCTCCCCTCATTCACTGTCTACTTAAAAAAAAAAAAAAAAAAAAAAATACTTTAAATGAGACTCTGAAAGATGCTATTCTGCACGATAGGAACATTTAATGTTCATACAATATAATATTTTGCTGTTGCTTTTAATAATACTCTACTTCTAAAATCAAGTATAATTTTGAATGCAGTACTACGTCATGGAGTAGCCTGCCCTATACGACATTTACTTACAGCAAATACAACAACACTGTGAGACTCAGACACTTGCTTAAGGACACATCAAAACACAAGTATTCCCAGTACTTTAACGGCAATATTAATTTATTGATATTAATTTTGTTTCAGGTTTAATGCTATTTAGAAGAGAAGCCCGGCAACGCAAATGCATTACTTTGTCAATAAATTAATGTAATTCTGATTCAATGATGCTTTTGGTGCGAAGGCTGAGTATAGAGTGAGGAACAGTAAAGTGGATCTACTGAGCTGTCATAGTCACAGTCAGACATTTATTCCACCTTCATGAACATTGTAATGTTACTGATGTGGAGGCTGCAGTTTGTGGTGCTGTCCAGTTATATTGTGTAATTTCTGAGAGGTGTTTCTACTTAGTCTATTTAATATCACTGCAAACCCCGTTGAAAACATGTATATCTACTATCCAAAGAATGTCTGCGGCAATTTTGGTCGTATTTTAATGAATATTGGTGGTTAGCGCTGCTAACAGCCTCTCAGGTAAGAGGAGGGGTTTGAGTTCCCCCGTCGTCATTTGACCACGCCCACTTGCAAATCCACTAAAATAAAAATAAAAAATTCGCCGGGAGAGACGCATGTACCAACTTTCATGAGTTTTTGAATATGATAAAGCCTCCAAAAGTGCAGTTGTTTACGGAGAATAATAATAACGCGGAATAATAATTCCTTGAAGAACAATCGGGCTGGCGAGCCATCGCTGCTCGGACCCTAATAACACCTCTCAATCTAATTCAGCAGCACCACCAAATTTAACCTTTAAACTGATCATAGAACAAATCACCTCGCTACACTTTCATTGAGGTAGGATCTATTGCAATTAAGTGATGCTAATTAGCAGCTGTAGAAAAATAAATGGTTAAATGCATATTTACACATACATTTTTCCATTAATTGCAAATTATTGCAGGAGCATATTATTACCACAAATCTGAATCTATTTTTGCTTTCGCATCAGAAATGATTCCTCTTTTATAAAATTTGAGCTGCTCAGATAATGTTTTTTATACTATCAGGTTCAACTCAATCATCAAGCGCGCGCACGCACTCCAGGCTCACGTACTGCCATCAGACACTATATGCAAAGAGGAAGAGGGGGAGGAGGAAGGCCCGGGGTCAGCAGAGACCCGACCTCCCCTGCACGCTCACGTGGCAGCTGTGTTTCTCCGCTGAACAATGGCTGAACAATGGTCGGGAAGGGTTCACTAAAGGCAGCGGCTGTAATCAGGAGCTGTGCCGATGTAAATTTGACAATTGGGTCAGCCCATCAGAGGACTCGGTGACTGATGATCGCTAATAATTCAGCAGGCAGCGGCGGAGGAGAGGATGGAGAGCTGGATGCTGCGTTTTGGGTACCATGTTGGCTGCTCGCCTCTTGCGGCGTCGGCCTGCTCCACATACGCGTCTAAAAATGAAACGTAAACCCCCACCACCCCCTCCGCCGCCTGTCAGTCCGGTGATCAGCGCTCAGCCTGTGATGGCATGGCTGCACACACAGCATCGAGCGTTTAGAAATCTGACAGGCAACCAAAACGCACATCGAAAAAAAACACCAAGAATGTGAGATTTGACACGTAAATATCGCTGATGCCGCTGCAACCGAGGTGGTGCGGTCTGAAGTTACGACTGCAATGCCCTAAATATGCACTCTCAATCGCATTTATTATCATAAAAGCACCACATGAAAGGCTGTTTCCTACCTCTGAGCAGTCCTCTATTGGCCATCACAGGGGTGGATGAGAAGAAGGCGCAGGTGCGGGGATGCAGAGCGACGCCCAGGGAGACAAGAGACACATGAAGCAATCGTTGCATTGATCCCCAAATCAATTCATATCGCTGCAGACGAAAACCCAGAGAAGCACGCTCACCTGTTTTGACCGGGATCCGGCTTTTGTACCTGTTGTTGGACGTCATCTTTTCACCGCTCTCCTCCCTCGATTTCACCGAAGCGACGCTCACAGACAGCGGCCTCTCGCCTCGCCTCCAAACCCCGGACAGACAGCAGGAGGGCGGACTGAGCTAGCAGATGAAAATCCCTCCTCCTCCTCAGTCAGCCAGTCACACTGCAGAGTTTCCACCAGCGGGGTACAGCCTGCAGGATGCTGTGAGGGTCAGATCCGTAACCTCACCGACATCAGCTCGACATTTGAAACACAACCGGTCTGCATTATAACGTCAGAAATAGATTGTTGTTTTTTAAATGACGTTTTTTAAAAAAATAAAAAAATAGCAGCACCGAAATGCATTCTGAAGTCGTTCTCTCTCTACAGACGCTGTGTATGTAGAGGATCAAATATTTGATCATCAATAATAGTGAACTTTCACACAAATCACTTGACCCATTTGAGAAACCTTGATATTTTCCTGATGAATACTGATCCATCACATTAACAGATGCATTCAACACTCAAACTTTCTGGAGCTTCAAGTTTCCCTTTGAAAAATCGCTGGAAGCGTTTCTATTTTATTTCCCAACATCCCGCAGAGGATTTTTGCCCTCACATTCAATATAAATATTTTGGTACGTACAACTCCCCAAAACACTGATCATAGAAAACATCGTCTTCCACGAATATCTCTTCACTTGGTTTTTGTTCCTATTAACATGTATCCAAACAATAAATGTAAACAATGACATAAATATCTATCTCACCATTTACGGTAAATTTTATGTCAAAAACTCCAGAAACAAAAGTACTCACCCATGAACTGAAGAAAATCAAGCTACTGTGATCACGTGTGTCACTGTTGGGATGGATGTTCATGCAATTTTTTATTAAGCTCGGTCCTATGAGCTGGAAAACGAGGCACACATCAGCGAGGGTTATATCAAAGCTAGAGCTGACATACTTTCTCTTTTTGTTTTGTGTGATGCTGCTCACCGAAAGAAAACAAATAGATGTTTGCGACTGTGTCTGTATCTCTACCGTTAACGCTAACGAGGGCTAAAAATGCTCCAAAAACTGAAGAAACATGTCATTCAAACGTAACGTCAGACTCAACAAATGCCAACTTTTGTTCTCTAAACAGGTTTTATTCGAGAGAAATACAAAAAAAAAATGTTGACGCCTAAAACAAGTCTTTAATGACACATGATTAAGAAATAATAATTATGCTTGTCTTTAGTTCGACAGACATATTTGCGAGCAAAAGACAGAAAAACACAAAGATGGCACGTGAGTGACGGCACCGGTAAATGGTAGTGCTTAGAGAAGTTAGGATGTTTAGTCTGCTGCTCACAGAAGAACGGAGGGAGTTACACAAGTTCAATAATAAAGCATCTGATATTTAAATGGCAAAGCGTGAATACAGTAAGTTGAAAAACTGCACATGTAGTGTACAAACACCCCATTTTACATGTTAAATGACATCGCTGAAGCAAATATGGGCACATATCAAGTCTCAGGACTGAATAATTGCATTAGTTTTCAGTCTGTAGTTGTCGTTTGGCACTTACATTAAGATAAGTGTTGATAAATATTAAACTAACACTATGACATGATCCTAAAGTCTGGTTCTCTCCCTTTATAACAGAGTAGCATTAGTTTTTTCATTTTGGCTACAAAATAAAGTTTCTAGTTTAACACAATTAGAATTTTTTTTTCTGGAAAATCAGACATAACAGCGTTCCCTTATCCTGAACATGGACAGTTTACACGTACCTTTATTCACGGCGGTAATATTCATACTTATGGCATTATCAGACTGAAGCGCAAACCAGCAGCTGAAGGGTTAAAACCATCCGGAGGTAAAAGTGATGGGCTACTGAATTACTCAGGAGCCATTAGAAAACATGAAAAGGAAATGTTTTCTATCTTTAAGCTGAAATATGTTCATTTCAGTCTCAACCTGATGGCAAACGGTGCCTCCTTAATCTTGGACTCGAACCAAACGTACATTTTTGTATACATGCTGCATAATGATGCATAACCTCTCAGTACCATTGTCACTGGCAGCTGTGTGGACGACACTTAAGATCAAATGCTAAATGTCAACTATAATTATCCAGTATTCAAACGTTTTCATGTTCACACCACTTAAAAATAAAGAAAAAACATCAGTGTGGAGCTCCAGAACAGCTGATGGATGGATGTTTGGAGGGAATAAGAAGAAGAAGTGCTGGTGGTGTGCAGATAAAGATGATGTAATCCTGGATACCTGGGCTCCTTGTGGGTCTGCAGGGAGGTGGCAGGAAGGGTTTGTGTGTGTGTGTGTGTGTGTGTGTGTGTGTGTGTGTGTGTGTGTGTGTGTGTGTGTGTGTGTGTGTGTGTGTGTGTGTGTGTGTGTGTACACTGTGTACATGTGTGTGTCTTCCCTTTGGCTCTGACCAATTTACTCGTCTGTTTTCATCTTCATCTGTGCCTGCATCTGAGTGATCATCTCCTGCATGCGTCTCAGCTACAGAGAGAAAAAAAACAAAAAGAAAGAAATGAATGGAGAGTTTCTTTAAATAATAACATTACCATTTTCCCTTTTATAAGTTTCAGTTATGGTATTCATGTAAGACTAATATGTCTCCAAAAAGACAGTCTAAAGGTTTCAATTTTAATAATGATATCATCAATATTCATATCGGCTGTAAAGGATATAGAAGAAAGTGTTTACAAATTTATGAAGCGTGAGATCAACGTCAAACAATAAATTAATTAACAGCTGAAAGGTAAATAAATGTTAAAGGTAAAAGTAGAGATTTAAGCATAAAAAGTATATAATCTAATTCTACCGGTGAAATGAGTGCTCACATTTTAAACTGTAATCCTGGCTCTCTGATAAACATGAACTCTTCTGAAGATTTCTTTAATGTCTGTCGCCTCCTTGTGGCTGAAGACAAAACTGCAAACGGTTCATGTTGGATGTTTTCCCTCAAAACTATTTTAAGTTCCTTCCCATGATATCTTGTGGTTTGGTAAAACAAATCAACATTTTTCTAGACAGTTTAAAGGCTGATGTCTCCATATTTCTACATAATTTCGGCAATTAAAATTTAGATTTAAGATCGACGAGAAATGTGAATGTTTAAACTTAATATCACTCTAAACATCAACACAGATTTTATATTTATTTGTCATCAATATTCTTATATTACATCTAGATTTAAGAAGACTAAATGATAAGGTATGATCATTTGCCTTAGGGAATCATGGTTAATGCTTTATTTTAAGTCTGCAGCAATTTCCTAATGATTTCCTTTAATGCCTACAAATGACTGTATTGGTACTTGTAACTTGCACCAATTATACAGAAAACTTATCCCTGAGACTGGAAGCTCAGCGTTGCAGTGTACCACCTCAATTCATTCTATTTTGGGGAAAAAGCCAGGACATTAAACAGTTGTTGATTTCCATAGTACAACAGTATTTTTTCTACTGAACGAAATTCAGTTAATATAAACATGTAATTGTAAAAATAAAAAAATTAAAAATGTATGTGAAACTCCAGTCTTAATGTCATTGTATTTCTTCAATATTTCATTACATGTATTCCCCATTACACTTGCATTTTCAAAATATAGTATAATGTCCTGTTTTAATGACATTAATAACATTAATATTGTGTAACAACTTTATATTCAAATTATTACTCTGCAGGGTAAATACATTATATAATAATATGTATATAATAGTATTGATTTCAGTAGCCGTCACCTAAATTGGCCTGTAATTTAAAATCTACACAGGAAGACAAATTTGACAATTCAGCACATTCAACCCGCTGTGCACTGACATGATCAAATAATCTGAATTAATGCACTTGAGCTCTGACTCAATTTGCCACTTATATTACAAAAGTAATAGCTCTATATAGGAACCTTTCAAATAAAGAACAATTACTAATCACCTCCTTCAAGGGAAATAATTAAGAATCAGGGTAACAGTTGTTATTGTAATATTTCCTCCCAGTAAACCTCTCAGCATGTAAACAAAGGAACCACCATCCCTCCAGCTTTGTGTTTTGGGCTCCTCATATTACCGAGGTCATTCCCACCATTAAACTGGGCCAGGACATCCAAGCAGGAAGTGATGGCATATCCTGCCTGGGCAAGTTGTTTACAAACAGTTCTGATTGCAGCCCGCCCGTTACACTATAGTGCACTGCAGCAGTAACAAACAGGGCAATCAGGAGCAATTAGGAAAAAGATTATTTGTCCGACGACATGAATGCTCTGTGGTCCCCGAGGTAAACTCAAAGGGTACTCGGAGACCTCAACCAAGGCCAATAGCATATTTTCTATGATGTGCAAATCAGCAACCGCAGCCACCAGATATGTATACAATCGTGGTAATATTACAGCCTAATTCAGATCTACTGCTTAATTTAATGTCTTTTTCTTTGTCTAATGCTATACCCTTCCACCAAGGGTAGTTTTTCTGTAATCCTCTTGACAGGATTGAAAGGCTCAGGTGATACCTCCAACTAAAATTCAATGTGCTGCCCATTGCATTGCATTTATAGCTTGGCGTATTTATGATTTCTGTGGTAAAACAATATTTTAGCCAGCCTTCCGTCACTTTAACAAAAAAACAGTGCCGACGTGCGTTTCATTAACACGCGTTGGCTACAGAATCAAGTTCAAAGTCATTCGGAGATGACGGGTTAAAAAAAAAAAAAAAAAAAAGCATTTAAAAATTATACTGACACTTGTGAGGTTTGGGAAATGGTCGGGAGTACTTAAAGTTTCACATAAAAAAAAAAGGTTTAATGAGCTGTTTAAGCAGAAGCACTAATACAGGGGCTTCGTATTAAACACAGGAATAAGTAAACCTTGAACTGAAAAGACTGCAACCCAAACTGCTGACGCTTCATATTTTGTTTTCGCACAGAGCAATAGAAGGACTGTAGATTGTGTTCTTCATTTATTACAGTAGACATGCATTTTAAAGGGAACACATTACAACCAGTAAGAAGAGGAGGAATGATTTCAGTGACCAATAATGTTCTATCATAAATTTGGTGAGTATTATAATAAAATGAAATTGCAATGTCTGAATTTATCCTTCAGTCTGATTTTGAATTCTGCAGATTGGTAAGTACAGCTATCCACGTGTTACTAAATTAAGACAACATTTTTGCACACGGGGAGAGTAGAAAAAGACAACTTTCCTGCAGCTGTATGTACTTACCTCTGCCTCTTTCTGTAGCAGGATTTGGTCCTTATCCATCACATCCTCATCCACAGCTCTGCAGCAGAAAACAAATATTAAATGTTAATAACCTTCCTTGAAACAGGAGAGGCTCATCTTTTGCTTGAACAGCATCTCACCTGCCAGCTGTCTTCAGTCTCTCTGAGCGGAAGTTCTCGTAATGCAGATCCTGAGTTACCTCCTGGAGGTCTTGCATGTGGGTCCTGCGATAGACAGACATGCAATCAGATCCTCACACACTAGAGGGCAGCAGAGGACTGCTTCAAACTATTTTCTCATGCCACAAACCTAACAAGGAAGAAGTTCTGTTTAGGTTTTAAATGAGTTTCCATCTCAGAATCCTATTATCTAAAAAGTTGTATTGCCAAGATTACTCACACAAGCATGGTGCGCAGTTTTAGGAAGTCATTGTGCTCAGGATTCTCCACCTCTACGACTCCCCAGGGGTAAAGACGACCACGGATCTTCTTGCCCTTCACCTCAATCAGCTGGTTGGAGCCAATCACAGCAAAGGGAATGCTTGCCTGGGAAAGGATGTTACATGTCAAAGGATAACCAGAGAGAAACAAGAGGAAGGGGTATGAAACAGAGACGTGGAAAATAAAGGTAACGAGAGGAGGAATGGGAAGAGAACAGTTTTTATCACTAAACAGACAATGTCTGACGTAGTTTTGTAACAGCTGACATCACCCGAGTGTCCCTTTCTCACCTTCAGGACTCTGGTCTGCTCCTTGAACTCCTCGTCCTCATCAGAGTCGGCATCAGGTAGCTGATAAATTCTGATCCCGTGCTCTGCGATCTCATCCAAGATCTGAGGTGGAAAGAAGAGAAACAGGATGAAGAGGCAGTGTGGTGACCTCACCGTGACCTCCTGACCTGTCCCACTGCACAGGGGGGAAAAAACCCAACTCATGGCTGAGCAGATGTGTCACTGCAGATACGACTTTCTATTATCAGTCTGAAAAACCAATGATCTAAAAAGTCAACTCATTTAAATTACAGCAAAACATCGATCAACAAGTACCTTGTTCCTTCAAGATATCTTTTATTAGAAAGCACTACATTTTTTTGCATGTTTGCATGTCGTGCTTCAATGTGCATAATTTAGATGATGATAATGTATTTAATGTTTACTTCCCCATGCATCTGTTCTTTTACTTGTAGCGAGGTGCAATTTAATTTGTCATATAACTTTTCATCTTAACTAAAATAATATAACCTGAATCGGATGTCAATACAGCTCGTAACTGCAGAAGCTGATTCCATGAAGGCATAAAAGCTTCTACAATTTATCTAGATATCAGTCCGTGCAGGAAAACGCAACCACAGTAATGAATTCAATAACTAATTCAACCAATCAAAATCAATTAATTTGTGGGAACTTACAATTTTCCAAAGTTCCCGTGATTTCCCCCCAATTAAGCTACTCAACAGAAGCTCTGCTGAAAGTATTATTAACAAAAGTGCCTCTTCATTTAGTCAGCAAAGCTCTTCAGCCTTTCATCATCAAAACAAAAATGCATGCTAGTTGAACAGAAAAACCCCCGCAAAACAGAAGTGACAGGCTGGATGGGAAATGTGGTCCTATCATGATAATTAGACTAAGAATTGTCACACTTCGAGCTGTAGTATACTTATCATCACACAAAGTGCTTCCATATGACTTTTCCTTTAACACTTTGTAGGTACAGCAATTTTGCTTCACAAAAAATAGATAAAACTGCATCGTAATTCATGAGAAAAGAAGCTATAAAAAAAAAAAAGATACATTTTTGATCACAAGAGAAAAAAACAACAACTGAGAATATACCTGGAGGGACTGAAATATATAATAGCTGCCTTTTTGACCCATGAACAGAAAGTAAGAGAGCTCTATGCAGTAATAGGAGGGTGAGTAAGTACCTGTTGTTGCAGCAACACATTTAATTAAAGCCCCCCATTGAGGAAAAGGGGGGGGGGTGAGACAGAAAGGGTAGACAGGTGAAAAATAACTGCTCATTCAAGTTCCGAAAGAGCCCCAAACAAAGTCCTCACGCTCCTTTATTTCTGCTCCGACCGGTGAAGAAACAAGTTAAAACAAAGGAGCTTTTTTCACCGCTACCACGGGGACAGATGTCAGTATTTATTATTCTAAACATCAAAGCCGCATTTTTCTTTTGTTTTCGCAAAAGCACAATTTTTAAATCCACAATGTAGTCTTATCAAATGGAGCCAAAAAATGTCAAGCGTTGTTTTCCTGACTTGTTGGGGACTTTCATGTACTGTGGTGTATAACAGGACAGTGGTGAGTCAGCCAGGAGTCTGGGAAGTGAGCGCAGGTTTTCCTACAGAGCGCAGCTCCTGTTGGAGTCCTTGTTATGGCTGTCGCTTGTTTTTTCAGTGAGCTCTGTGCATAGTATGTGTGAGATAGTGTTGTCAGGGAGAGTCGGGTATTGTTGTGGAAGCAGATCTAAAAACAAACAGGCTTTGCCGACTCGGAAGAGAGCGCGACATCGGGCCAGAGACTCTTTTTCCTTCATTTAGTCAAACACATACGATATTCAGAACCCTCCAACGTGGAGGCTGGATAAACATTACTCTGGTGGGGCAGCGCATGAAGACTTTTGGGAAACTGTGCACTCAGTGGGAAAATAAACACGTGTGACACAATGGCAGGAAAAAAATTAAACAAACAACAAATCTATTTACACAAGAAAATAAGAGACAAATTCAGATTAGATGAGTGACAAAAACAGGAAAAATATAACTGGAAACCACCGAGAAACCAGTTAAATGAACAACCGATGAAGAACGCACAACACACTACCATTAAATACCCAGAAGCTTCATCTGGTCACTGCACATTCATAAGTCTGTTGTCTGCCATCATCTGTTTCCAGACCTCACTAATCCAAAATGGCTGTTTACCTGAATTATTCTGTTCTGTAACATGTGCTTAGAACGGCCTGACTCCTATAATCAAGACCTCTCGGGGATCATCACATGCCTTCTCCAAATCCCTGTTGTCTCCTGCTGATTTACTGTAAACAATGTCAGCCTAATCCCGAATGTTACACCAGCCTCTCCTCCTCGTGGTCATGTATTTTAGTTGGCACAGGGTTTGCTGGCAGTGGGAGCCATTTTGATTTTATGATCATCCTGTCCGGCCTATAATGCACTGCTAACCCACACCCCTCTCTGTGCTGTTATGGTTGGCCGGGCAGGTCCGCTTAATGCTGCCAGGTCAGGGGACAAACAATGCCACACAAGACTCTCCCTCACTGTTAATTAGAAAAGGAAGCCAAAGATTTATCGCCTTATGTTTCTGGCTCACCTCACAGAATATGCAGCATTGTTTGTGGAAATATTTCACCATGTCGGGCGGTTATGATAAGTGTGAGGGCGGAGGGTGTTCAGTTCGAAAATGGGTTATAAATGAGAGAAGTTGCAGGTGAATCATGCCAGACATGTATTCCCACAGTTGGCCGAAACACAAGAAAAAAAAAAACACTGAATTGAAGAAGATAATGACTGAATATAAACAAAATGAAATGTCCATGCAGCTAGTTAATTTTACTTCACTAGAAGTCTTACAATAAGATGCTTCCAGTCTAGACATAAGCAGCTCCGATAATTGTTTAAAGGTTTGAAATAAGTAAACAATGCTGGTTTTAGATTAAAGTAATTGAGACAGTAATAAATAAAACAGTATCAGTAAATAATTCTTAATTCAATATTTAACTTTTAAACCTTAATTTTAGCAAACTGAAAAAATAAAACCCAAAGAGCAAGAGAATTTACTTAATACGGGAGATTTACTTGAAAAAAGTTGCCTAATCTTGAAATAGGTAGGCCTAAACCTATATTTAATTTAATATCAAAGTTCACACACACGCACGCACACAGCAGAGTTTTGCGTGCCATCAGGAACATCGGAGGATGCAGTGTCTTCAGCATGTGGACGGAGGAAACAAGAATCAAAACCACTGAGCTTAATATTATTGAGCAATCTGCTCTTAACATCAAGGCCACCTCAGAAGTTCATTAACATTTATTGGCAATTGAATGCAGTCTTGAAGTCTTATAGATCTACTAATTATAGTTTCAAGACATACTGTTGAAAATAAGGCTTCTGTAGACTTAAAGTGCCCATTTTTCAGACATGTTCCTTTTATCTAGTTAAAAGTAAATCTGTCTTTGAGTTAGTCTGTCTTTGCTCATCAGGAAAAGGCAAATTATATTTACTTAAATTAAGTCAAATGATAAATGATCAAATGTCCATTTAGACTAAAAACAAGACCAACTAGATTTAAAATCTAAATATACAATTATTTGTGTTGGATAAATCCAAAGTTTTTACAGTGCAAAGAAAAGTCAGGCTCACTCAGTTCTAAGAATAGCAGTATTATGAAAGAAACTATGGCGGTTATCTGTAGCCCAAATATAGCACACCTGTAGGTCTATACATAGATATAATTACACAGGGCGAAGTGATAGGAGATGTGGCTTAAGCAGTTTTTCTGCAATTACACAGCAGGTTGAACCAAAACCTCCTATCACAATGAAACAAGGTGCCAACCCATCATTACAGGCATCAACAGTTTCAACACATCAACCTGCACAGGGAATAATATTTTCATGATCTGCTCACGCTCATAAGAGAACCCACAAAAACATGAATGACTCAAACACCTGCTAAGCAGTGAGAAATGAGTCCTGGACAAACATCACTGGAAGGAAACAAATAGCTGCCAAAGAAAAGAGCAAAGAAACAAAAGGAGAAGGGATTGTGGTGAACACTGCAGCTCTGACATTCAACAGGTGACTGCATGCACAAACTCACACTCTCAACTGTTCAGATTTGTTGTGTGACTGTTGAGGACAGAGCTCAGTGTCCTCTGGCCTGGCATGGTGTTTATATCCATGAATCTAAAACTGTAACAGGGAACAATACTTGGAAGTAGAAACATGTACCAGAGCATTCTCAGGAAATCAACAATGCTGACAGAGAGAGAAAAAAACCAAACCAAACAATCGAACTGCATCTCGGCACTAATCAACCCTGATTGAGAAGAGCAAGAATTGAAAGAACAGGGACCAGATCAGCAGCACTTTTACGTAACGTTTATGTAACCTCACAGCTGCCTGCCAGCTTCAGCAGTGACCATTTCAGCTGCTCTTAAACCTCGTTACATAAGAAGAAAACACCTTAACCGATTTTCCGTTTTTCCGTAAGCAGTTTTTAGGCTGTCAAAATCATCTTGGTCCTGACACTGGGAGAAAGTGAACACGGCCTGGAACAAAGTTTGTAATAGTCGAACCACCGGTGGGACACTGCTTGTTATGAGGTTTAAGGGACGGGGGCCCTCTTTTTCCAAGAATGGAGAATTCATTAAAGGAAAATCCCAGTCATGGAGAGTGCTCTGTGTCCCTTATGAGGTTGCGGTAGGTCTCGTGTGTGGACCTATTGTGGATCACTGAACAAAATAAATTGATTACTTTGCACCTTTAAATACAAGCATGTACTTTGACACATAATCTCTGCTCCTCAGAGACAAGAGTTAACTTCAGGAGATATGTAACCATCCAGGTCAACTGGTAATACTCAATAATAATAAAAAGTTACAATCAAAGTGAGACTTTTGAATGAAAGGGATTGAGGGACGATTTGAAAAAGAATCTAACTTTATTCTGGTTACAGATTTATTCTCTATGTGCTGCTATACCCATTTCCTTCTTTACATTTTCGCCTAATTACCTCACATTTTCAAAATGATGTATACAGTTACACTTGGCAAATAAACTGTAGACCCCCCCACAAAAACACTAGATGAGAGTTACTTCATCTGAAGCAAAGACCAGCCCAGCTAACTTTCAATTTATTGAAAATGTATTGATTTCCAGTTAAAAAGACAAGAGGCTCTGTTTTACACAGCAGTTCTCTATTGTTTTTAGGCCATCATCGAAAGAATACATTTATCACAAGATGAGATATGTCACAAATATTCAAAGCCAAACCTTGATTAATTACAATTTTGAGCTCAGAAATTTGGTTTGGCTATTATGTTGGAGCGAAGTGAAAGCAAGTATGGAATTAATTAACATAATACAGATTCTTTGACAATTGAATGTAAAACTCCATATGTTAGCTTTATATTTGACTAAATCACACCAGGAGAACCGTCCTACAGCAGCTAAAGCATCAATCTTCAGTCTGTACAAGATCAAAGTAAACCTGAGAAAAAGAGAGCACCAGTGGGTCTGATGATGAAATCCAACTGTCAAGCCAATAAACGAAGTCAAATGAGTTATTCTGGACAGGAAAAAATATGACCTCTTCCCACATAAAATACAAGGCCACACCAATTAAAAACATGACTGTGATGAGTACCAGCATCTCCAGTTGTAAATCTAAGTCTCGAGCAGTTTAAAGCCTTTTCTTTTGTCTATTTGAAAGGCATTTTAATTTCTTCCTAATGTCTGATTCTTAACGTATTTCAGTAAATACTTTGAACCGTTTTGTTTTTCCGTTGTCTTTTAAATGTAATTTTGATCTTTATAATTTATTTCTGTGTCTTTGGAAAGCACTTTGCACTGCCTTGTGTCTGAATGGCACTATATAAATAAACTAGCCTTGCCTAAAGTTTCAACTGTAAACTGCAGACTGTAATATGTTTAAGAACAAAGGAAGGTCACTCTACCGACCGACCAACCAACCTGCAACACAAGACAAAAAATAATTTAGTCAGCCTCCCACACAAGGTGTAAGTGTGACTCTTTGGTAAATCTGCCAACGAATAGAAACACTGGATGATGAGTACTGAACACATGTTACATACCTCAACTACAAGATTACAAAACAGAGGTTTGGCAAAATGAAGACAGAAAGATGACTGCTTGCTAGATTCCTACAACTATTCTTTAATTTCCCAAACTTAATTTGCTAACCTCAGGACACGAGAACAAATGCTTCTCTCTTGCCAGGAAACGCCTTTCAACTAACCGGCTCTCTCCCGCCTGCAGGGAGTCTGAGGGGGTTAGGGAGCCCCGACAATACCTGATCTAGGGGGGTCCGAGGGATTTAGACCTCATACCAGCTTCTTACACAAACACACACACACACACACGCATAGCAAACTGCTGCCTGACTTTGTGAACTGGTGTACTGTTATCCAGCATCAGGACTGGAAAAAAGCTCGCATGTTTTTTGTGATGCTTTAAAGCTCCAGGAGGTCAGTGAATCAGCCTGGCAAGAAAGGTAAAAAAAAAAATATGCTCACATCCTCTGCCTCTCCGACCTTCCTTCAAACCATCTACACAGCAAATCCCTCTGACGTCTCCCTGAAAGTACCAACCCAGGACTGATTCTGACCTGCAGCAGCACCAGGAGAACAATACATTTCTGTTCACAGGAATAAAGGCACTTGCATGCATGCACAGAAACACATCCCAAATATAGTCAGTCGGTCCAGATCAGAACAGACCGGACCAGAACAGCTGGGTTTATTCTAACAGGAGGTTCTGGTGGAAAATACAGAGGAAGTCCTACAACTGTGGTAACGCAAAGGCATCATATAAGTAACTATGATCAAGGTGTGCGCGCGCGCGCGCACACACACACACACACACACACACACACACACACACACACACACACACACACACACACACACACACACACACACACACACACACACACACACACACACACACACACACACACAGTCCTATTGTCTGGGCTAAGTATTAGTACAGTTAAGACCACCCACCTCTCCCTCTGATCAAAGAGTATGGAGATAGAATTGAGCTATTCATGTAATCTGGCATTTAAGTGAGATTTAAAAGGGGATAGTGTGAGTTTAGGATTTCAACCACATATCACGTTTTGTGACTTGGTCTGGTAATCAAAAGGGACCTCAACAGCAATAAGTGACTCTTTAGCTGCACTGCTAAGTCCGGAAAGCATCTTTACAGGTTGGCCCTGGAACAAGGAAACCTGCTGTTTTCACACTGCAGTCGCCTTGTACTTTCTTCACTTGAGAACAGAGGATTGTGTGTAACGGAGCTGCTCGCTCCATGAGGGGAAAAAAAACTTGCATATTTATTGTTTTAAAATCTGTAGAGATGTGGAGCATGGCTTGGCACAATGACCGCTGGAGGGCAGAAAAATAAATATATCCGCGTGTTTGAAACACTGGCAGGAAAAGGACCTGAGCACAAGCTGACCAGGGACTCTCACAGATGTATACACACTCTCTCACACACACACTCTCTCACACACACTCTCTCACACACACACTCTCTCACACACACACTCCCCCCCCCCCCACACACACACTACTAAAGATGAAGTAATCACCACTCAACCTTTACTAATAAAGGCACTAGCCTAAACATTTACCATGAAACATTTAATAAAAATGGAGCTGAGCATCTAACTCGCATAATTAAATCAGTTGCAAATACCTGCATCATAATTTCCTTTTCGTAACTCTGACTGCTGGACTTTAACTTGTGTTAAAACTGCTCCATTTTCTGTTATTGCCATTTAAGAGCAGTCCAGCACTGATAATGTGTCCCAGTATAGCGCTGGTTCACAGAGCAGGAGTATGGTGGGGCAGCTGGGGGAGACCAGGCAGACAATGAGGGGAAAACTGACCGTGGCTGGCTGGGAGTAAAATATAGCAGCCGAGGGGACAAACAGGAGGGAGAGTGGGTTCTGGATGGGAGACAGTGAGCAGAGATGGACGGTTAAGGACAAGAGGCTGGCTGAGAGAAGAAAGGAGCGGAGATGAGGATGATGAGGGAAGTGGCAAACGATGTGGAGAGAACGCAGAGAAAGGAGGAAAACAGAAGGGAGTGGAGGGAGGAAAAAGGGCTGAACTATTGTCTGCTGTCTGCAGCCGTGTGCGAGAAGCCGGGAGGAGCTGGTTTCTCTAGCCCTCACTGACCTCTGGCTCAAAAGAACAGCCTTTAGTCTTGACACGAAAGAAAAGCGGATATCACACAGAGCATCTGGTTGGCTTCTGCTAACCTTTCATGATTTAATTCAACTCTCTTATAGCTTTGCTTGTAGGAAAGACAACTGCATCCTCCCCCTTTTTTTTTTTTTTTTTTTTTTGCAAATTCAAAACACTTATATGACAGCTGACGGAGACCATCGTCCTCTAAAAACAGCAAAGGTCTTTTATGGAAGCAAATAACAACAACATGGTGTCACGGAGACGAGACGACGTTCAGATGACGTCTATATAACGTGAGTTTTACATTGTGAAACAGGAGGCAGGTTATATAGTTGGATCGATACAACAGAGGATTATTGTGAAACGCTGTTCTCTTGCCATTTCCAACCGCTAGTAGGGACAGACTTCCAAAACCACGTTTACTGTTGCCATGACGATGCAGGTTTCTAAAGGCTGGGTGCAGGAAACGGCTGTTTACTTCTCGTTTCCTAGCAAGAGTCGGACCGCTCCATAAAACCGCATTTACTGTTGCCATGACGACAAGGGTTGCATAACTTCATCATTTTAACCCAAACTATCATTTTTCCCAAACTTTTAACTTTGTGGTTTTTGTGCCAAAACCTGACCAGTGGCACTCATTTAGAAAACACTCCTGGGTCGTATTTCTGGATAGGAACTGACTAACTTTTATCTTCGTGTGGGTCGGAGGACTCGTTTTTGGT
The DNA here is from genome assembly GCF_029030835.1 of Brachyistius frenatus. Taxonomy (NCBI): domain Eukaryota; kingdom Metazoa; phylum Chordata; class Actinopteri; family Embiotocidae; genus Brachyistius; species Brachyistius frenatus. The sequence continues at coordinate 1,136,728 of NW_027210671.1, read as the reverse complement.
TTAGGTGCATTAAAACAGAATCAAAATAATCCAGCTTAAAAATACTTAGTTTTAAGTAAAGTGTATGTAAACCTGAAATTCGTGTTGGAGCTTCCTCTACTCTAGTGGAAATCTTGCATCTGAAAAAGGACCAATCAATTAATTGTTCTGGCTACAGAAACGTGTGAAAAGAATCGGATGCACATCAAAAGCACTTTTTTTTTTTTTTTCAAATAACAAAAGATACTTTTTGCTTCCACCAGGGTTCAAGTCTGAACCAGCTGTGTGCCGTCCTCTATTCTCAATCAGAAAACAACCAGTTAAGCACTTTGAGACTAAAGCTCCACACAGGATATGACTGTATGGTCCCAGACTGAGAGGATCAGCCACTCAATATACCCTCCTCAGGGCAAGTTATGAGCCAGAGACCACAGCGACCTCGGTGAAGGAAATTGGCATTAGAGCAAATTAAAAAAAGAGGACACAAAGAGGCAGAGGTAGAACGTAAGAGGCTGCTGAGTGAGGCACTGCCAGGAGAGGAAGGGCTTGGTGAGAGGAGAGCAGAACTAAGGGGATGAAAGGTGAACGATTGGAGGTTTGTTAACTTTGTGCTTTGAGCCTGAGCTGTGCCGGGCAGCAGGTTGTGTCTTGTCAGTGGAACAGTCTTGACACATTGCAGGAAACTGATATTGTTCTGTACAAGCTGTTTCCCCCTAATAATAAGAGAAAGGAGTGAAGGGTGCTTGGGTCCCATTTACTCAGAGACAAATGGCTCAGAACGGTGCCCCGCTAAAAAACAAACTAATAAATTGTGTGGGAGAAACACTGGGGGTATCAATCATCCTGCTGCACTAAGCTTTGTGGCAGGTTCTTGGCTGCTGGTGCTCTGACCTCAGAGGAAGGCCTGGTGCTCCGCTTCACTGTACAGGACTGTACAGCAGAAATCATGCACGTACACCTAAGAGCCACTTCAGCTAATCTGATCCAACGTACAATTACTCGAGCCAGCTCTCCTGAAAGCCACTTAACAGAGATTAATGGGCATCACTATGATGCCTCACGCTTACAATGATTTACAATGTTTCCATATGTGCAAGGAACCAGATTACTGTGACAATTGAGGAAAGTCAGCACATAAAATACCACATTTATGCTGTTTGCAGTCATCTGATTATTTTTAGTGTACCTGAAATTAGTCCATCATCATGTTTCATTCCTACATTATTTTCAATGTGCTGCAGAGAGAGCTGCAATAGAGCTGCAGAGCACAGTTGTTCCTCGTCCTGCCTGCTCAGCAGTGGGAAAAAAACTTATTAACTGTTAAATCAATACAGGTGTTCAGTTTTAGCTGTAGTGTGTATTGTGTTATTTTGCAACAAAGACACACATCTACAGATATCCATTTCTTGCCTTGAGTCTATATTAGATAACCATGGCCAAATATTTCTCCATCAGGAATTAATGCACATCCTTATCTATTTATATGATTAAAAAGCCATCAGGTTATTATTAAGTTTACGGTCCAAAGAATGGCGTTTTGTGTCAAGTCAAAATAGGGCTACCTTGTAAATTTGAAACTCAAAATTCCAAACCAGGATGCACTGACGCACCACTGCAGTATTTACCCAAATTGAGATGAAGATAAAAGTTGTACATGCCCAGATTGTGGCCAAACAAGAGATGGTAGGAATAACGTGCCCTCCTTAGAGACACATTTTGCTATTTCTAAATTTGGAGCAGATAGCTCAATTAACCCTCTGTATTTCCTGACCATAATGGCTTGTCCAGGAACTCTCTATCATTAAATAGGTCTGAGATAAATTGTAAGATCTCCTTTAGTGTGGACCCAGAACAAAAAAAAACTAAAGAAATCGACCTTAAATTTAGTGCCAAAAAAAGCTTTCTTCATCTCTAGACTGTATGGATTTGTGACTGTGTGTGTGTGTCTGTGCGCATGAGTTTGACAATTTTGTTGACCTCTCATGCTAATTGCTGCTTTGTGTATAGTGGGAAATGTCTGTTAATGCAACACTCAGCAGAGCATGTGAACAAAATGTAGGACAATGTTAGTGCCGATAGTGCTGTGGACAGTTCAGCTGAAAAGAGGTCAGATCACAGTGATACTCGTACTAATATTTCCTCTGCCACACTTTTATAATTTCCCATTTAAAAACATGCGCAAACTTAATAAATAAAAGTTATGTAAAATCTCGAATCAACACAGCTGACGTGGTGAGCGCTGGCAGCTGGGTCAGAAAATCAACAAACGTGGGGTTTTTTTGTAGTTTGAGGTGGGGGTCAGTGGTGGCAGGAAACATGGTTTTGTTCATCTTGAGTACCAAAGGAACACTGAAAAGGTTTGAGGAAGGTCACAAGACAAAACAACACTATAGAGTACAATTCAAGTGTGGGTCCCTTTAGGACAACACAGTGCAGGAATTTAACCTTTGATGCAGGACCAACTTGCACTCCGGAAACTACAGGAGCAAATACTGTGAACACATATTTTGTCACGGTGGCAAATGCTAATTCCTGTTTTGTTAGGAAGTACAAGAAGAAAAGTGTGTCCTCAACGGTCAAACTGTGACTTTTTCTTTTGCTAAGATGCTGCATCAGTGATCACAAGCAATTTGAATGGGAAATCAACCGATTGGCTGCTGAGAGAACAGAGCAGAGCTGGACTCCGGTCAGCTGACCAGTCCAACGCCTGCCAGACCACCGGCTCCGAGACCTGAATGAGAGGCAGGTGGGAGGTCTGGGCATGCAAGAGGAAGGTGGGGAGGTGGGCGAACTTCCAATTAAAAGAAAGAGTGGAGTGGGCTGGCATTAAAAAAAAAAAAAAAGTTAGTTGCAACTAATGCTTCATACGTCTGCCATGTTTCTAAAGTAGGACTGCAACCACTGGTTCTTTTCATCATTTATTAGTCTGATAATGACTTCCTCATTAAAAAAATTTTTTTTTAAATGCCTGGCACAACTGAGGATTTTTTAAGAGACAAGCACCCCATCTTTACATTTGAGAAGCTATATTATCAAAACCTCTTCAGCATTTTTGATTGAAAAGTGACTGAAACTTTTAATTGTTTATCAAAATAGTTACCTAATAATTTTATATAACTGACAAATTGACCAATCGTATGAGCTCTTTTCTGAATCCAGACATACAACTTGGATGTAAGAGAGTAGACACACAGAAAAGGAAAGAAAAGGAGTAACAGAAGCAGGAAAATCCTACTAACTCATTTCACAGATGAGAGGTTATCAGCTGAACACATTGCTGTGAAGTGTGTGCGGTACTACTCTGTCCTTCCCCTTCTGGACAGCGGGAAGCTAAGGAGCGTGCAGGCAGGCACAGACACTTGGGTCCGCTCCAACAGGAAGTATATGGGACGGGTTGACGCTGGATGAGATGAGATGTGATTCATCTATATCATTTACAACCCTCTTTTTCTACGCACGTGCCTCCCATGGTTTCCTCTCGCATGTTGCCCCTCCCTGTACTTTTGAACAATCTGGCAGTATCAGCAAAAACACAAAAATGTAAGCCCTAGATCACTTTAATTACCTAGAGTAGTATACGTGTACTTTCTCACAGGAACGCACGGATGTATGATACACCAGGCTGCCTATAAAGATGGATACGTGATTTTGATATTTTTTTTTGCATATTATTCTACTCTATTATTAGGATTAGCTACTTTGTAATGGCTAAACCATACATCGGATATAAACAAGCACATAACAGACACACAAAAAAAAACAGTCTGTAACATCCTGACAACAAGTGTGGAGACATTCCAGCTTTGTGCCAAGAGTCAAATCTAGAGCAAATATGATTCCATGTACCGTATATAGAGAAGAAAAGACACCTTTGGATTATAATTGTGTGTGTGTGTGTGTGTGTGTGTGTGTGTGTGTGTGTGTGTGTGTGTGTGTGTGTGTGTGTGTGGAGATGAAACCCACCCTCCTCTTCAGGCGATCCCTCTCCCTCAGTGTCAGTGTGTCAGCCTTCGCGATGACTGGGACGATGTTGACTTTGCTGTGGATGGCCTTCATAAACTCCACGTCCAGAGGCTTCAGGCTGGGAAAGAAAAGGAGACAGTAGGGGAATTACATCACAGTGAAAAACAGCAGACAAAAAACAGAAGGAACAGTTTTGAGATGAAAAAGTTTGAAACTGAGTGAGATCAACTGCATTACGCAACTTATGCAATAAGTTTACATGACAGCACTTGGAGACAAAGCGGAACAACAGCTCTGACACAACAACATCAGAAATACTAATGCTGTAATGTTTGCTAGTAACTTCATTAGTGAGAGACGTCTTGTTTTGAAATTTCCAAAATGTGGAAGTTCTGCCATGGTTGCTTCAAACATGTTTGGTGGTATTGTGTGTTGAAAGTCGACATGTAATTCAACTGAAATACAACTTCCAAATCCCTTTATACGCTTTCAATCGAAATGATTAGTGCAAAATCAACCAAGCTTGCTATTTTTTCAGTGATTTCTCCACATTAAACGTACTCCACAGAAGCTCTGCTGAAGGCTTATGGGACAAAACAAGCCTTTCCGAATTTCCGATTCTTTTTTCTTACTGCAAACAACTCACATAAAAATCAGCAAATTGCATTACAATTTTGAGAAAATCTGCTGCAAATGTGAGCATTTTTGATCGCAAAAAATGTTTAATCCTGGAGGGAGTGTAATTCTGCTCACTGTTGGTGCCTGTAAAACTGTGTCTTTGTTTGTTTACCCGTGTCCAAATGGAGAAATGAAGTAGAAGCAGCAGTGCACCCTGTTGTCCACTATGTGTCTTCGGTTCAGCCCGCTCTCATCATGGAGGTACCGTTCAAATTGATTGTCAATGTACTGGATGATGGTCTTGAAGCTGACGTCAAACACAGACAGAAAAAAAAATACTTTTCCATCAGCACCGAGAATGACATCGTTTTTCAAACAGTTGAGAAAAGAAAATCATGTACTGTAGTCATCCTAAAAGTAATGAGTCTTATAGGATCGTCCTGGTCAAAGAGAAACTGTAGGCCAAATGTTCTTTACACACAAGGAACCAATTTTAACTTTCTAAAAAGCCCAACATAAGCTTACGAAGGTTTAATGTGAAGGGGCAGTTTTAGAATTAAAGAAAGGAAGTAGTCTCAAAGGATCAAACACAGAGATGATATGTTTGAAGAAATTTCTCGGACTCCAAAAGGACTCATTACAGTGTGGTTTCAGATGTCAGGAGATATATTACTGTTGTCACAAAGGTTTTATGACGTGACAGATGGACTGTTGAAGGGTTTTATGTTCCTGTATGTGCTGAAAAACCTTTTAAAATGTATTGAATGAACTTGGTGGTCAATGTAAAGTTACAGCCACTGTTTGTATGGACATTCTGTTGATACATGCAAGATCTTTGCCATCTCAGTTCTTACAACAACAAGTTATTTAGCCATTACGGTTTCTTTTTGAATACCAAAAAGAAACTACTAATGTACTGAGCTCAGCCCTTAACTCCAAATTCCTCATTAAATGTGGCTTTATTTCTTTCGTTTTTAAAATTAATCATCTAAATATTGAAGGCAACAATTCACAAATTATGCAGAGAGAAAGCAAAGAGGAAGTGACTTGTTTGTTGTTTGGTAGCGACCGTCTATAGTAGGAGTGTAAAAATACCGCTATTCCAGGACAATAAACAGGAAATAGATCCTGGAGAGGGAGTCTACATTGACACCACTGGCATGAGGATACCACACAAGTAAACACACACAGATACATGAAATCTAGGCAGAGGGAGGAGAGGTAGAAACTAAGGAGTTTTGGATGAAACTTGAGAAAGGGAGTCGTAGAGGATAAGAGGATGAGGGAGCACGCTAGGCAGGTCTCGAGTTGTTGGCACTCCTCCACAGCACATAAACACACCAGTCCTGGCTGTTGATGGCATCGCCATATCCAGGGGTGTCTACCACGGTGAGACGAAGCTTCACTCCTCTCTCCTCAATTTCCACAGTGGACGCCTCAATCTGCACTGTCCTCTCAATTTTCTCTGTGGAGACAAAGCATGAGAAACACTCAGGAGATACTTTAAATTTATGTCCAAAAAGTCCTGCCCGAGCTGTGCGATCTGTTACACGCCACCGAGCTGCCATAACAGCAGGCGTCATGGAGGCGGATACGCCTTAAAGAAATGAAATCATAGGTTTTGTCATTTTAAAGGGATATGCGTTTTCTTATCTATGCTAAGTGACCAGGGAGGGCCTGGATAATTGTTTTCAAGCCAGAACAAGTCCTAATCTAAGTCAAGTCATAAGAAGGGCAGGGTCATATTTTGAGACTGCAGCATTCCCGGCATTCCTCTTGAAATAATGCTCTGCTGGAGACATTGCAGCAGACATTTCTCTATTATTACAGTGTGTGTATGTGTGTATGTGTATGCATGTCTCTGTGCTCATTGCTGAGCATACCTGCGGCACCGGGGATGTAGCGTTCAGGGTAGAGATCAGTGAGAAACAGGCTGTTTATAAGTGTTGATTTTCCCAAACCAGACTCCCCTGGAAAACAAAGAGAATAGAAAATAAATCTATTTTCTCAAAAAGAAAACATATAGTCTACATGTAAAAGAGAAGAGTGACCACTCACCTACAACCATGAGGGTAAATTCAAACCCTTTTTTCACTGACTTTCGGTGCACTTGGTTTGGGAGGTTAGCAAACCCAACATAACCTGCAGCATCTGGGAACTACGGAGCACAAAAAAAGGCACAAAAAATGTTCAATGTGAGGATCCAAAACTGCAATTAATACTTAATAAATATCTAAGGAGATAGGAGAATTTTGCAACGTTAGTGCTATGGGATTTCTAACATTTCACGACATCCTTCTTTACACTGAGCATAATTCATAATTCTGTGAATTCTCACAGTGAGATTGATGATGATGTATATCAATGAGGAATTCCAACAGGCAATAAAGCCTAGCCATGAAACACTCACTTTATACAGGATATCCTCCCTGGATGCTTGTGCAAGCATGTGTGCATGAGATTACAAGTACCATGACTCTTAATCACCAGTGCCTTATTAGAGAGCCCTCTCGTGTACCCCGTGGATCTGTCATAGTTCAGTGAAAGATGTGATGAGGTACGGCCTGTTACTCACCTTCCCTTTCTCTCCAGACTGAGACATCGCTACCGTTTACTGGATGTCTGACGAGCCTATAGGTGGAAAAAAGGAGACATGTAGCGCCAAATGATATATATAAAAAAATAACTTTCCTCTGATTTGGTAGCAAATCTGTTATTGGAGGCAAATTGATTGATCAAAATGTATAATTCTAATATGTCAAGTTCAGCCTAAACAATGAATAAAGTACATTGTGAATCTCCAGCACGTGAGAACATCATGGTAACAACTTCTGTTCATGGAGACTGACGTGCCAAAATCATAATAAAGAGAAGATCAGAAAAATGTATTTAACTGTGCAACCACCCAATGCTGCTTTCTAACGCACAAAAGACGGGATTAGCTTTTCTTCCCAGATTCAGTTTAACCCTTTTGTCTGAGACTCTCATATTATTGCCCTTTTTTGGTTTTAAGTTTTAGCCTGAAAAATTGAAAACATCGCTGTTAAATTATCTGGTGCCATATAGCATATTCATACTAAATTTACAGTGCAAAGCTGTACATAGATCCATGTTTTTCTCAGCAAAACTATCAACTAGGCTTTTTTTTTAAAAACTCCATTCATAAGGACTTGTGTTTAATTACTTGCTGTATTAGATTAGTAGTGGGTGGGCAAAGTGAATCAAATCAACTCTCATATATGTAATATAACATCACAGTATTGCTATATATTCAGATATAATTTTCTCTAAAAGCTCATCAAAAGAAAATCTGATTATGGATAAAAATGACAAAACAGTAATGGCTGTTTTAGGTAATGCAGCAGTACTTGAATCATCAACACATAGATCTTTTACACAGCAGGCATTTTTAGTTTCCACAGCCAGTGAAGCACAGATGTATTAATGATGGCTGCACTCCACTGAGGGGAGGTCCTGCTTTTGTGTATGCTGATTCACTGTCAGGACTTCCAGGGACACTTAATGTAACTGAGCCTTTATCAATTCCCACTGTGCATCCCTACTCTGACAAGTCATAATGTTTGCTGTAAAAGAAAAGTCTACTAAAAAAAAAATCATATAAAAGAAATCACATATTATTATGAAACAGTTTTGTATAATGATTTCTATTATAGCCATGAAAAGCCAAATGAACCCAAAGAACTAGCAGGTGCCATCGTAAAAACATCAGAGCAAAACTTCAGGCTTTCAACAAATGTATACCGTCTCGTGTAAAAATGTCTTTGCAAGACATCCATACGACATTAAGATATCACTTAGAAGAAGCACAGCTGTCTTTACATCCCGTATCTTCAACACAAGCATATTTATGTTGTAAACTCCAACAGATTTGTACACCGAGTCCACGTTGAGACGTTCATTCAGTCTACACTGTTTTCAACACTATCGCACGGAAGGAGCAGAGATTACGAGCGCTGGGCAACAAGTTTGTTCCCAGACTCCCATTAAAGTATTGGTCTTACGTGGTCCTGTCCCTCTCTATGACCCTGAGCAGACGACAGAGCAACAAGACCACTTGATAAATTAGCTACATAATGACTGAGCAGGAAGAACAGGCTCCTTTTTATCACCAACACACTGGCCCTTGACAGGTGGAGTGTGATAAGCATTAGAAAGAGGCAGGTGGCCGTGCCCTGGCAAACGGAGATATACGGTACTGTGGTTATGTAATGTTAGCCTGGGTGGAGAGAGGTGGCATGGGAAACTAAAAATGACCATTCTACATTGGCATGTGCCAAACACACATTTGGGGAACCATTTCACACTCTTAAATGTATGAGATGGTAGTTAAGGGGGAACCCTCTTTATCAACATGAAACTGGGCAGAGATGTCTCATACTCAGAGGGTGGTTTCACCGAGCCTGCAGCGAGAACAATGGCCGTTTATCCCTTTGGTTCCCGAAGCCTTTCCTATACAGGGCAGCTCAGCCTGGGCAGGAGAGAGAACACGTGCCTCACCCCCGACTACATTTCAAGACCAACCACATGCACGACGGCAAGGGGGGACACCAACCCTTCAGGGTGGAGGAGTACTGGGGTGGGGGCTACAGAGTCATGAACGTCAAGAGGTAGCCCGATCAAAGCAATGGAAGTACATTAGGGTACATGAGGACATTCAAAGGGGGAATAATAATTAATGACGCGCAGCAAATATAAATGTCCCTGAAACTGAAAAACAGTATCATCACTGTAATTTGACTTGAGTTGAAACGAAAACAACACTTTTCAGATATCAAACATAATCAGTAGATTAATAAATAATCAAAACAGCACTAAGAACCTACAGTCATGCTCGCAGCTCGTGAGGCTGTACAGCTGTACTTGAGCTAAATGCCTGTTAGCAATACTGGTAAATATTTAGCAGATGTAATTGGAGCTCCAATAATTAATTGATTGGTTGATTGACACAGAATTTATTGCCAACTATTTTGATAACCGATGACTCATTTTAGACCAAATTCTCTGATTGCACTTTAAATGTGAATATTTTGTAATTCCATTACATGATAATACATATTGACTACAAACAGTTAGTCGAGATAAAAAAAATTTTAAAAAACTGCTTCTCTGGGTTCGGGAAACACAAGTTGAATTTTTTTTTTTTTACAATTTTCTGACATTTTAAAGACCAATCAACTAATCAAGAAAATAATCAATAGAATAACAGACATTGGAAATAATTGTTAAAGCTAATAATGCGTTTTCATTGCAGCCCATTATCACACCGAAGCGTCAAGTACCCGTCAGTCAACTTGAGGATACCGTGTCAGTGTCACGTTTTGCCTGCCTGATGCCTGAACCACATGCACGTACGTTTTACGCCTTGATTAGGCAAAACATGACACTGGGCGCGATACCGCCTAGTGGACAGACGGGTGTCTTACACACGTTGGTGTGATATTGGGTTGTTCATTGTTAATGAACATCTGAGCTAATGGAGCAGCCCACACAAGCACACACACCCCTAGTGTTGCTCCTGGTCAGTCTCTGTGGGAACCAGCATTAGTTCGGCAGCAGATTAATTAAACCGCTCCAATATCGCAGTTGCAATCTCACAAAGACAACACTACAGGACAGACAGGCGGGAGGCACACTTCAATAGCACTCTCTTAATAATGGCCATTTAATCGGCCAGGCTGCTGAGCTGCTTACACACACATACACACAGCCATCAATGGGCCAGACGTGGGGGAGATTAAACAGTTTGGGCCAAAAGGGAAAAATGCCATCTTAGTAAAGCCAAAGTTGTTGGCATGCAATGCATTTACAGTTGATTTATTGGCTGGGGTGAAGCCATGACAGGGCAGCAGTGCTAGTAGAACTATTCACCTTCCTGACAGGCAGTGTCAAAGGTCCGCACACCCCCCCTCCTTGGATTATGGACTCTCTGCACCCTTTGGAAACATTGAAACAATAATTTCCCACCATGGAGACTTTGAGAACTCGGTGGCATAACAACAAAAATGGCAATTTACTGGCAACTGACAACAGCGACGGACCCCAGAGTTATAGCGCATAATAAAGTGATGTTTGGCTAATGTAAAGGCACACACACATAGACGCACAACAACACAGAGACGGGGGGGCTTGGCTGTAATAAAGGGGCCCTCAGGGGCTAAAGGTAGTGGTGGTGGGCAACAGGACTGTCATAAAGATATGATACGTGTTTTTTAAGCTGTGGCTTTAGACACACTTTATAATATGAGCCCAGAGAGGAAAAAAAAAAAATCACAATAGGCGGAATGAAAAAGCCTTTCAACCACGACGAAACCAGCAGGCCTGTTTATAACAGAGTTTAAAGCACCGGATGGACTGTTTATGATGATTGGGACGGGGTCAGATATTACTAAAAACAAGTGGGAGTCATACAGCAACACAATATCATACAAACACAGCGACTGTAGTATGAAGTTTAGATGGGGAAAAGTCTCTATATTGGTGCACAGTTATGGGTGAAGATCAAATAATCCTTTGAACTCCATCATCTGGACAGGAAATGTCTCTATTCATGTTTGACAACTGGCATTTTATTTTGAGGACATTACAAATGTTTAAATGAAGAGATGGATATAAGACAGACTGATTAACACAAGTTGAATCACAACACAAATCCCTCTGTTTGATTATATCTGGCCTTCATTTCTTATATAGGAAATGTCAGTGGATGGAGAATCAAGCACCAACAACTGATCAAAAAAGGCATCGATGAAGCAAAATTTCAAAGATGGTCTAGTTTCAGCATGTTTAATGTGAAGCGGTTCTGCTCTTCTTTCTTTTATATTATAGTAAAGTTAATGTCTCTGGTTTGGGGGCTGACAGTCAGACAAAACAAGTAATGTTGTGCTCTTAAAAACCTGTCAAATATTTACACATTTTCTTCTGGTGATTTATTGAGATAATTAGTCCCAAAGCATTAAGGACACATAACATTTGGGGATTTAGACAATGTTGGGTTGTTGTGCGGGGGAAAGTTATTTCTAAAGTGCAGTTCTTCATCCAGGTTACACACAACCTCGTGAATAAAGGGATCCTGCTGTGTAACGTCACCATTCAAGCTTCTGAGACAATAGTCCAGGTGTACTTGGGGGTCTGTCAAAGTGAATGAAGTTTTGTTTTTCCATTCACACCACAGTGTAATGTGGGAGGAAACATCCCTTTGTAGTTTATAGGTGTCAGACAGACAGATGACTTCCCTGGCGCTCCTGTGCCGGACAGAGTTTGTGAGATAAGGTCAAGGGAAGGGGAAAGGTCAGAGAGCGTTGAAGGTGTTGGACCACGGGGCCTGGGACTTCTTTCGATACGAAGAGATGTTGTTTTTCTGATATCAATCCGATCTCTGAAAAGCTACGTTGTTTTCTGCAGTAAAGGGCGGCTGCCAGCCCGAGATTACAGCTCACAAAGTCCGCCATCGTGCTCATAGAGTTCACCACTCCACAAGAAAGGAAGGCAAATATGCATGTTTTCACTGTGCCAGAAACACAAGCAAAGATGGATGATAATTATTCAATAGTGGCCCTCCGCCACATCTTCGACAGACACATAATAAGAATATGAATTGTTTCCCACTGTTATTGTTAAGTTGTCTACATGCAATATTTATTTTTGTGCAAATGAGCTTTGCATTCAAAAGGTCAAAGAATAATCAGATGTTTAAAAAGCAAATGGAGGGTTGAGGAAAGTTACACAGCATTGGTTTAAAGGAAATGTGGGAGAGTCAACGCTGTGGAAGGGACGTCAGTGTATATTTAACGTGATTTATGAAATATGTAGGAGTGCTGGGAGCTTCCCTGCAGATGTCAAGAGTAAGCTGGGACAATGGGACAATACAGGAGTTCAAAAGAGGTATTGGGCGATCATCACTGCTTGTAAAAGCTGAAGAGAAGGAAATGTTTATTTTGACAGTTGTTTCATATAATAAAGGAGAACATGAAACAATGCTTCAGTGACTGGTCTCAGGGGTTTGAAACGTGTGTGAAGGCCTCTGATGTCCACCACACCCAGTCTGTCAGACAGACTTCACCAAACATCAACAATGACATTTCAATGTGGACGGTTCATGTAATTAACGCAGCTTTTTACAATCACTTTTTCTTTAAAAAAAAAAAAAAAAAAAAATGGTTTGATAAACCGACTTTGAGCCTAAACAGCAATGAAAGTGTGTAAATGTTATATGTCAAACTTTTAGCGTTCAACAGTTGTTACCGCGGCTGGTGTCATATTTCCAGCTCGGCTTCAACTCACTCTCCGGCGTTATTTTCACTGCCTGCTCCGACTTGCTCATTACAGTTTGTTAAGCAAAATACAATAAACAACTGGCCAGTGGCTTACCTGTGCTTAACTTTGAAATGTTGTTAATCAACCGGAGCGTTTTGCCTCTCGCCGCTGTCCCAGCCCAGGAAGGGAAACCCGGAAACCGCTTCCCTGAGACCGCCCTCGTCCCTGAAGCTTTTCATCACCAAAACGGCTCTCGGGCTGCGCCACTGACGCCATTAGAGCTCAAGATCAGGAGGGCTGAGCAGTACAATCTCAATACTTGTTAGATCCAATATGGCTACTTCAGTGTTACGGTTTCTTTTAACGCAAGGGGCTTTCGTCTACCCGCCGCCTTTGTGGGAAACATTAAAGTAAAACTATTTTACACTGTAACCTCCCTGTTTGAAAATGAAGCTGCCGAACTGTAACTGTATTTGTGTCGAAAGGCTTTAATTAGGCTATATTTTATTATGTTACAGACTACACTGTAGGCTTTTTATTACGCCAAAAACGTGTCCATACGCGATTTCGGTGGTGAAAAGTAAGTAAGGCTACTTTTGTTAAATGCGCACATTTAGATATATTAAATTTTTTTAGATCCTTTTATTTTTATATTTCCACTTTATTCTGAAGTGCAAATAAAAACTTTTACATTGAGCACGTCCTGGAGAAGAGTGCATTTTATTGAGGCCATATATATATATATATATATATATATAAAAATATTATAGAAATGTTCAGAAATTATTATTATTTCACAAATTGTCCTACACTCTATGTGGTGCATAATACTCCACTCCAACCACTTAAAGTAAATAGCCTTAAAAAAAAAAACCACAAAAAAACCCGGACAAACACATGCCAGGTGAATAGCTATGATAAATAGGCCTAATAAACAACAACAATAGTCACAAAATTAATACAATTTTAGAAGCAAGTTGATTTTTAGTATAAAATTAGCATAATAAAAAGTACATTTAGTGGATGATCAAAAGCATTGAGCGCAACACTTTTTATATAGCCTAAAGAAACAGACAGGATCCGGCTGTAAAAACTGCTTCAAAGTTAAGTACACTTAATTCATTTAAAATTATTATAACGTTTTATTTAAGACAGCCTAATCTGAGCCTCATATATATCAGAGTCGGTGTGAAATGGCCATTGAAGGTATTGTATATCACAGACAAGTGGCATTAGCCTCCATGTCTGAAAAATCAATAATACAAGTGCCCTCACCGAACCATTGCATTTCAGCTGCTCCATAACCTTAAGACACCCCTCTACTCCCCCTTTCCCATAAACCCCCCTCACCCTTCTCCTGCCCCCTTTCTATTCATTGTAAATAACTGTTCAAACTCACAATGCGCTCTGGACCGCTTTATTCAGTCGCACAACTTCCCTGCGTTTTCATTGGTCCCTTGAGGATGCGGCTACAGTGGATTGGAGGAAAGTTTTTTCCCGAGTCCACACACCCCCATCCTGCAGATATTCGTGGTCCAGTGCTACTGTGATTCCAGTTGCTTTCACATCACCTCACTAACAAAGAGACTCGGAGCTGCTGTCTTACATCTCTGAGTAAATGTGGTGAGTGATGCGCAACTAACGACTGGCGCGCCTGTACATCGAGGTGAGAACGAAGAAATCAAGAGCAGAAATACACACTTCTCTCAGGGAGAGAAATAAGGAGTTTAACAAACTACAGACAGCCTTGATTGAACGTAAAGAGCGAAAATGTTGTCGGCCGGACTGGAGATCTTGGGACTGTCGCTGTGCGTATTTGGCTCGCTCCTGGTGATGGTTGCGTGCGGGCTACCCATGTGGAAGGTGACGGCTTTCATCGAGGCCAACATCGTGGTGGCTCAGACGATCTGGGACGGCTTGTGGATGTCGTGCGTGGTGCAGAGCACAGGCCAGATGCAGTGCAAGGTGCACGACTCCGTCCTCGCCCTTAGCCACGATCTGCAAGCGGCCAGAGCGCTCTCCATCATCTCTTCTGTGATGGGCGTGCTGGGTCTAATGGTTGTGATTGCGGGGGCACAGTGCACAAATTGCATCCGCACAGAGTACGTCAAAGCTCGAGTGGTGAACGCCGGTGGGACCATCTACATAATCAGTGGCCTATTTGTGCTGGTGCCTCTTTGCTGGATGGCCAACAACATCATATCGGACTTCTACAATCCACAGGTTCCCGCATCCAAGAAGAGGGAGATCGGCGCTGCGCTCTACATCGGCTGGGCGGCCACAGCGCTGCTCCTGATCGGAGGAACGATGCTCTGCTGCTCCTGTCCATCCAGCGGTAACTCGGGATACTCGGTAAAATACGCACCGACCAAAAGAGCCACGCAGAACGGGGACTATGACAAGAGGAATTATGTGTAGTTATGTGGCTCCCAGCAGGCGGTGCGTAAGAGACCTGCAGATTTTGAGAAACTGTTTTTTACGGACGTTGTCTTTGCACCTGCAGTTTTTTTTTTGGTTTTTTTTTGGTATGTTTTTAGAAATCTGAACTTTGAAAATCAATGGAAGCACCTCTGCTCTTTTTACACTGGCCCTTCAGTATGCTCGGACCACAAATTCACGCATCCTTTTTGTGTCTACAGGAGAATAAAAAAAAGACTATCAACTATAAGAGGTAGCTCACGACAAAAAGGAGTATCTTTGTTAGGTACCTGCTTTTGTAAATCTTCGAAATAATTAGTGTTTTGAATTGTTTACTGTTGTAACTACAAAGGTTTTCTTTTCTTGAAGAACTCTTGCCACTGAAAATATAACCCCACCGTTCTTCTGCCTTGATGTGCACTGTCAGCACAAACTGGTGCAGTAGCTGAGAATGTTTGCACTCCTACACATTCAAAGACCAATTTCCTTTTGGGGAACTAAGTTGAGATCTTGACAACAACGTCCAATAAGAATCAAGAAGGACGAAGAAAAATAGGCTACATACGTGTTGAAGCTCTAATAAATCTCAACTGGCTGATAATGGGGACTTGCAAGTTTGAAGTCTAACTTTGGACTTGTAGATTCCGGAGAGTTTGGGATCTATAGGTCACAACATGATTAATGTACAGTCCGTTATTCGGCCGCACTGAGCACCTGCAAAGGTTTTTCATCGTTGTCCCTGCAGGAAGTCTCTTGTCTTTTTACAAATTCCAGGAATAAACTTTGTTTTCTGTTGGTATGTTGACGTTTGATGTAATGACTCATTATTCATGTATAAGATGATGCAATACTATTTCATTTTATGAAGATTAAACTGAATATATTGTCTGAAATCTTCAGTTGAAATGTGTTATTAAAATAAAGCGGCTCCAGCCGGGTTGTGATGCTCTGCAGAGGTAGGTCTGTCTTCTACGGCTGTGCGTAATGCATGCCGTTCCCACAGCGAATCCATAAACCAACCCCCACGGCGGGAGAAAGTATTTTGGTTAGCCATAGAAATCCAGATGACAATGCCCATTCAGCTAGAGTGGGGCTCTGCTGTTCAACTCACAATACACCCCCAACCCACCCCGCCCCCCCTTCAGACCACCCCCACCCGCCACCCCCATCATCCGCAGTCAGTGAAAAGGCATCCAAATTAAAGCTACGGAGAAGCTGCTGGAATCGTCTTCCTACGAGTCACCCCATTCATTCATTAGTCCTCACAACCCCAGCTGCCTCCACCAGGACGGCGCTAAGATAGATGGGCTCGTGACAAATGATTACACACCATCACTTTCAAGCAATTAGTTTATCCACAGCTAATTCATGGGCATTTACTCAAACACTGGGGATGATATTGAAACATAGTAATACCTCATAGTGTGGGTAAAGTGAGGGTAAGAAAATTATAGGACTGTTTGACTTGTGGCAACAACAAAAAAAACCACAAAATATTGAGTAACAGCACTCTGATTTATAACTGTGACTGGATTACAAAAGCTTATCCATGCTTGTTTTACTGGTGACTTAAGTATCTTAGCAAGTCATATGCCCTCTTAAAAGTTGAAAATAAAAAGTCTTTTTCCAGAACTTTCCACCTTATCACAAGGTCTTCATCAGTGGATGGAGTTTGGCCGGCTGTGATGGAGCCGAAAAGTTTATTGTTAAAATTAATTCTTGGCCTTTGAAATAGTAATTTGACAAAATAATTCTTAATGTCCATTTGCAAGCATGAAGCTTGTAGTGAAAGCTATGAAAAAAGCTGGTAAGAGGGCTTTAAGTTGAGCAAAAAATAATTGATATTGACTATATTATATTCAGATGGAGAGTAAGCTACCCAAAAGATGTTCAATTTATCATCCTGCAGGACTAAAGGAACAAGGAAATATTCACATTTAAGAAGCTGAAATCAGAGAATTTACTCATTTTTTTAAATAATATTTTTTCAAAACAATCAATTATCGAAACAGTTTTGTGTTTCTTTTCTTTTAATCAATTAATCGAAACAATTAATCAAGAAAGTAATTGACATTATAATTGTTCATTAAAACAACTGTTGATCGCATGTCTATTTTCATGTTTAATTCCAATGATATAGTTCATTTATGTAGTCTGTTGTTGGGGTTTAGTGCGGCTGAGAACAATGTTTTTACACTTGTTAGATTATACTCAGTAAATTGTGTCTGTATGACCAGATAAAGTAATATTATCAGGCCAAGGACTGCCTACAGTGAGCCTTCTTACTTTGCGGTCTGTATGGGTTTTTCTACACAAAGGCCCTCCCTGAAGGTGCGCTGTGATGTGCCTCAGTGAGATGTTTTTGTCGGATTGTTAGTTCCCCTCCTCTAGTCACCCCACAGAGGGTGACGAAGCACAGGGTGTGTGTGTGTGTGTGTGTGTGTGTGTGTGTGTGTGTGTGTGTGTGTGTGTGTGTGTGTGTGTGTGTGTGTGTGTGTGTGTGTGTGTGTGTGTGTGTGTGTGTGTGTGTGTGTGTGTGTGTGTGTGTGTGTGTGTGTGTGTGTGTGTGTGTGTGTGTGTGTGTGTGAGTAATGGGTTAAGTGTGTGTATGTGTGTGTGATTGTAGAAAGAGTTGAAAGGGGGTGCACCTTTAAAAAGGCCTTCATTCCAATGAGGACAGAGGCAAATAGGGCCAGCGACGTCACTCAATGGGCACTCGCCATGGTAACCAGCCAGAACCTGCAGTTGCCTGGCTACGGGAGCCTATAATGTGGTGGTATGGATGAGACTAATAAAAGGCCCGGCCGGCAGACATTCCAGCAAGCATGGACACACGCACGCACACATGCACACAGCCTATGCACAGCAGTCTGGATGATGAAGGAGGGATTTACTGAAAGCCTGAAATGGTCACTGCCAAAACAGCTGTGACAGCAAAAACACATTTGCTTCATTCTGTTTCATTTTTTAAAAGGACACGTAACATATTGCCACAAAAGGTGAAACATGAATACAAACAAATGATAAATACATTTCAGGGGTGTTGCAGATATCACAAAAATGCCCCTCAGAGTGAGATGACGTAACACAAAGAGAAGAACCAAACTGACCTCTAAACTTGACCTCATTCATCCCGGTGGAGCGAGGGGCCACACGGTTAAGGTCACGTCAGAAGTCAGTCAGGTTGCATGTACTGATTTCACATTTGTGCAGTCGTCAGTGAGAGACGTGCCTTTTCGAGAAGTTGGGTTGGGCCAAGGAGTTGTTTCTCATGACGTGACGCTGGTCTCGGGTCAGGCGAGCCAAAAGTCAGTTCCCGACTGACTGTGAATGATCTCATCGAAGCACTGCGCTCAACCAGCTAATAACTGGTTACATAGGCAGCTTGTGGAAAGTTTGCCAATTAAAAATGCCATATGGTGATACTACAAAGCAAACGAAGCAGTGGAGGTGATTCATGATACAAAGGAGAATTATTCAGTGTTGTTATTGATTTACTCAGACTCACATCAGAGCCAGCAGGTGCATACATACAATCTGCAGACTTCCCAGCTGAACAGAGCTCACTGACAGATAGTAAAGCCAAGAGTCAGCAGGTGGTTGATTGTGGAGGATAAATGCGTCTTTGTATATGGCGTTAAAGACCCCGTAAGCTGTTTGTTTGAGAAACAATGCGAGAGCCAGCGTGGTTAGAGGTGGAGTTCAGAAAAAAAAAAAAAAAAAGCACCACCTTCTTTACTCTCACATGTCCACAAAGTTTACAGCTCTGTGACTCAAGTTTTAGTCGAAGCCCCGTAGCACGATCAGGCTTCCTGTGCAGCGGACAGCGGAACAGGAAACAGGAAGGAACATGGAGGGTGTGGGAGAGGGGGAGAGGAGGAGGGTGCAGAGTGTGTATGTGTGTGTGTGTGTGTGTGTGTGTGTGTGTATATGTGTGTGTGTGTGTGTGTGTGTGTGTGTGTCTGTGTGTATGGAGCTCAGTGGTGGGGGTAGTAGACTTCTACCAAAGTTACAGTGACACAGACACAGGTACAAGCAAATGAATGTGTCTGACTATATCAAACGTACATCTGACTTCTGATTTGTTTGATCACATTTATCATTAAACTCATTTTGATGCAACTTTCACAAAAAGCACAAAACACCTAAGTGTTCATTTATGGCTTGAGAAGTTTTTATTCTTCTCAAGCAAAAAAAGATTATCTGAAAAATGCTTCAGCACTAAATTTACAATTTTTATTTCTTAGCTCGTGACAAGTTTCCCTTTTCTAGATTCATGGATTTCACAGGCCAACATCCTCACACGAGACATTCAGGATACAGCGACATAAAAATTATTCTTTTGTAATGGTGAAAATAAATCACACTTTTATGTTAGATACTATTTAATGTACTAATTGCAGCAATTAAAATGAATTCTTGATAATTTCGTTATTTTACAGTTGTGCTGGGTTTTAATCCAGATAATGTTTTCAATTCAAGTCAAGTTGCACAACTTTCTAAATATTTAAAATATCTCGAGGTTATTGACGGGAAAATGGGAGCAATTGGTAATTTGATTACACATAAGACAGAACTGTCTGCCTCAGAGTGGCCCAAATTGGGGCCCGTGGGCCAAGTTTGGACTACACCTTCTTTGTTTTGTCCCACCCTGATATTTGACAAGCTCATGCTTATTCTCCTCATTCTTAAGTGCTATAAAAACCAAACCGTAACGACTACAAAAAGTCCATAGTATGAGTTCTACGGCAATGTACAGCATAGTGCTGTTAAACTTTCCTATCAATTGCATTGACCCACGTCTTATCTCCGAAGAACGACGGTATTCTCTCTCTCCTGCTGAAACTCATGTGCTGTTAGTGTTTCTTGTCACTGACTTTGAGCTGCCAGTCAAGATGAGAGTTGAAGGCAGTGACACACTGACAAGAGAACATTTAGAGTAAACAGGCTGGAAAACTGGTTTTAAAAATGATTTCTGCAAAATAATAAAATTACTATTAAGCAGATTAAAAAGTAGTCTTTTAAGTATTTTGAATTTGTATTTTAGATTTTGAATTTCTGTAAACTATATTACAATATTAATGAAATGTAATTTTACACGACACAAACATATTTTTGGCCCTTAGCCCTCCATCCAGATACATTTTTGGCCCTCCATAGAAAAGAATTGGGGCACCTCTGGTCTGCCTGATGCACTCATCATGTTCAGCCATTGTCAATCCACTGCAGGACGAAGGCCTCGGCATGGCGTTTCCACAACTTTCTGTCCCTTGTGAAATTATACCAGTTGGCAGTGCCTCAGTAGTGTTGGATTTCATCTCTCCATCTCTTCCGTTGTCTTCCTTTATTTCGTTTGCCTTCTGTTGGTGTCCATACAGTGATTTCTGTACTCCATCTTCCATCCGTTCCAGTCCACTTTGTTTTTGATGGTTTCCATGATGTCTTGCACTTTAGTTTGTTCCCTTGTCCGTCCTATTTGTTTTTCTATCTTTGTATGTGATATTTAGTATGTTGCGTTCCATATTGTGTTGAGCTGAGGTGAGTTTCTTTTCCATTTTAGTTGTCAGTGTCCATGTTTCTGAAGCATATGCCATGACCGGTATGATGCACTGGTTGAATATTTTCCTCTTTAGACATATTGGGAGTTTTCTCTTCATGATTGCACTGTGTCCCAAATGCTTGCCATTCTGCTTTTATCCACCTTCTTATTTCATTCTCCTGGTTTTTCTCAGTTCAGGTGAATCTTTGTCCCAAGTAGATGTATTCTTCCACCTGTTCTAGTTGTATACCATTTACAATCATTGTCTTGGGGTTCGTTACAGTGTCTGCCATGACTTTGGTCTTTTTAGCATCTTGCAGTATCAAGGTCTTGGAGCATTGTTTCTATTTCTTGTAAATTATCTGATTCTAATACTATATCATCTGCAAATCTGAGATGATTAAATCGTCCATTGATGTTTATCCCTTTGTTTGCACTGTTGCAACTTTAATAAAACACAGCATCTTGGATGGGAATGTTTCAACCAATATAAAAGTGCTAAAGCTCTGATAAGGTGGTGAAACAATCATATGTGTGCTGTTGTTAAACAGGTTGGTAGAATATTATATCTACAAGGTACTTCTAGGGGAAATTTAACCTTTAAATCCCAGTGATGTTGGGCCAGTCATTTCAGTTATTCTGTGCAGCTAAACATGACAAAATGTGTACGTAGAAAAACTAAAATCCTGCACACTTTATCAAAGACATTCTGATCCTCTGACCTTCATCAGGTTTTGACTAGCTTCTCATTGTAAACAGGCATATGTTTTCAAATGTCAAACATAAACTAAAAAGGTGAACATCATCAGGAAGTATAACTCCAGAGAATGAAGAAATAAGTTCTGGTGGGCGAGAACTTCCAATAATAATGATAAATAATATCTGTTGGGAAATGTATAAAGATATGAACGATAATGTTGCTCTAACTCCTGGATGACTAAACAAGCAACAAGTTCTCATATCAGCCAAAAAGGTGATGGTATGTCACAACATATTCCTGCTTTGGCCCAAAGAAACCAGCTGTTGTAAATTTAGCAATAATCCAACATGATCTTGATAAATATTAAAAAAAAAATTGCTGCCAAATAGCCAACCTGACTTTCCCCAGAACGAGACAATATTTTACGAGTCATGTATAATTTCAGACAAGCTGACAACATTTTACAGCAAGAGATGAAGTGTTTTCGTACGAGGGTGATAAATGGAGAGCACAGGAAATGTGCTATCTCAAAAATATGAGAAGAGGAGAGGTTGAAACCAGGAGTCTTAATTCCTGTCATGCCTGTCAGAGTGAGATCATGTTTCCATATATCATTATGGGCCGACAACTTGAAATACTTGGACATATCAAAACATGTATTGACTTGAGCTGGCATGCCCCCCCCCCCCCCCCCCCTGCACAAGTCAACCCAGACAGCGCGGTGAGTGACAGGCCTCTGCTGAGATGAAGAGGAGTCCTGGCAACATGAGGAATGTCTGGGTGGGATCAGGAGACATTTCTGATTTGGCATGGTTAGCAAACTGCATGTGATGTCAGTCTTTCTTCAAGCGTGAAAAAAAGACCTCTTTTACAGCAAGGCTGCAAAAACACCAGCGTTTTGTTCATCATTATCATTTTTATTTTAAAGGGCTGCCACGCAGGTGGAGCCGCTTTTGGCTCCAGTAATCTGGACTCCCACATGAACGTAGGATGTGGCAATCAGTGGTTAAGGAAACATCCAGGCTGTCTAAAGCGCACACACAAACAGGATCAGGATTTACATGTGTACTATTGTTTCCAAACTAATTGCTTCATGCAGGAAATCTCTTCTCAGCACTGTTGGATGCAAAGAAAAAAAATATCTGCACTTGATACGTGAAAATAATTAATCCAGAGGAAGAACAAGTCAAAGCCATGTTAGTGTTTTTACTCTCCCTTCCTGAGCTCTCATCTCTCTGTCTTTGTGCAGGGGACCGCAGTGTATTTTCAAGAATGAAAGTTGTTCTGCTTGTTATCCATTAAAGGGAGTGCTGCATGACTGAGCCACCCACCACAGAGAACGACAGAAAAGACACTCTCATCACAGCCGACTGCAGACTGAGGCCGCTGTGTTTGAGCCTGCCCTCCTTCACTCTTCCTCCCCGCCATCCCAGAGTAAAAACCCAAATATAATGGGAGCGTCACGCCAGTTGGGAGTTTTCCGCATCGTGGCTCAAAAAACAAGCCGCGGAAAACATATTTACACACACATACCTTATCCTAAATGTTGTCTCTTCGTCTGAGGCACACCAGTGTTGGTTTATAAGACTACACTTTGAGACAGCAGCACTGCAGGGCAATATCAACTGACATGATCAAGACATGAAGGTGTTATTACAGGATCTTGATCTTCTTTACAAGGGTTCCTCTGAAAATCTAGTGTTGGGACCTACTTTTCTTCCATCTGATTCTGTGATTGTATGAAGCCTATTTCTAAATTAGCATGACAGAAAAAGAAACTTCTGTTCAACAGATTAAAACAGTGATATTTCCATCAGGCATTAAGTACATGGTTTTTTTTTCAAATTGTTAAGTCATAGTGTTCTACAACCATGGTTCAGATATTGCCAGACTCAGATATTCTCCTCTACACAATTATGAAAAGATATCTCTACTGCCAGCAGCCTGTGGTGAGTTACATGTGAAAACATAGCAATTTCAAAAGACAATTTTATTCCCCTTGATATATAGGCAAATAGAAACAAAACTGCAAGTATTATCAGATCAAATGATGGAAGATTTAGATATCCCAGACTGTTCTGAAAAAACCCCACCAAGATATAGCATGAGTGGTTAGCCCCTAATATGACCAAGATATGAGTTTAAAAGTGAAGGTAGTGAAATTAGCCTGAAAAATAGTCCAGGGTTCACAGAGTTAACGGGAGCCCACTGGTTTATCACAGCTCACAAACACATCAGCCTGGAGATGGTACATGCACAGGATATATACATTTTCTGTGTGATCAAAAAGTAAAATACTGTATTAAAAAAATTAAGAGACATCTGGAGTGAGCTGGATTGTCAACTTAATACTACCACATCAAGTCTGCAGGTGTAAATGTCCAGAATAAGCCTGTAATAATGGATATTGACTAAATACACCGCAGCCACAAACTGCTTATTGACTTTATGGACAAAGTTAAGACGAGAAGATTGATATTACTTATTGTGCAAGGAGGCTAAGGCCAACTGTTAGCTTAGCTTAGCATAAACAGGGGTAAACAGCTTGTCCCTGTCAGGGAGAAAAATCTGCAGCATCTGTACGAAAAGTGCTGCCAAATATTTAGACAGATAGTTAGGTGCCAGATAATTGCCCGTCAGGAGCGGTCACATCATGTTACATGAGCTTTAGAGGTGTTTCCCTCTCTCTTATTGCACAGACTAGCTGGTTCTCTCCGATTCCAGTCTTTGTGGTCAGTTAACCACCTGCTGGCTCTGGCTTCGGTACCACCGTCACGGTCTCCAACGTCTCAGCTGATTCTCTTCAAGAAAGTTAATGAGAACATGTCCCAAATATTTTCTAATTATACCTTATTGTGTCGTCAAAAAGAAGCCCCTCAACTTTAATTATTGTTTATGCATTATTGAGAATGATCTTTTGGTCATAATTTGTAAACATCTTATTTATAGAAGGTGGGTCAGCGTACGGAAGCATATACAATAGACGAGACTGTACATGTGTCCATGTGACAATGCAATGAGCCACGCAGGTGCACAAATTGAGGACTAGTTCAATATAAATGAAATTAATCATGTATATAGTTATCATAAATTGAAATAAACTAAACAAAACAGCTCAGTGGACTCACAGTGAGTCAAGTTATGCACTTCAGTAACATCAATCAATATCAAACTCATGCAAATTGTTTCCAGGCAATACTAATATCTTTAGCTTGAAAGCACTTTTAAAACAATGGAAGTGAAGAGGCCGACTCCGGGAATAACCCCACAGTGAGAGGGCGCCAGGGGTCAAAGGTCGCAGGGCTTAGGGATCATTAAGGGCATCTGTGGGCTGACAGGCTGAAATGAAGGCAGCAGAAGCAACGCTGAAAATAAAAGTTTGAGGTGTCGATGTTTCTATTGTCTTTGAAAAAAAATTTGGTTTCGAGTTTGCGCGAGACGTTTGTGCGACTGTTGATTTACTGTGGTTGTAGATATATGTGAGTATGTGTATGTGAGTGTGATCATCCACTCACAGCATGACACGCAGAAACAGTCAGCTGTAGTTCTTTGTCTTTCCAGTGAAGTTAATCTTATCTGGAATCTGGACTAGTTAGCGACAGAGGGAAGAGGGATGGAAACACCTGCTTACATGCAGTCTGCATCGTCGGGTTATCAAATTTCTTCCAAATTTATGTTGTAGTAACAAAGGAACCGAGATGCTTAGAGGAAGTGTGCTGGAGTACAAGCATGCATTTAATTTAGCAAATGTAAAAGTGAAAGTTGAAAGAAAAAAAGAAAACACCCTCAAATAGACTTAAGTACTGTAACAGACATTTTGTAACAAAGTATTTTTACTTTGTTCCATCACATCAGTAGGATACCTTTTCCAGAAACCTAAAGATAAGTGTTCCTCTTACTGTGATGAGTCAGTATGTAAATATAGAGAAATGAAATATTTTGTTTAGATACGACGCAAGTACAGATTTTTATTGTTGGACAAATAGAACTATTGAGCTTCTGGCACAAAATGAAAAGTCTGGATCACCAAAGTCAGCAGGATTCATCCTGTCAGGACCAGGAACACTAGAAATAGATCAATATATAAATGGACGAGAACAATTAGCTGGCTGATATTTTTTTCAGCATTGGTGTAAAGGCTGTCAGAGATCAATATATTTGAGCACAGAAATGTCAAAGTAGCTGTACAGCTAAAAAACTAATGGGAGGGATTTTTTCAATAATGTTTGTAAATGTTAGGTGTTTAGATTTGATTTACTATCAAATAATGAATATCGTTACCTGCCTCAGACATCCAGTATCCGTCAGGCTATGCTACCAGATTTAACTTGTGATCAAGTAGATTTACTGGGCAACGGATGCTGTGAATAAAAAGTTATTGGTCAGTCAACTAAAATCAAAACATTCAAAAACTTAAATATAAATGTATTACAGGTAGGAATTTTCCACATAGTCCATGAAGTACTAGTCAGAAACTATATTACCCTCCCTCATCAGCCACATCATTACTACTCCACCAACATCTCCCAACGCCCCGCTGGGCAGCTCACCCCTGTTGAGGCAACACGACTGTTTAGACTGTTCGGAAAAAGCTGTTCTGCACATCCACACACCGGCTGCATGATCGAGCCTTTGGGGAGATGTTTCCCTCAGTGTGATCTGGTGCGCGTGTGTGTGCGTGTGTGTGTGTGTGTGTGTGTGTGTGTGTGTGTGTGTGTGTGTGTGTGTGTGTGTGTGTGTGCGCGTCAGGTCTGTTGCATGCCACATTCCTCAGATGCAGAGCTGCGTAAAGGGCAGTGGCCCCACTTCACCAGAGGTGCAAGAGGGGGGATGGAGAGCAGAGTGATTGATGGCAGAGGGGGTGGGGGCGGGGGGCAAATGACAGGCTCAACAGGTGGATGCACCGCTGGAGCTTCAAGAGACTGGACGGAGGTACATCTGTCTGTGCTCGCTGACCAGGTGAACATCACATAAGAAGGAAAACAACAACATAACATCAACAAAGAGAAGATTATTTTACACGTCTTGAAAAACTATCATATCATGACGGAGGAGTGCAGTGGCACACAATGCCGCCACGCACTAAAAAAAAAAAAAACATGAAAAAAAGTCCAGTGAAGGTGGAGATAGGGCTAAAAATACAAAACGAAACCAATGAAAGAAAATGACCTTGAATTTTAAACAAAAAAGGCAGACTAATCTAATTCTAGACCCCGTTTACAAATGCCTGAATGAGAGCCAAGTGTGACAACGCTATTTTTGGCTGTTACACTGGCAGCAAATGGTAACTGTACTTGTGTCATGGGAAACTGTCAATCAAAATAAAAGCACAGAAGCAGAGGTTCTTTAGACTTCAAATACAAGTTAAAATCCTTCTCTTTTTTTTTTTTTTTTTTTTTACAATGCACACATTGGTAAGCTCATTGGTTCATGAGCTAGTTTTTTCAACATATAAACAAACTGTAGCTGGCACACACGGTGGGACCCTGTAGTTTGGAGTTAAATGGATCTTGTAGTGAGATCTTCTCAGCCAGGTTAAACATGTTCAAACTTCCACAGACTTGCACAGGAAAAAAAAAAAAAAAAAAGAAGGCAACATAAAATAACAATGAAAAACAGAGAGGCTGCTGAAGGTACATTATTCTGAATTAATGATATGTCTAAAAATAAACTGCTTTGCTTCCTCAGCAACAGTTTGGTGCATTATTAATTCTGGATAACATCCCTCTACTGTGACGGTAAACAATGTCCTCGTGGATGTAAAGCGTCATATAGGAAGCGGTGAGACGTACAGCATTCCTCACAGTTAAGCTACGATGACGTGCGCGTCCTCCTGACAATAAGACTGTTTGCATTAACGTCCGCTGTTGCAGCACGATGCAGACCGTGGTATGTTTCAGGCTCTTTCCTGTGAAACCACCCAAACACCCTTCACCCCGAAGGTCACGATCTCATCCTGATCTAGGAGCGATAAGGATCTCAATCACCCCGCAGAGAGCAGCCTCTCCTTCCCCATCACTCTCCCCTGGATCGGACCGGCAGAAAAACACCACCAGGAGGTCTGGCCTACATTCTCCAATGTGGGCCAAGGTCAGAGCGCTCACTTTTACCCTACATGAGCGAGCTGCGCTCAGGGGAAGATGTTAAGTTCATTAAAGCTCAGGTCCTTTACTGGCAGTCACACAAATAGTGAGAGCAGTTTTACTTTCTGTGGAAACACAAGTTGAGCGTCAGCAAAACAAAACACAAGATGAAAAGACTGTAATCAGTTTGGATCACTTTCTCTGCCCCCGTCGGCTGGGACTGCCAGCAGCCAATGCTCTGCCAGGTCTTTGTTTTATGAGAAGTTCAGTTTCCTTTTCACGAAATGATTCGGGCCTCTCCTGCTTTGTAAATGGCGGATCTAGACATAGGTCAACAGAAAAATTAAGTGTGGTACAATAGGTTAATTCTGTGGAAAGTGGGAATTCCCATTTGTTGACAATGACAACCAAATAAATAAAAAGCATGAAATGTCCAGGTGCATAAAAAGATTAATATCACCTGATAAGATCAAAGATTAAGAATTTAATGGAATCTGTACAGAACCAAGGACGTAACCTGGGATGTTCAAAGCATTTAAGTAATTTAAAAGGATTTATTAATCATGTTTAAAATGCAAAGTGATGTGAACTACTCACACAGACGGGGAAAAAAACACGGGAATTTAAAAACAAAAACAATACTTCCACACATTTACAAAAAAGACTGTACAATATACACACAAAACCATTAAAACCTTTAAAAACAAAAACATGGATGAAGTTCTGGTGACACTTTACATGTGTGAGGAGACTGGTTAATTTCAGTCACATCAAACATGAAGAGTTGAACAGCAGCAGGTCCGACTGTTCAAACCAAGAACGTGGAATCAATCTCGTCACTCACATTCCCTCCGAGTCCCTCGAGTCTCATGACAGGAGAGTGATGAGGGCGTCCAGAAACTTGCTTCTGTCATCCGTCTTCAGCTCGATTACTGCAGACAGAAAAACAGTTAAGAAATAAGAGCCAGAAGAAACTGAACACATCCATTATCCAGCATAGTTTTTTAAGTGAGGCGACTTTCTGCACATAATTTGAAAAGTGAACAAGCAAATGTTTTGTATCCTCACGTGCAAACGAAATTTGGAAATAAATATTGGAAGTGGGAATGAGTGGAAAATACTAAAAATAGTATTTTACACATGAAACATGACTCCTGTGTTGAAATGCAAATACTGGTTATGAGCGTCCCACTTGTTTCATGACGCCTGGCGCTCAGCTAACTCAACTAAATGAATTAAATGTGTAACTGCAGGTTACAAAAAGGAAATGCTGTCACCTAGTGTCTACAGAAGAGACTGACACCTCTGTAAAAATAAATACTCAGGTTTTATAAGTGTGCGCACAAGAACAGAAAATGACTGGGTTACTTACTTGAGGTGTCAAAATGGTCGTGAAGAGTTCTGGAGCTGGTGCTCTCAGCAGCTTTCTCAAAGGCTCGGCCAAAGAAACTTGGAGGACAGAGAAAAGAAAGAAAAGAGTTGAGTGAACAAGGCAATAACTGGTCTTTACAACAGAGAGGGAAGGTTTTTGAAGAAATTAGACCTCAAACAGACAATTTACAGGATATTAATTTATATGAATTATTTATATAGCTTTCTGGGCAAAAATAGTAAATGCATAGAGGTTCCAGCTTAACTAATGCAAAACTTTGAAACCTTTCTGTTTCTTAAGATAATAAAGAGGGCTGATAGCGGGTGAGTAACTAGTCTGGAGCCTGGGCCATGAAAAGCTTTAAAAATAAACAACATTTTAAATTCAGTCCTAAAACAAATGAGTCGCTGGTGTAGTCTTGCCAAAAGTGACATTTTAGTTTGAAGTCTGCTGAGAGATTTCTGCAGCGATCCAGTCGAGATGAGATAAGGAGTGTGCAAAACAACCTTTGCATCTTTAAGACATAAAACAGGTCTAATCTTCGAAATATATTTAGATGGTGAAACGCAGGACTGCACAAGCTTGCTGATATAAGGTCAGAGTCAAAAATATATTTTGTTTTGCAGTGATGGTGCAGAGATACAGCTTGACCTGTGTGTGCAAGCTTTCTGGGCCAATAAGAAGAATCTCAGTTCTGTCAGAATTTGATTTCAGAAAGAAATCCTTCAAATCTGCTGAACATTTAAATGAACATCTCTGGGTTTAGGACGTGTTGGAACAAAACAAAACAAAAAAAGCCAACTTGAATATGTCAAGTTGCATTCCGGGAAACTGGAAGCGGCATGTTTTACTAGTCTGATGTTGTATTATCATGTACATATTTGTAATGATGAAGAAATGATTATTAAAATGTTGTGTGGTTCGGCAGTGTTGACACATTGTAGGTGTAAAACAGAAACAGACTTCGCATTCCTTCCAAAAAAAAAACTATATCAGACTTGGAATATTTAACTATATGGCACAAATGTTAATTCTCTAAAGTTAAATATTAAATAGGAAAAAAAGAAGAAAAGAAAGTGATTTAAGCTGCTTATTTTTTTTTTTCTTCCCCAAGAGCTACGGCTCACTGTGAGATCTTACTTCTTCTTGTCAGACGTGTCAGACTCCGGTGGGATCCCCACAACAAGGACAGTTCCCTTCTCCACATCCTTAGGAGCAGCCATGATGAGTGGAAGCAGTTTGCAGCGTTTATTCCGTGTCTAAAGAAACCAAGACAGCGTAAGTGGAGGACTGGAAAACTGTTCCTTCACACACCGAATCATCTCTGATCGTATTCAGGAGCTCACCGAGTGGACAAAAGACTTCAGGAGGTACTTGCAGAGCAGAGTCAAGGCCATGGGCTTCGAGAAGAGCTTCACATCAGGTGTTCCCTACAGATGAAAGAGCGGGAGGAGGAGAGTGGGATTCACTACTAACACACACACACACACACACACACACACACACACACACACACACACACACACACACACACACACACACACACACACACACACACACACACACACACACACACACACACACACACACACACACACACGCGTATTAGGCATCCAAACACTCGTACCTCCATGAGGTAGCAGTAGAGGAAGGGTCCCTGCGACAGGATGAGGTTTGTACAGATGCAGCTGGCTACAGTCTGCTGGATGGCCATCAGCTTCTTCTTAGCCAGGTCAATGCCTGAGTGTAGACGCTCAAGGTTACTTCTGCACAGACAAAGACGTGGAAAACATTATTTCACAAACATTTTACAGCTTGTAAAAAAAACAAGAGCAGTCCTGGTCGTCCACATTTTTCAAAGAAATGTGAGCACATTATGTTTTTTTTGCTGTGAACCAACTAAAACTTTCCTCCACACACCTGGAAAGGGAATCCAGAGCCTTGATGAAGTTGTCGCTGTCGCCCTCATCTTTCTCAGTGCTCTCCAGCAGGGCGGTCGTAGCGTGCACCATGTCGCTGGCCAGGAAACGGTTCTTAAAGCCAAAGTGAACGCTGAACGTCTGCACACGGATGTCCTTCATACTGATGAAGAGGAGAAAAATAAATATATATAAAGGAAACTTAGTGACAGCAAGTGTGTCTTCAAGTCTCGTTCATACCCGTATTTATTAGAGGACTCTTCGATGACGTCCCTCAAGTTCTCTTTGATTGACATGTCCATGGAATTAAATTTCTGTCGCACTTGTTTCAGAGGTAACCTGTTACAACCACAGACACACACACACAAAGTATTATTTAGTAAAAAAAAAAAAAAAAACTTCCACTCAATAAAAGAGCACCACTGCTGGTAGGTTTCAGGGCACGTACCCCATGTCAGCTAAGAACTCCTGCAGTTTCTTTTGTCCATTTAAAGTCCAAAGCTTGAAGCTGCAGGAAGTGTAACAGGAATTACAAATGCTCTCGTACAGAGACCAGTGCTGGTAGAGCGTTAGACGCAGGCTGGAGCAGAAGGTCAAGGAGAATTTTTATTTTATAACAAGCTAGGATATAAAGATCAATAAAGTCAAACATCAGGTGAATTAAGGATACTCGTATTCGAAAGAGATCCTCATACAGTCGATGGAGAGCGAGTTCTCCTCGTCCTCGTTTCGGTGGTTGTGTCGGGAAACATGTCGCTGCATTGTGGCGATGTCGGTTACGTACTTCATACTGAAAAGGAACAAGACAGGCAAGAAGAGTTCAGAACAACAACCTGATACAAACACAGTCCCTCTGTGAAGCAGTTCAATGTGTTTTTATTAATTGTTTTGAAATACTGAAGACATTCTTACTGTGTGATTTTATCATGAACCCACTGGTCTGTCAGCCCAATGACAGCCCACCTGCAAAGAGAAAACAGTCTGTACAGTTCACTGTGCATTCCAGTAATGTTTATATTGTTTCAAAAATAAAATGTAATCAGAAAGCTCACCAGAGCATGTCCTTGGTGTCTTTGGTCAAAACCCACGCAAGCTCAAAAAACATCATCGCAGCCTGACAGAAGAAACACATCAAGAAACATTTGTATTCAGGGATTCATTTACAAACAGTAAAAGAGCATCTGAAACCAAAGTCAAACAAATCTAAGCAAAGGGAAAGGGAGCTGAGAGGTCATCTGGGGTGCCACTGACTATGTTAGTCGACATTCTCCTCCCATCTGTTTGTTACCATTTTGAAACATCCCGGGCGCAACCTACATGCTGAAAATGGCAAGTTTTGGCATTTGGATGGTTTTAATGCCAGAGCTGGGCTCACCACTTAATCAAATTCCCCCCAAAACTATTTTGCAAATGTATTCTGGGCTTAGCTCCCCCCGAGACGTGATGGGTTTAACGAAATCCAAACAAGCCAGAGTGTTCTTTTTCCCCTGAATGATATAGTCTCAGCTTAGGCTTTCACAATCATGTTGAAGTTGGTGATCATTGTACAAAAAAAACACAACTGTGATTAACCGGTTAATTGTCTTTTTCTGTTTTAGTTTAATAATATACATACACCTTATAAAAAAGAAGAGCCACTTATAGGCTGAGGTGACGGGCTTGCAACTAAATCCATGACGTTCAAGTAAATACATTTTCATGGAAATGTCTTCTGTTTGACGTAAGAAGGTCAAGCGCCTCCAGATAAACATTCAGTGGCACTAACTCTACTCATGTGACATTAAACCACAACAGAAGACGAGATGACATCCTAAAAAAATTGCCAGTTGAACTTTGAATGGTGGAAAATGATGCGGAGATATTGATGGAAAAATGACATTTTTGTGATCAGGTGATTATGTAATAACTGTGACAGGCCTCGTTGTAGCCAGACTATTCTCCTGCGCTGGCACAACACAGTCGAGACAGGTTTGGCTATGTGAGCCTACCAGGAAAGAATTTAAAAAAAGAAAGAAGTGAAAGCAGCGTACTCACAGAGGTTCCATGGTATTCATACTGCTCGTAGTCAAACAAGATTTCCCTCCTGTGAAATGAGTCAAACGTTCAAATTTACTGTACGTCTATTTAAAAACCAAAATACCAATAGCTTATTAAAACCACTTCACCTTCGTGCCTCCCACTCCCTCCTCGCTCGCTGTCTTTCAATTCTCCTCTCGACTGCCCCCTGTGATGACACAATTACAACCCAGTGATACAAGCATCACAGGCAGGTCGACAACTCTCCTGCTTCACTTCTGTCGGGTCGACCAATTCTGTGAAACACCTACCTCATCAAATCTCCTCCGTTTATCAGACGGCTCCGAGCCTTCAACGCTCTCATTTCCAGAGTCATCTCCTCCCTCATCATCTTCATCTTGAAAGATATCATCATACGAGGGGACACCCAGGTCATCATCCTGTTTGATCAGCAGCTTTATCTGTGGTGGAGATGACAGGAGTTAATGTAATGTTCACTTCCTCAAGAGAGGAATAATTTAGGCTGCAAAGCTTCGACTGATGTGATTTAAAAAACGTTATCCGTCACAGCAAACGTCCGGTGCAGAAGACTTCAATTAATCAATGATGAAGGTCAGATGCATGAATACATACAAGCTTTGTTTTAACAATATTTAGTGACTATTATTTTTATAACAGAGCATTGAAAAAATAAATATTGTAAGTCAGACTGATGCCCCCTCAGACAGCTAGGGAAACCCCCGAGACCATTATACGTCACCTGGGTGTCATTGTAGACATTGACGACATCTACAGGCCGGTGAGTGTCACAGATGAAGAAGATGGAGTCATCATCTGGCTGCAGCATCTCAAGGAGGTCAACATTTGCTCCACAGTTGATAAGAACAAAGTATCGAAACTGCAACACAACACAAACCATAATAACGTGTTTAGTTCAGTTTCTCCTTCTGTCATATATTCAGGTGTAAGCTCAGGTTTGTTTCAACTCTACCTGCTCTTTGTGTTCAAGGAACGCAGTGCCGAGATCCTGCCAGCCTGTAACTGGCACAAGTGTGTACTGGATCTGGTCACAGTGAAAGAGCGCCTAATAAAGCCACAAACAGATGAAGAAATGATTGTTTAATTAATCTTCGAACCACTGAAAACACTGAACCTTGAGTACCTGAAGTGAGAGTCCAAGAGAAACTTTATAGACAAATATGAAAGTAATTCATGTAGATATTCATTAATACATTTACCACATGCTCTTAGTCAAACTAACGAACCGTACAGTTTAATATTCATAATTAAAACGTCATCAGTTTGTGAAAATCTAAATGTGGCAGCTTGCTCAACATCCCAGTATGATCTGTTGTCCTCAGGTGAAAGAGATACTGCTGGGACATGCGTTTTTTTTTCTTTTTTCCCCCTCATGTTTACAAGCATTAACAGATCCTTTAAATATGACCTTTATTTGAAAGTCTACATGTTAGTTATTACAACCAAAATCCACCATTATAGAAAGGAGCTGCAAAAGTAACATATGACTTAATGTAGTTACTTTAAATAAGGGAGATAAGACTACAGCAATGTTAATAAATCAGACAACACGTTAAGCTGATGGTTATAAACACACAGGAACAAAATATTGAATTTAAATATAAACCAACAAAAACAGGCTATCTGAGCCCGAGCAGTGAAGGAGCGAACAGCGGGCTACCAGTTAGCACAGCAGCTTACCTGCAGTATCTTACAGGCGCAGAGGGCGTCCACGTCCGCTGACACCAGGAGAGCGACTCTCTGAAAGCAAAGTAAAGTCACCGTTTTTAATATCTCAGGATATCTGACGTTAAGCTTCCCGTCCGCTGAGCGACGTGAGCCCGCCTCGGTTAAAGTCAGCGAGCTAACAAACCTCATGTTAGTGAGCCCAAAAACACACAAAAAACACCCACCTGGTTGGCAACAACTTCATAAAAGTCCTTTCTTACGTCCGTGACGAACATTTTCCGAGTGTCGATTAAAACCGTCTAAGATGCGATATAATGTTAAAGCGGCATGAGCAGCAGCTTATTTTGGTTTCCTGTCAGTCTCGGGGCTTTATTGCTGCAGACTGTGGCGCTTGTACTCCTTGTTGGAAATGTGGCGCCAAATCTATACGTCACTTCCAGCCAATCACGTGGGTGGACAATTGGGTACGTCAAACGCGTAAGGACACGCCCACCATGTTCAGAAAACAAAGCTGCGCAGAAACAAAGAACACAAATCAGCAAACTACACAAGTTCCTGCAAAAATAGTTTTTCTCGGAGCACAAATTCTGTGAACTTTGGTAAAGAAATTACAGTTTTATATTAATGTCCCCCACAAAGCCGTTGAGAACTCAGCAGGGGAGTGAACACCTGTCAGGGCTCTAGTGAAGAGTCTAGAAATGCAGAGGCAGTGGTGGAGAGTATACATGTATATATATTATATTCAAGTACAATTTTGAAGTACTTGTACTCTATTTTTCCATTTGATGCTATTTTCTTCTTCTACTCCAATACATTTCAGAGGTAAATAGTGCATTTTAGACTGGACTTTTAGATTAAAATTAATAATAGGCTAATAAGGCTAAATTTACTGAGGTATTATTATAGACAAAGAAAAGCTACAAAGACAAGCTACCTGACTGTATATAAAGTAATTACAAGAATCCCATTTTTACCAGTGGCAATGCTACAGAGTACACATTAACGCATCAATAAATATAATTCTGTAATAAAATTAATAATATTCTGAACACAACCATTTGCATTATGAGTGTAATAATCCCACATGCTGCTTCCAGACTTACTCATAGCAGGACATCAAGGCCAGAGGACACATTATTATTGACTGAGATATAGAAGAATAATTTGTCACATAACTAATTCATTAATTTACATTACATGATTAGGACTTTAACATTATCTATCTGTGCAGCACTTTGGCTCACATGGTCAAACCTACAGAAACATACTGTATTTAATTTTGATCTGTCATTAATGACACTGGGTAAACTATTAATAAAACAAGTTGAAATTTTATTGAAATCAAAGATTAAGTTTTGCACGGGTCTTCAGAGCACGTCAGTTTGTCACATGAATCATATATCTGATCAACATTCTTTGTCCTGGTCATCCATTACTTTGGAAAATCACATTTACAGAAAATACAGTCAAATGATTTCTTAAGAGGAAAAGCAATCCTAAATTCTGGACCACAAACACACTATGATGTCCCTTTCAATCAATCTAATCAATCATCAATTTTATCGGATTACAATCCTCAATATTGTTCAAATCCAGTGAAGAATTGTAAAGGATTGCTCCAGCGCTCATTTTGATATGAAGTGTCACATTCCCTCTAGTTAAAATACATACGGTATTTATACTTGCAGTAGGAAATGCCTTCCCTTTACAATAGCTACTAATATGTAAAGAATCAGATTGCAGCTATAAAACAGAAACTGCATTTGTAAATTCTGCTATTCTGCAAACATTCATTGCTGCAGCCCAAACAGTTTCATATTGTGATGTTGATATTTGTTTAAAACTTATTTTGTGGCTGTATTTTACTATTAATTATCACTTGTATCTATAACCAGGACAGCCGAGCCAAAAGAAAATATGCAAAGGACCATGTGTATTGAAAGATTCTTTCAAAACATAATTTAGTGTCACAGTAAAATTCATTAAAAGCATCACAACATTGACTATCAGGATGTGTCTGCATGAGCAGCTGCTATATGGTTGTACGTGCCAAGTCAAATTCTGACGAGCATGACATAAAGAAAGAAAACAGGCAGGTTTTAGTATAATTCCTCGTCATGACAGTAGATCTGAAGAAGACCAGATATGATCCACAAACATCTGAAAATCACATTAATCAAAAGAATGAATGGAAGTATTGAGGGAAACATGTTGCCCTTTAGCTGTGAAACATGCAGGATTTTATCAAAATGCAGCAGAGTCTAATGAACTTAGATTTTTCTGTCTGAAAACTCCCCCAGAAACCCCACAACCATGATTCCCAATTTCACGATCCTCACATTTAAAGTACCGGTAACAAATATTCAAAATTCAAGTAAACTCCTACATGCCTCAAAATTAAATACACCTGTACATCATTGAAAAAAAAAACACCTGTAAGACTGACCGAGAAAGTTCAGATATTATTTGTGTTAAAGGTCTCAAAGTGA
Organism: Brachyistius frenatus; assembly: GCF_029030835.1. Lineage (NCBI taxonomy): Eukaryota > Metazoa > Chordata > Actinopteri > Embiotocidae > Brachyistius > Brachyistius frenatus. The sequence continues at coordinate 1,099,651 of NW_027210671.1, read as the reverse complement.
AAGCTTTTCTCCTCTTCTCCCCGTCACTCTGTTGAAAATTCTCCCCACACAGACATCTTCACATCTGAATCCGTTAACGATAAAACTTATGAAAAGCAATTACGTTTTTTTTTTTTCTGAGGTAAAGAAAGGCAGCATGCCACATTTAAACCTTGTGTCTTATCTTCACGAGTGAATACAATGAAACCTGAAACAATAATAAAAAAAAAGTAACGAATCAGAACATGAGAGAGCATACACTGTAACATGCAGCATATACTTCATTCATAACGGAGATTAATAGAGTAATGTTGTAAACAAAAGGCACAAATTTATCTGTTGTTTTTTTTTCTGCCAAGTTTGGTCTGAAGCCACTGTGATCCAGCTGCTCTACGCTCGGCTCACAGCGACAAGCAAAAGTGCTTTGACCCTGTAAAACTTTGGCTGATTTCACACACAAACGGAAACATGGTTCAACCTGGAAAAAATGGTTAATGTAAAGTGTAAATATGAAGCTATTTTCACTGTAAAACCAACCTTCAAAACACGATTAAAAGGACAAAACAGAAGACAGAAGCCAAACTCAAAATGAACCACAAACTGCGTCATTCACCGTCTTAAATTAAAGTCGATGAAATCCGAAACAACAAACCACTTAAAGTTTGCGTGCCAGTACAACTATTAACAGGACAGAAAACCTGACCAGCAGGAGCACTGGGAGGCTATAGCACCAACACCTGGAAAGGTTACAGACCAACCCCACTCCGGTTCATCAAAAAGATCTGGCTCCACCGTCACTCCAGAAACCAACCCGGCACGCTACTCGCTCCACCCGCGGTGAACATTCAAACTGAGGACGGGGCCGCACGAGTCGGCAGAGGAGGGCTCGGTGTGCAGTCCCACAACCCAGACCTACAGTAAGCCTCAGACAACCGACGCAGGAAAACATTTCTCTCGTAGCTCTGTTACGGTCATGCTTACTTGTGATAATATGATCAGATGTGCTGTCCAGATGGAGCAGAGATGAGATAATCATTTAAAGTACAACAGGCACTGGAGAAACTGAGAAGTGAAGAGTGGCCCTGCTACATGAGGGTGTTACACTGAGGATGAGGCATAGCAACTCTTTTCTGCTATCTGTCAAAGAATTTGTGAATGGAAACGTTTAAATTATACCAGAGGAAGACAGAAAGATTTCAACAGAGGCAGCAAAAAAATTAACCGTCCAAACAATATTTTGACACAATAATATGCACCAGGACAAAGAATTGTGTCCATATGACCCATACGGACTCCTCATACTTCCCCAGTTTTCCTGACAAATCAATTATTACATGTTGAAGGGAGTCAAAGCTCAAAGGTCTCATCATCTTCCTCAGCCAATGTAGCAGCCTCGCGTGTCGCCGTGTGATGTTAAATGTGAAGTTATGTCAGATGGTAACAGGTGATCAATATGCATCTCTAAAGTTCCGAGAGGTCGTGTTGTGCTATTTTAATCCTTGAGCCGGCAGGATAAGTAGGAAAGGCCGTTGACCCTCTAGAGAGAGCCGACGTCGTCTGTTCCTGGTGTTCGTTCTGTCTCGTCACGACACGAGCCAGATTCAAAAACTTAAGAACATCCGATGTGGCAGAAAATTCTGAAACCTTATCGAGTGCATCTCTACCAGGGCGGTTCTTACAGATAGATTAAAACCAGCGCAGGTAGAGCAAAATGAATGAGCTTCACCTTCACTAAATCTTACATTAGAAAGCACTATTTCACTGTTTTTAAATCAGTTTTGGCCACACACCTGTCTGAACTGTGTGCGCTGCAGTGACTGAGTGAGGACTAGATGCTTCTAAGTAGCGTCTACCGTAGCCCGCATGAGAGACGTTTAGGGGACGTCCGTATATTGTAGTCACAGAAAATAACCTGGGAGACACTCTCCCTCTCTAAACTGCACGAGTGTCTTTATGCACATCAGTCACACGCTGCACCAATCACGTTGTAATTTGTGAACCTTTGGGAAACCCTGAAGTGAGCCTTTGAGCTTTGATCTTCCGCACCCCAAGTACATTGTATATTGTTCCTTAAGGTCGATACGAACATCGATGCACAGACATCAAACAGAGAGTACAGGTATCTTTCCTTGTTGTGAAACCCTGCTTGTTTAAAAAGTTGCAAGTTTACAAAACAATCACAAAATAGTGACCCTACATGAGAAACTGTTTCACAACAGCCGAGCCAGAGACTGACAGGCAGTGGACGATTAGTGCAGTGGTTGTGTCGTTAACCTGCTCAGCTGCTGCGAGTAGTTGAAGTATGTGATCTATAGGCACAATACACAGCGTGTGCAGAGCTGGGCCTCATGGAAAACAGTGCCAAGACACCCTCTAATAGTGACATATCCTGTATGTTACGACAGCTTTGTAGATTTGGAAATACACGTGTGGTGGATGTCCACTGCATTGCACTGTTAATGTGCTAATGAAGCTCTCAAGTGTTACCGAAGCCATTTAAGAGACATTTGCGTCATTACGTTGAGTAAAGACAGTAAGTACGCTGTAATGTCAGTTCAGAAAACAAACTGTGTATCATGTGTCACAAACACGAAATAAAAGTCCCACAATACAGTTGCAATGATTGACGATAAACAATAAATATTGACGTGCTGCCCAGCCCTAGAGATGTGAAAACAAAACCACAAGGATTACTGTGTACCCCTGAATGAAGGACACCAGTACAGAGTATAATGCGGTGAGAGCAGTTCTACAGGGGCAGGATGTAGTTGGAGTTGGCCAGCTTGCGCTCCTGTGCAGCGGGAACAGTCTCTCTGTGACGCAGAGGTCTGTGGCAGTCCACGTCCTGAAGTGGAGGGTAGTGCTGCCTGTAGCACAGCCAGGCGAAGGCGAGACCCAGCAGAGACCCCACCAACACATCTACATGAAGGAGAGGCGGGAATACACACAAGGAACTAAATCGAAGTTCACACCGAGTTGTACCTTTTTCTCGAGCTTGCAACAAAGACGGGACACGATGGAAAAAAAAAACTGAGTGCATTAAACTGCAAATAATTATTTTTATCCTGAATTTATTTGCCATTTGTCTCTACACCAGAGGTCTCCAGCCTTTTTTCCTCCGAAAGCTACTTTGACAAAATGAAAGCGTGCGAGAGCTCATGTTTAATAACATTAATTAACATAGTTGAGCTCCACCCAAATCAGCTGAATAAGCTTTTATGTGAACAGTAACAAAGTGATACTCTTCACAGACATTTTGTAACACAAATCACATCATAGCTTCAAGTCAACAGCATGTGCATGTTGTTTTCTGTATGCCCTTCGTTTACTTTTTCCAATCGATGAGGCTCACACTACTCTCAGCTTTCATAGAAAACAAAACAATGTCTTTTTCTGTCTGTCCACATATCAGCGCATCACATCACTTCACATTCCCTGTAGTTCACATGTTACGCGTTGCAGTCTTCTCTTTCTTTTAATTTTATGTCGTTCTCTCGGACAGGTTATAAAATTAGTAAATATAAAATGCTGTGCCGCCCGCCCAAGTAAGTCTATATATGGGAAATACTGCAAGTTGTTTGAAACTGCGGCGCGCTACCTGGAAACGGGTGGCGAGCTGCTGGCAGCTCGCAAGCTACAGGCTGGAGACCTCTGCTCTACAACATTCCCTACAATTTGTCAACTAAGTAAGCTAATGGATTCTTTTTTTTTTTACATGGTGCGGTGGTCAGACTGAATCCAGTTCCTGTTTCCGTACATCGAGCACGCCCCGATTCTGTTGCCGAGCAGTGCTTTGACTCTGACCTTGCCAGTGGTGCTTGTAGTCGCAGGTTCTGGAGAGGGCGATCACAGTCGCGATGAGTAAAGGGGTGAGGAAGGCACACAGCCGCCACGCTCTGCCTTGGCCTACTGCATTGAAGCAGCGCAGCTTCCCTGCCAGGTACAGCGCCGTGAAACCCAATCCTGCGAAGGCAACTGGGACCGAGGAGAAAGGATGGGAAGGTTAATCAGAGGACGTTTTATAAACAGAGAAGTCAGGGAAAAGAACAAAGTGAAGAGGAGCAGTGGATCAGAGCTCAAGAGAGGCTTTTTAGAGTTACACAGGATGGTCTCTTGCTCGTACAACTACAAAAGGAGCCTGAAGGCAAAAACACACTTAGTACCTCTATTTCAAGATGTAGGCCCTCCTGCCTCACTATGTGCATTTGTTTTGCTTTTCTTGTTGCCTGCTGATGTAAAATGTACCAGCTACACAAGCATAATTGACCATGAAAGCCTCTTACAGGAAGAGTGTCCGCTGGGAAAGCTCTTTCTGCCCTCTATGACGACATCTGGGTCACCGCTGCAGCGCAGCTCCAGGTTCATCTGACCGTCTGGGAAACAGCGGTAGAAGAAGTCTGGTCGCGGCCTGAGAGAAGAGACGAACAGACAGAGGAGACATAGAGGACCAAGTTAGGCTCTCTAACACTGACTAAACATTTGCTCTGCTATGTGATGGACTCCGCTCACCTGCCAACAACAAGTTTGATGACGTTGGTGAAAACTCCGTTCAGCACCAGAGTCAGAGTCACAGCTGGATGACAGGAGGAAACACAACTGAACCGTGAAAAAGACAAGTCAACCCAAAAAGCTAGTTGACCTATTTTTTTTTAAATTGTTGATGAAAAACCCGTCTGCACGTGCTGTTTCTTACCCAGAGAGGCTTCTTTCAGATCTCCACGCTCCGCCTTATTCAGGAAGGTGAAAGCCAGGATTACAATCAGCGGGGTGAAAACCGCCACACTCTGATACCAACAAAAAAAAGAGGAGAGAATAACAACTAGTCCATAAAAGCCAATTTTATAAGAGCAGTTCCCCAATTTAGTATCACATCCTAGAACAACGATAGATTGGATTAAAAAGACATCAAAAGTGATGCAGCAGAACCAGAGATGCCATCATCACTATCCCATGCATTCTTCTTGCTTGTCAAAACATGACACCTACATTACCCACAATGCAACTCAACCAGGAACAGAGGAGTCCGAGTCACTTAGTTTACTTTAGTAAACACTCTTTTCTCTTTGGATTTGTGTGTGATTCTCCCATTTGTTGTCCAGCCTTGAGCCGGGTTGTGAGAAAATCCACTGCGGTGTCAAGCGACCGTCGTGCAACCGGACTTATTCTACTCCAGTTTATCTCAGAAGCAAGCAGAGACACTTACAAACATGAGCGAGGTGGGCACGTGGTCTCTCGCCACACGATGGAATTTATACAGCCACATCTCCTCCGCCTGGATCTCACGGTAGAAAGGAGCAATCTGCTCCGTCACACTGAGAGTAGCACAAACAATGTTACGTTGATGTTTGAGTTTTTCCACAAAGAAAAATAATGTTTGACTTTTAGATACCGTGCATCGACAGGTATGCTTCGCAGGAAACGCGTAACTTACAGGAACACGAGCAGCAGCGCCAATCGGATGGAGATTTCCGACAGGAAGCCACGCAGCAGCCTCCGCTTCATGATTTTTCTCAAAATGGACTTCAGTCAACAGCAAACGTCATCACTCCATCTTCTTTTAGGAAATAGGAAATCGAGGAGAGAATATTATGTTATAATCACTTCAGTTACACGTGTTCACGTCCATTACTTTGCACAAATGATTAATTTTTATGAGAAGTAAGCCACTCTCCCACATCGGTCGATCAAACCTCACTGCAGACGTGTCCGTGTTTGTGTTTGTGTGGGACAATAAGGAAGAAGTTACAGCAGTTCAAAAGCCCTTCACACCCTCACGGGTGTTTTCAGTCTTTTTTTTTTTCCTGAAGCACTTCTTTTCAGGACTGTGTGAGGAAAGTACACGCGAAACTAAATGGTACGTAATATTATCCTGACTTTGAAAATGTAGTGTCAGGGTAAAGAAGGGGAAACATCCTGGTCGTCTAAAAGAAACATACGAGTGCATCGCTTCATTTGAACACGGTCAAGAATAAAATCCAGTGTCACAGGAAATTTCACCTTTGACCTTTTTTGACCTTTACAGTCCCACCTCAGCAGCAGTCAAAGACCTTTGTCCCTTAATGTACACTCACCTCAAACAGGAAGAGAGGAAAACACCAAGCAAACAAGGATTGTTTTTGTTTTTCTTTACACAATATATCTCCACGTCTTTTGACTCTGGCAAAAATCATGTTAAACACGTGTCAGTATTCACCCTGTGGCTCCTGCCCCGTCTAAAAATATAAAATGTAAAATGAAGGCCAACATGCTGCACCTGTGCCCTCCACCTCCAGGTGATGCACATATCCAGGAGCTGCTATTTAACCGGATAAAACATTAAGCCGGTTTTTTTTTGTTTTTTTTAAATGATCCCTTAGTTGGAAACACCGCCTGTCAGCACTCAGGACAATAAGACAGCATCACAAGCCTGCGCTCTGCAAGAACCAGATGTTAGCACACTACGCTAACCCAGCATCTGTCAAACAAGACATCTGGCCTATTTCCGCGTTGTCAGACAAGGAACAACAAGTCCGTCACTAACCTCAAACAGGCCTGGTTGTTGTTGTTGTTTTTTTATCTCCTTGTCGTCATATTAACATATTCCGTTAACGTGAACCAGGCCTTGGCATCCTCTGTTTTTTGCCGACAGGGGAAATCGTGCATTTGAGGACTTGGGAGGAAACAGGGATGAGGAGGAGATGAGCGCTGCTTGAAGCGAGCGGAAACAACATCCACATCCGGTGTGAGTTTCAAAATAAAGGTCTGCGCCGACTTGGTGGAAACGGTATTTCATGGCGTGAAACGTCTCCTGTGTGCACGGTATCACGCATATTGTTTTGTGTGTGGTATCTTCTATTGTTGTTTCCGTGTTGAAATTGTTAAAAAAAACAAAAAAAAAAACGGTTAAACCTGCGGTGATTTATAAACCGGAAATGGTCTTGTAGATAATTTATCTGACTTGACATGTGGATGCAAGAAGCCACGTCACGTTAAAGATGCCACCTAGAGGCAAACACTGATTTTTTTTTTTTTTTTTTTTAATTTAGCTGTCAAATGTACTCCATTTGTAGTTTACTAACTCGACAACGTGTTACATTTTCGTTGTTTAACTCCCCTTAGAAAGACATACATGAATATATTTACTTTTAGTCCAACATGGTAAAGAACCATGTAGGAAATCCCTCATCATTAACTCAAACACACTTTTGCTCCCTTTCAAACTTGCATTCGAGATTATTTTCACACATGTTGATGTTTTTCCCAGTAAATTTAAATTTGATTTGTTTGTGACATTTTTACTTAACTGTCATCTGCATGGTAGACATATGGTAAAAACAATAACTATTACAGCCACGTAAACAAGCCCCTTATCTGGCTCACTGTGTTATTCACCAAATCCTCCTGCTGTGAAAAAGCCACATGGAGTGAGTGTTTCACTGAGACAGAGTACAGCTTTATTAAAGTCAAACTTCAGGCATGTCTGAACTCTTCAAACTCAACTTTAGAATGAAAAAGGACAGAATCAATATTCTCAAATAAAAAGACAGTCATGTACAAAAAGAGTGTCGTCTCAACAGTCACACACATTTAGAAGCAGAATTGTACAGGCAAAAAGAGCACGCCACAGTAACATGATTCTATGCAAGTTCAATGCAAACTATTTACAAGTTCTTCAACAATATGTAGTATGCAGTAACACAGGTTGAACAGTAATTAACATGGTATTTTGTGTTCATCCACGTTTTAATTGAAGCAACACCAAGAGAGATAGATATGACCCCAGTTAGAGTTACTGTAAGCAGTTTTACTACAAGTAAAAAGAGATGATGATTGCTTATGAAGGTGGATGTATTTATTTATTCCAACACTATTTGACAGCATGTCAATTAGAAACTTAATGACAGTCGGCAACATTGCACAACAAACAAAAAGACGTCACAGTGAACTGAAACATGCCCTTTGACACATAAAAGGAGAGGGGGGTGGCATCCTAAATATAAGTGAAAAATCCTCCTCAGGCGATTTTAAGGGTCACTTAAATGAGAACAAACATGCTGTCTCTTAGAAAAAAAAAAGATGTGGGCAACAACAAATAACAACACAAACACATCCATTTTTGAAGTAACTGAAGTGGTGAACGCAGGGACACATAAATCAGTAATACTGCTGCTGTATCAGCTTAGAACAGCAGAGGAGGACAAACTGGCACGAAGAAATGATCGTGGTCATGCGATCTGCCGGTGCAAAGAAAAACAAAAGGCTGTTCGGTTTTGCAGAATCTCTGTGCAATATGGTAAAAAAAAAAAAAATGAAAAGGAACACAAATCAAAAACAAAACATTGGCATTGTCTGACGATGGAAGCATGCAATTCTAGCTGACCATTAGTCACCTTGAAAAGAGAACAAAGGCCGGTTGACATTATCACAAGTCATACAAATCTTCTGAAGCAACAAACACAAGAGTCAGGGATGCCTGCGGTCCGATAATCAACGCATGTATGTAACCTGTGTAAAAAAATAATACATCAATAAATAAAAAAATAAAGAAAATTCAAGTTTAGACACGCAGACCGTTTTGTGTATGCAAATAAAAGTGCCTCAATGATGCACATGATAATGAATAATGAAGTTATATTGAAAGGAAAAAGTGGGAGCAGTGTTAAATTGCATAAAGACATCAGCAAGTTTTGTCTCTTTTTTTTCAGGAATCCACTAAAAAGGACTTCCTGAAAGTGTCAGTGACAACAGGAAGAAGAAAGGAGAGGAGCTGCTGAATGCAGAAATACAGAAATACAGAAATACAGAAATACAGGATATATGGCAACAAGTTTTGGAAAACGTTTTCTCCTTCTTAAAGGCTCTTTAAGAGCCTGTGTTATATATTTAAGTGTGTATCGTTATATTAAAATCCTTTTCACTCAAACATGTACTTTACACTGTTTGAATTTCACTGTGCAGGATGATGTGCAGAGTCTGACACTATAGGAGGCAGTTTTTAAAGCGGAAACGTTTCTCTGTGCTCAAATTAAATGCAAGACATATGTATAAAAGTACTGATTCATATGCAACTTAAACACGTTTGAATTAAACCTCTAAAGCCTCCAGTGTAGAAACACGGAGACCCATTGGACTTTTCAGTGAAGTAAAAAAGTTTTAAAAGAGGAAGATTTGCTGTTTTATAGATTTCTTTTATGCAGAAAAATTAATATATGCAAGTTTCACTGCTTTTAATAAGGTCAAAGAAGTTTTTGTTGGCTTCAAACATTTCTGGAACTTTTACTTTATTGTATTCAGTGGCTGCTCTCCTTCCCCCCCTTTCTTTAGGCTTTTTATCCCTCTTGATTTACACTCAGCTGACAGTTGATCAGGTAAGAATCGCTAAAACAAAAGTAGTTTAACAGTATCTGCAGCAAATCCTTAATGAAGGTTCTAATTTTTTTGATTCCGTGGTTGTTTCAGAGGCTGCAGTTTGTGGTGCTTCTGAATTTAGGAGGCGTTTCTGTTATTTTGTCTACCCTCATTGGCACAACAAACTTCCTCTGAAATGACCACACAGCTGAACAATTTCAACAAAAACTGGACATAAGAACCTTGATGAAGGATTTTACTGCATGACTGTTGTGTTAGTTTAACTTAAATTGACCTGTTGTACAGCCACCTGAGTGTATCTACTCTTTGTATGTGAAGAGATCATAAATGAACTGAACAGATTTCAAAACATTGGCACGGTTTCACCCTGTGGCTCGAATTTTGACACCAACCGCTGTAGGGTTGTTGTTGTTGGTTTTTTTTTTGTAAAGAAAAACATCTTTGAAGGGCAGAAAACACAAAAAAACAGTCGTGTGACAAGCAAAGAATCACAAGCAGAAGGCCGAGGCGTTATTACAGAAAAGCTTCCCCTCTGATGATCAACTGAGTGAAATCAGCACAAAAAGCGCTCTGAAACTTTACATTCCAATACTGAACTGCTTCACTCTGCTTTGAACACCAATTACAGTGAGTCACGACACAGGCCGATGAGCAGCGGCTGTTACCAAATGTGGAATCATTACACCAAATGGAGAAAGAAAGAAAAAAAAAAAAAAAAAAAGATTAGATACAGGCATATCATGTAAAACTCCCCTGTGTGTGTTTTTTTTTTTTTTTTTTTTTTTTTTTTAATAGTCTATTTCACTTACACTGTGGTGAGGAGAGAGACGAATTACTGCACTGGTGTTTGAAAAAGAAATCGGTATAAAATGTGGTGCAATAAATACAAAAAATTTGGATTAGACAGATGAGCGATTAAAAACACTGTACAGAAGTTTGTATTTGTACATCATACTGGACTGGACTGTTGGTACACCATCACGTCTTTACAGAAAGCCCAGCCTTGAGGAGTTTCTCCAGGTGGAAAATGAAGACGTGCCACTGGAGGACATCGAGGACTTTGTATAGTACGAAGCTGGGCTGGCAGTCATTCCTACTCGTGCCAAAAAACAAAACAGCATTTAGGCCACTTTCCTCAAAAAGAAAAGAAACAAAAAACACACCCAGCACTCACCACATTTCTGACCGAGAGGCAAAAAAAGTTACAACACAGTTTAAATTCCAACGTTACTACGAGAAAAAGAGGTATCCATTTTGAAACACTTGTCATATGTTCTTTTGATATACATTTCTGTATATGTATGACCTAGCTAAGTTGTGTAGCGACGAGCCGTGTGAAAGTGCTTTTCAGAAAAGTTTGGCAAAACAAAAACAAAAAACCAAAGCATCAAAGCTGTCACAGTACACGAGTGAAATAAAAAACAAACCAAATTTGACTGAAATGGACTGCATCTGGGCAGGAGTTACTACAGCCAAAATCCAACTTAAGGCTTATTAACAACACTTTAAGACAGCACCAGTGATCACAAGCTGGGCCCCTCCATCTACTATACAAAGAACAGTAACTACTTGGAGGAAAAGTGAGAACAGAACGTGAAAAAGAAAATAAAAAAGGAATCTGTCTTGTTTAAAAAAGCGTCTGCTTCTTCCAGGAACAAGCAGAGAGGCGAGGCTACGCCCCTCCTGATCTTTAAGTACTTTACAATATCGTGAGCCAATTATGTACACCATGGCAAGTGAGACTGGCAATATGGAAATCACAAGTACTTCTGTAATGTCATACCATTACACTATATACCATTATATTTCACCTTAATAGGACTATTTTCACAAGGAGGTCTGCGTAATGTTCAACACCTAAACAAACAAACATAATACACCACTCACCAAGATGAAGTGAGAGAATCTGTCTGTAAACATTAACAAACATAGATACTGTATATAATTATATTCATCTATACCATAAGTATATTAAAACCATGTTTAAGGAAGGTTGGAATGTAGTGTGGTCCTGAAATAAAAATTGCACAAAATCGGTCATCTGCCCCGCCCCCTTTTTCTCAGAGACGAAGAGATAAATAAGATGACGGATCACAACAGGGGCGACGGAGAGAAGTTGGCTCGTCTCCATGGTGAAGCCATCCTGTGAGTGAGATGTCGACCACAGTTTACAGTAGGTAAACAAGGAGAAGAGCCGCGTGTTGGTGGTGGAAAAGTTCAGCTTCTTCACATCTCATCCTCCTCCTCATCCTCCCTCTTCCTCCTCCCTCTTCCTCCTCCCTCCACCTCACCCACTGAGTTCTTCAAAGTGCCGGTAACTGACGACGTGACAACACTTAAAATTTTCCACAGCTGTAAAAGTAATAAAAAAAGAAAAGGTAATGAGGTGGTGGTCTGGGCCCTTGTGTGGGCACAGGCGAGCTGCAGAGAGTGTAAGTAGTGGTGTTTTATGGCAAGAGGGGCGGGAAAACGGCGCACGATGTTGCCTGGTCACTTCCCCGGCTGTCGCTCTGCTCTCGCCACAAACGGCATCGAGGTGTTCATCAGTGTGTCTCGGCTCTGAATCATGACCATCGCGCTGGTCAAAAAGCACTGTATTCCCTTTGGTAGTGCACTGCTTCGGGTCAGAGGTGGATCAGAGCGCACTTCACAGGGAATGAGGTATTGAGGGGAGTTGCGGCGTCACTCAGAGGCCGCCTGGCCCGACTCCGGCTCCTCTTTGACCCTGAGGGGGCTCGGGGCGGAGCGACGTGGCTGGGTGGAGCTGGAGTCGGAGCCCAGCGGACTGAGCGGGTTGTGACTGGAGCAACATGGGCGGTCGTCCAGGGAGGAGGCGGTGAGTGCCCCCGCCTCGTGATCCCGGCAGAACGAGCGAGGGCAGAAGTCACAGAGAGACGAGGCCGGGGCGCCGCAAACACTGCAGTCGTGCCACGGACATTCCCAACGTCCTGCAGACAGGAGGAGAGCTCATTAGGGAAGCAGTTCGCTTCACAACCAGAGTATTTCTGCAGGTAAGAACGAAGTTTGTGGCCTGGCTGAGCGTTTTGAAAAAAAAACCAGAAACTATTATGAAAAAACACAATATATATATATATACACACACGTATGAAAAATTGTGTTAAACATATTGATAAGATTATAAATCGATGTGAGCTGATCTTTAGTATATTTATCATCACAACAACTGACCAACCCGAGTCATCTGTAACACCTGATCTCTACCTGCTGCTTTCCAGTTGGATAAAGTTCTCACTAGTCAGCACAGAAATGAAGGCAGACAGCTAACTGTAGAAGGCTCAGCGCCGACCCGTCAAAAAGTGTTACTTGATAAAAAGAACTACAGAGGTGAGCAAAGTGTTGGTAAATGGCTAGAAATGATCAACCGCTGGCAGCTACATCAAATTCAGTATCGACACAAATACAATCCATTAAGCTATAATCTGGTGGAACTGCAAGGTTAGCATCAGAGCTAACCCCATTGAAATAATATATGAACACTATCAAGTCTGTTTTTCTTGCGTCTCCATTTCCAACATTGTGTGTGAGCATTGCAGGGAGAGGCTGCAAGTTCACACTGTCAACCAAAAAGGCTGGAAAACATTTAGGAATTGACCCGCTGCAGAAAAATGTCAGGAAAATGTCAAGTGTTGTTTTGTCCTGACCGTATGGCGGCTTGGTGAGGTTGAGACACAGCAGGTGATACGCTTTCGGACAGTCCTTCCTGTCGCACTTCACCAGCTCTCCTCCTTCTCCACACCAGAAACAGAAGTACTCGTGTGTGTGTTTCCCCTCCGGCCGCAGCTTCCGCTTCTTCTGCTTCAGTTTGGCGTTCCTGGCCTTCTCTTCTTTCTCCATCACCACAGCGCTCTGGGAGAAACATTACAAAACAAAGAAATCGTCTCAAACTCAGCTTCCAAACTCAAGTTCGCTCTCGGGTTGGAAGTAGCTTTTTGGATTCACGACGATGAGGTAAATGTCCTCACTGTTGGCTGCACCCCGAGGAATCCGGAGCAGTTGTCGGATCCACAGTGGCAGGACGTTCTCCTGTTGCCCACACAGTGCAGGTTGTAGTTGAATGTCAGCTCTGTGCCTGCAGGGACACCGGGGACAAGAGTCACGTCACATGGGTCATCTGGGTTGCTCTGAGTGCAGGTAACATCGGAAATCAACAGGTGTGGGCACGTGTGCCCCAACTCCACGTGAACTCACCAGCCTCGACGTCACAGAGGGTGAAGAGTCCAATGCGAACGTCTCCGTTTACCGTCCATTTCTGGGTTTCACAGTTCGGGCTGCAACTGTGGTTCATGAACCGAGACGAGTTACCTTTTGGACCAGCGTCTATCACTCGATCCTGCCGGGAGAGACGGACATGAAGACACTGCGGTTAAAAACATGCTCTGATCCGAAAACATGTCTTCAAATATATTTACATCTTATTAATTACCTTGGTGAGGGTGAGCATGTAGAAGTTGGTCACGTGATTTTCATGGGCGCGTTTGATTCGCTGCTGGCACTCCTCTGAGTCGATCACCTCTCCCACGTACTCAGTCACAAAGTCACCCTGGAGAAAACGACAAACATGTTGATGTAGTTTTGGGCACCACAAAGACGCTATGATTTAAAATGATTAACGGTTAGTGAGAAGACTGGAGAAAAATGTCAAAGATGATTCAACAGGACACATGAGTTGGAGAGCCAGTGATCAGGATGACACCACGTATTTGACTTGAAGTTTCCAAACATTAGATACAGTCACCAAAGAAAAAACTATGTCTGGACACTGCTGAGACTTTATTATGATTTATTTACAGCTGTCTGGGACTGTTATCACGCGTTCATGTCTCCACTGACAGGGGAAGAAAGTGTGAAATATTTGATCTTGATTTGGGTGAGCATCTCTCACTTATATTTCACACAAGCTCAAATCGTTAATTGCAGTTAACCGTATGATACTTTAACACTGAATTTTCAACAAACTACTTTCATAACTTTTTCTCCTCTGGGCTCACGGTCACATCACAAAGACACAGTTTGCTGCTTTTAAAGGTCACTAAACCAAAAGAAAGTTTGTTTCGAGTCCTCGATGAGAAAACATTTCACAAAAATGAACTAGTTGCCTTTTTGATTCCTGGCTGAGCCTATGGTGTTTATGAATTTGATTCATATTGTTTCCAATACAACACTTTGAAGAAAATCTTGACCCTGTGTACCATGTGGAAATAAGCACAAGTTGACCAGTCTGCTGTGTGAGCTTGTAGATGCAGGATCAGAGATAGCAGTGCAGCCTCATTAGGGTGAATGGTCATTACATGTTATTTGTGAGATATTCAAGGTTGATTCCGATATCAAATTTGAATATTAACTGTCTGTTTTGTATGTGATTATAGTACAGGAATTTAGGACATGTAAAATTTAAGTAAATCAGTAACAGTGACATGCTGATGGTGTTTCAGATTAAAGGACCAGAAGTAAAGCTCAGCACCCACCTTCCTGAGAGCCTGGTTGGTCCTGAGGCCCCAGCCACGCCCGTCTGTCTTCATCACTTCAGTTTCTGCATACTGCCGCTTGGAGAAACACTGATTCTCACAGCTGTCTCCTGCAGGACATACCTGATGACAACAACATGTAGGTTGAGAGATGGCACTTCTCACTGTTTTTTATTTTAAATTTGTTTTACCTAAATTAGTAATCAGCTACACAAACAATAGCAAATGTGCACACAGACCTGTGGATGACACTCGTACTGCAGCATGCGGTTGAGACACTGAGAGTCGAGGCTGCAAGGATGCTCGTCTGCTGGTCGGCAGTTGCATCGTGGGATTTCTGACAAGTCGGCTACGTGCACCTGTACTTTCCCGATTGGCTTGTTAGACTGAGAGGAAAACATAAAATCCACAGAATCAGTAAAAACACTGAGGACCTAAAGAACACAGCTTCAGCTCAAACAGTCCTGCACCATTTGGTTTTTAGAGAGATATAAAAATCTTAATTAGGTAATTACCTTGATGAATTTGTAGGGTGGAGGTTTGCGAGAGTTGCGCTCCTGCTCTAGAGCTTCCCTGCTCTCCCTCTGTGCCTTGAGCTCCTGAAACCGCCGCGCTGCTTCTTCCAGAGCTAAAACATCAACAACATCTCAGAAATCCATCTTTAAAAGGATGAGATCACAACAGATTTATCTTGAAGTAGGAGCAGACTTTCTGGGAAGAAGTTACCTTTCTTGAAGGTTTTGTTGATGTTGATCTGACCCGTCACGAAGTTCTTGTCATTCTCCACGTAGGGGAAGACACGGCCCTGGTTGATCCAGTAGTAGTCGTGGGAGCCAAAGAAGAAGACAGGGAAGTCACCGATGTCGTGGCGAAGGCTCTGAATATTTGATGGCACCAAGCGGGGGTTGCAGATCTCTGCTGGCCACCACCTGCCAGAGAAAGAGGGCACTGTTCAATAAGAAGGAGAAGAACAGCAAAGACAGAGGAGAGCGTAGTAAAAAAGAAACATAAAACATGTCATCTAAAGTTCTTAAAGCATCAGGATGATGTCACACTAAAATTTACTTGGCTTCTCACTAATTCATGCTGAAACTTGGGTCAATGATAATGTTTAAGAAGTCGTTTCTGGCAGCACAAATACTTTTCTCTGGCAAAACCACAGATCACAGTTCATGTTTGTTGAACTGAAACCTGCATGAGATCTACATGTTTGACCAATAAATGGAATAAAAATTATTTATGTCCACACTTTAATCTAATACCATGTAAGAGGGCTTAAAGTGTGGACATGTTTCACAGTTAGTGTAAGACAGGAAAACACTACTACTGTGCACTGCTCAGTATTTCCTGAATACCTGCATCTATGACACCACTACACATCCTGTCTCTGTGTGAGGTGTGAAGCAAATTTGTTGCACACAATGTGGAAGGACAAGACTGTTGATCTTTTTTTACATTTTTGTTCATGTCAACTAAAGCTATTAAAAAAAAAAAAAAAAAAACCATGCATCATGTTAGTCCGACCTTACCCTGCCTGCAGTTGACAGCCTCAAGCCCATTTGTTCCTACTGATGACATAAATCTTACAACATGGGTCTTTGTAGTTCTACTTTTTAAAACCGCTGTGCCCAAAAAGTTACTTAAACAGGGGTAAACCGTTTTTGTTAGGCAACATTTTCTGTAGATTTACAGCTACAGGATGCTGCAAACTACAGTGCTCAAATCCATTATAATGAAGCAACATGTCAGACGTTACAATAGTGTGAGTCACTGATGTGTGTTTCCAGACATCAATAGAGGCCAATGACACAATGAAATTTGTTGTTGTATTTATGTCTTTTCGTGGGATGTTGTTTTGGCTACAAGAAAAACATGACTATCACCAGGCCTCTCCTTTAAATTTAACCATACCACACTTCCTACCTGTAGTTGCCCAGTTTGACCCAGACAATTTGTTTGTAGTGAGGTTTCTTCCCTGCCCTGCAGTCGCTGCAGGACCACGCGCCCTCTGGCATCTCCATCTCCAGACACTCCGGATGGAAGGAAGCTGGACATGAGTCGCAGCACAGCAACTTGCCTCCTACATTTGTATGGATGTACACATGTGTGCATGTGTGTGTATATGTGTGTGTGTGTGTGTGTGTGTGTGTGTGTGTGTGTGTGTGTGTGTGTGTGTGTGTGTGTGTGTGTGTGTGTGTGTGTGTGTGTGTGTGTGTGTGTGTGTGTGTGTGTGTGTGTGTGTGTGTGTGCGTTGTGGGAAGTGGGGTATGCAAAGAGAGGAGGAGTGTATGATTAGGTGATGCATCTTAATACCTGGACAAACTCTGAATCTCATTTGCAGACAAGCCTAAGAAAAGTATAAAAACTACAAAGTCTACAAATACAGAATCAACTTGGGGTCTTCTAACATCTAATCTGAGGTAAAACAGTGTTCATCATTTGTATCTAAAGCTACCACAATAACATCTGTTCAATATTCTGAATAAAAACCTAAGGCCAGGAGCTTTTTGCTCGAGTGAAGGCTCCTGTGACTGCATGAAGACGACCGACAACCCTGGGTGGGGGTTCTCAGGTCGGTTACAGCTTCTTATTGTAGCATAACAGCATGTCTGGCAATCAGATTCAGAGCACTGTACCAAGACCAGTCTAAGGGAAATACATGCGGCAGCACCGGAATAAGATCAGCCAGCGAGTTAACACTGAATCAGGGTTATACTCAAATCAATTATTGGCAAAAAGCAGGCATGCAGTCCTGCCAGTAAAGCAAACTTTTCCCATCACACATATCACATCCTGCACAGACCAGCTTGCATGGAATCATATGCTCATAATATTGCAGTTTCTAAATTTATTTTTAATGAAATGTAAAACTAACATCACAATTGAAGAGAGTAATTTCACCTGGGAAATTATTTTTGCTTAAATGTACTCAGATCTGGTTCTGATTGGGATTATATTCCATCCAAGGCAGGTCAAAGCTCAAGAAAAATGAAGGGAGCCAAAATATCAGATCATCTGAAAATTTCAGTCAAAAATAAAACTTAGTTGCAGTCAGCACAAAAGAGGTGAGGCTGGACGAGGCCTTTCAAATCAAAAATAAGCCCAGAGTGCTGAAGCAGAGAAGCAGTGCACCTCCAGCAGCGATAAGCTCCACAAACCAGACAGAACCAGAGCTGATCCAGAGCGTCCAGCCTCGGGGATCATCACTACTGCCCACAGCTTGGACCACTGATTGTATTTTCCGAGCAGAGAAATTGATTTCTCCTGTTTATGACAACTTTTTTTAATTGTTTCAAATCTATATACCTGGATTGATTGTTCATGCACAACCAGTCTCAGATTGGGCCTCATGCAAGAACCACTTATACAAATGGATTGGTGGCGCATACAAGTGAGAACTTGTTACAATCATCAATGCTTAATGAAAGTCCAGACAAGTCATGTACAGATAAGATTTTTCCACATCAACTTGATTTTGTGTCATAATGAGAATCGTATTGTTTGAATAGCTCAAATTTAGATTAACTAAATAAAAATGTACGACTCCAATAGACTAAATCATGACGGCTGGCCAATTTACTGAGAGGTTTTTATGATCTTATTGATATAACTTAGAAAATCCTCTCCTATCTACCACCTGCAGAACAATATCCATGTTTGTGAACCTGTGTCCTCTTCGCTGCCTCCCATCATTGATTGTGGACCACTATGCTTGAACAAGATATTTTACAGCTTCTAACTTTATATCAATCTATTCCCTCTTTGAATGTACAGTACTGTGCAAAAGTTTAGGGCACTTTGATGTTTAGATTCATATCCATCATGCAATTCCATCAGGGAGGCGTCTGATTGGCCAGATTCATTCAGTCGTAAAAGACTGTGAGCCCAAACACACAGCAGGGGTCATAAAGTCCTGTAACAGATGGTTTGGCCCTCAGCAGAGTCCTGATCTCCACATTACACAGTCAGTGTGAAGAGACAAAGGACACTGAGACTTAAATCTACTAAAAAAACATTCATGGCAATAGTTTTGAAAGCATCCTCATGTAACTTTTAGTGCCCTTATTTTTGCAAAGTACTGTATACTGTAATAATCAATTGTAATAAACTGTTATAAACTTCATAACTCAAGGTTCACTTTAAACGCCGCATCACATTCAACATCAACAGTGGCAGAAGGCCTACTGTATGACCATCTGTTGTCATGTGACAGGTCACATGACAGCTGCTGAAAAAGGCCTGTATATGCTGACAGTAATGTAAAAAGTTGAATAATTGAACCTTGAGTTAACTTCTAACTCAGTACTGCCTGCTCTGAAGACACATTGCCATCATCTGAATTTATATTTTGCAACGGTTTCTGGTCCTCTAATACCTCTGCGCAGTCTGTTTTTGTCTGCTGGTTTCTGACTGAATTACTTGAATGATTTCTTTTTGCCACACATACAGGATCCTGACTCTTAAACAGCAAAATAAAATCCATATTGTCAAATACACCTGCACTTTTCAATCTGTGACACGTCAAATTGTTTAATCAAGTTTAGTTTTGTGAATTAGACTTCCCACATGCTCCCCAAAAAGACAGATTAGTTATTAGAGTAGAAAACTGTTCTTGCATGAGGCCCACTGTTATCTGTTAATGCGTTAGGGAACTTGAAGTTACTTTGCGCCACTCTGCATTAAAATTAACTGCATGTTTAATCAGTTAATTAACTTTGCACCTCAAGGCTTTGAAATGAAAGATGTATACAAAATAAAAAGGGAAACTAAATCAGAATGGAAGCAGGCACAACACAAACACAGACCAGTGGGACAAAGGAGAAAGAGAAAAACTGTTCAGTTACCTTTCCCAACATTCTTTTTGGTAGCTGACGAAGGAGAGGGAATCATAGGTAATTTCAACTCAGCACGATTTGACTCAGTCAGAAGGTAGTGGGACTTATAGGCATATGAACTTAATATGGTGTCAGTAAGGTCTTGCACTAACAGCCCTACACAAGACACACAGGAAGAGACGGGGGTGAGCCGCAGTCAAACTCGAAATTACCCAAAAATTCACAAAAAGAGTAAGAACAAACACATTCCCATCTCACACACACACACACACACACACACACACACACACACACACACACACACACACACACACACACACACACACAGTTGTAACAAAACAAAAAAGGAACAAGTACAAAAAAAAAAAAAAAGAGGCCAAACAGTGCACTCAACTTGTTGTTAAACTGCCTAAAAGTCATAAAAAAAAAAGAAAAGAAAAAGTAAAAATCCTCATCATCAGCATTCAGGACAGATGTGACACTTTGAAGTGGAGTGCAGTGTAACAGCCTGAGTCATTCTTAGTTTTAGTACCATGATGGGAAACAAACATTACATTTCACAGCACTACTATTCATGAACACCAATGCCAAACATGAAACATGTACTATTAAAGATATCTAAACATGAAATATGTAAACACAATGTGGCTGTATGAAACAGTGGTTAAACTCCTAACAGAACAACTACAGTCATGGAGGGTGATCAGGTCCTGTTGATGCTCCATCGTGAAGTGTGAGTAAGAAGAAGTGGCGTCGTTGTTCGTCACAGGACTGAGTTAAGAGCGTCTGTGCTCGTCTGCTCCGTGTGTTGCTGTAGGGGAGGAAGGCCGTTAGCGAGTGCGGCTGGCAGAGCTTACCTCTGGCACACAGGAAGCACCAGCCCACGTTGATGGGCGAGGTGAGAAGACCGTTCCTCTTGGCGCTGCCGTGGTTGCTGCAGATCATGATGTGATGGGTGAGGATGACGCTGCCTGCCGCCATGCAGCTGTCGCCCGTGTGATACGCCAGCGGACAGCGGAAGCAACGGATCAGGCGGCCTGGACGGGAAGCGGAGGAGAAAGAGAGAGGCCTTGAGTTTTTCCACGCTCAGCGGTGCAAAGTTTTTGTGAGCTGCCATCACATGGGAGATGCAGCTGTGATACGGTGCAGCACTGAGCTGCTCGCTGCCTTTCACAACAGAGTTTCTGTAGAAATTTAGGTCATATTCCTTTATGGGTTCCAGCTGTAATTAAAGGAAATCAAAAGGAATAATACAACCTCTCTGTACTTTTTTTTTTTTTTGGTGGCTAGACTACAGAGACTTCAATCTTACGATTTTAAAATGTAATTTCACCGCGTAGTTTTATTGTATTTCACCAGCAAAATGGACAAAACACGGTTCCATAATGAACATTCACACTTGTTGTGTTTGTTTTGGATCAGTGGTTCTCAGCTCCTGGGACCACAAAACAAATCTGTTCTGTGATGCTTGATGGTGTTGATAAGAAAAACAGTTGTGCTGCACTAATACTGATAAATATTTCATAATGTAACCTTTTGGGCCTCAAACCATTATTTAAATGAAACCACCTCAGAAGCTAAGTGCGGAAATATGTGTCTGGTTGCATCTGGTTGTTGAATAACTAATCAACACCAGAAACACAGCAAGGAACTCCAAATAAACAAAAGATCAGAGTTTTGGGCTCCATAGACAAATGACTTTACCTGAATTTACCCGTGTTTACTCTTCATACTAATGCTGAAACACAGAACAGTGTGATGAGTCGAAGCATTATAATCAAACACCATGAAGCATGAACTCTACTGTACGTTCCAGCAATTACACCAACAGCCTGTCTGCGGTTCAGGGCTCGTCCCTGCTCATGTGCCGAAAGGTGACCAGCCCTGCTGACTAAGAGTATTACACAATCCTTGTTTCTTCTAAGATGCTCTGACCCGGGAGTCTGGCCATGACAATATGGTTCTCGTCAAAGTGCCTCATTTCAACGGCTTTGAACTTGTTGACTGCAAGAACTGACAGCTCACGTACTCCCTAACATATGCTAAATGTTCAAAATATACCTGATGTTGTCACCATGTGACAAATTTTTCAAGGTCAATTTTTAGCACCTTTTATTTTCAAGAGTCAGTTTATAACCAAAAGACACCTAAAGTTTGTTCAAAACACGGCACATCTCTTCCCTTTATCAGCAAAATAATCCACCACAATCGAAAGACATTTCCAGGTTACAGGGCAATACTTTTTGTTTCTCTCGTGGCCTCCAGATGCCCTTCACCTCAAACTAAACAGAGCACTTTTAGTTTGAGGAGGAACCGCCTGTTATCTTATTTCTTCCTCCTGTACTTCCCTCTTACATATTTTAGCAAGGAGGCAGAGCCTTGACCCTTCCACTCCTTTTCTCTTGCTTTTTTTCTATCGCTGTCGGTCAGCGACATCAGCTACGAAGTCTGAAATGCAACTCAAAAAGAAAGCCAAGTGTTTCAGAGATTTTCTTTAAATTTTTTCAGACAAAAGCAGCGGTTCACGGCCTTTCAGCTTCAACAGGAAATGAGAAGCTGTTTTACCTTTACTGGCTCGTTGCAGGTCTCTCTCCAGGCAGCAGGTTGAGCAGCTGTGCTGAGGGCAGCAGAAGCCTCCGCCCGCACTGCTGGTGGTGCCCGGGAGTTTACGGACGCAGTCCTCGTGGTAGTAACAGCCACAACCGGACTCAGAGCAGCGCGTCACCTCCCGGCCCACCGCTTTACAGCTGAAACAAGGATGACTTCCTGGAAAAGCAATGACAGAGAGTCTGCAGTAAAGAGATGCAGCGCAACGGACGTGATATTGAAGATGCAGTTGCTCTCCGACTCACTCACCATTTCTACATTCCAAGCAGGTGAATCTGCCTTCAGGAGGGGACGACAGGCCGAGACACTCCAGGTGAAACTGCCTGTTGCAGTCCCCTTCACACACCACCAGTCCCTCTCCATACACCTCGCAGATCTACACAAAAACACACACAGAAAGACTTTCACAACATCGCACAACTCCGCGTGTGTTCGATTTGAAAAGAAAGAGAAGACCAGAGATGATTCATGAGCAGTGCTGACCTGGCACACGGTGTCTCTCTTGCCGGTGCCGCTGTCCTGACGGGACAAGCCGGAGTCCACCGACTGAGTGTCTGAAGCGTCTGCGTCCGCTGCTGCTGGACTGTCGAGGCTTTTCCCAAATAAACCCTGGAGCACAGACAAGTACCGCATGTAAGCCACAGTGGTCACTACTCTTTCATGTGCGTGGATCAATTATAAAATATGTTCCTTTTTAACTGTGTGGACAATAAAATGTCAGCAAAACTTCAATGCTCTCAAGTGTCTTCTTGAGTTGAGTAGAACAGAACCCAAAGATGTTTCTGAATACGAGCAAAAGTAAATGAATATAATGTTCATCTTTGTGAAGCTGAAAGCACTTCACTTGTATTATTTCTGCTTAAAAAAACATAACAATAAATCCATCATCGGCTTGAGTAGTAATGATGTGATGAGCGTGAAAACAAACGATAACAAACTTAAACATTTTGCATTATGAAAATTTGTTTGAATAAGGCAAAGACGAGGAGTGGGAATCACCAGAGTCCCCACGATACGAAACCATCACTATATTTAGGTGGTGACATGATATTATTGCACTTTTTAACTTTTTGTAATATGCTGAGTGTTGTGATTTATTACCATGTTTCAACTGCAAAGTGTCCCCAGAGGACAACTTTGTCAACATCTGTTCAATCAATTAAAATCTAGTTTTTAGTCTGTTCAATTCAGTTATTTTTATTGCACAAAATGGGACCGTAAAGCAGACAGACTTGTAAAAACCTGTCAAAAATGGCAAAAGTCACAAAATATCAATCTTTGGCCTGTATCAACACAATATTGCCACATAAAAGATTGTAGTGCTACGCTGCATTGTCCTGTTTTCCCCACCTCCAGTAAAGTCCTGTGTTTATCGTGACATGTAAACATATCTAGTGTTTGTCGTTTCCCTGCGCATGTTTTCTACACCCACCTGCGGGTCGTTGAGGCCTCTGGAGTCGGAGTCAGACGTGTCTCTGTACTGAGATGAAGCCATCTCCACATCTGTTGACGCTCTGCTTCGCTTCTTCAGCGGCTTGCACGCATCGGAGATCTCACTGGCTCCTGAAGGACCACGAAGAAAAAGATGGATTTCACTTTTTTAGCAGCACAAGGAGTTTCCACTGCCAGAGATTTACAGCAGGCGTGAAAGAATGATCGCCTACCTTTCTGCGAACCCGTCCTCAACGTGGTCTCTGGAGCCATCTCAGCCTGTGGGGAGGTTAAACGTGGAGGTTTAGGATGTCATGGAGGTCTTTTTAATTTTGCTGACAGCAGGTTAGTTGAAGAAAGTTTCACACAAAGGCCACGAACAGACCAACATTAGCACTGCGCAAAATAATAAGCTCCCGCATTTTATAAGACATTATATAGTACACGCAAGACAAAATGATCTTTTCAGTGGTTGTAAAAATATCTCTCATATTACAATTCCCTTCACAGAGTTTTGGCATCTGATAAGCCCTCCAAGTCCTGAAGCTGTTCCTCCAACCGCAGTTCTCGGCTCATATTTCATTTTTCACTTTTTATAATATTTTGGGCAGCTGATCTTTCACTGAGAAGACACTGTATTGGAGACGTAAGGAGAGAGATATATCCGTACATGTCTTTTAAGCACAGTGCTGTTTGTGGTCTGAACACCAGGTTAGCTGTGGAGGACTGATACCTGTTCCTTTTTGGTTTTCTTCTTCGGGACGGGATCGTTGCCTCTCTCTGACTCAGACCGGCTCCTGACTGATCGCCGCTGCAGCTTCCTCTCCTGAGAACCTGGAAGCACAAAAATATGGAGCCGTGAATTGTTTTATGGACTTCACGGTCATTTCACGTGTCTAATATTCATTAAAGCACCATGCATGTGTTTTACCAACCCTGTGGACTACTGTAGTGCGATCCAGGAGAGGAGGTCTGCTGCATTCCTCCCTCCTCGCTCCTCCGACTGGCAGGGGAGCCTCTTCTCTCTTCCCTCTCCTCCCTTTCTTCCCTCTCCTCCCTCTCTTCCCTCTCCTCCCTCTCCTCCCTCTCTTCCCTCTCCTCCATCTCCTCCCTCTCCTCCCTCTCCTCCCTCTCCTCCCTCTCTTCCCCGTCTTCATCTCCTTCATCCCCGTCCTCCTCCTCCTCTGGACTGGGCTCAGGTTTAGCTCTGCAGTCCTGCTGAAAGCAACATATGGATATAACTTCACAAGATATCTATGTCATGCACAGCTTTTTGTGTGGGCGTTACACCGACCTCAGGTGAGCAGTATCCCAGGTCGGGCTGCCGGGCCTCTCCCTCCACTCTCTCCTCCTTCTCCTCTTCTTTGTCCTTCTTTGGAGACGGAACTGCTTTTTTCTGCAGCAGAGGCCAGTCACACTTGGTGATCTCCACATTCAGCCTTTTCATGGTGATGGAGAGCGGCAGCAGCTTCCTGGCGGCTGCTGTTTTCCAGGCCCTGACCGGAGGTGGCGAGTCTTGCTGTGCATCACAGCCGGCGTTGTGTTTGGGCGAGCCGGCCTTACGTTGGTCCCCCCTCTGGTTCTTCTCTTCACCTGAAGCCTGCGAGTTGTCGTCCGTGTTTGAAATGCTACACTGTCTCCGTGGCAGCTGCCGTCGCGGCGGCTGCTCTCTGTCTGGTGACTTCACATCTCCGTCCTCCTTCTTACTGATCGAGCCGCTGGAGCGCCGGCTTCGTTTCTCAGCTCTGATGTTGGGCTTCTTGCTGGGCGGGGCTTCGTTAGGGTCTGGGTCAACGTAGATGAAGGTGTAGTTGTCAATTCGCTCTTGGCGGCTCATCGGGAAGGCATCCTCAGCGTGGCCCACACCCACCTCCCACTGTGTACGCTCCCGTTGAGGGATGGGCTTAAGAAGCTGGAAAAGAAAATAAGATACAAAACTGATGAAGTCATGAACATACAAATATGAATTATTACTGGAATTCATGAGGGTTTAAATAATGTACATACGTCCCCACTGATCCAAATATTGTGACTTTCTGCGGTAAACGAGCCCAAGACTTAACTAGAGTTAACTAAACAGGAGTGACTCACGACGATTGAAATACTTGAAAGTGAAAGAATATGAGTTAAAAGAAATTGTTGAACTACAAACGTCAATGTCTTATGATCCCAAGGAGAAGGGACGAGATGCGTAGCAAAAAAAAAAATTATTCCTTCAACACTTAATAAGGTCCTCATGTGGAGAGGAGAGCTCAGACGAATCTTCCACTGAGAGAAACTGAAGAGAAAATCAATAGAGATTCTGAAGAGCTGCTAATTTTTCTTTCAAAATAATACATTTATGAATTAATAAATTGTAATTAACATCTCGAAGCTGAGTGTTGGCTCCACATTAGGTATTCTTATAATACAATTTTCACCTGTGAATAACCCTTTTTAAACTAAAACAAAAAAATAGTGTGAGTCTCCGGTTGTCTCCGGAGTTTATTGTTGAACTGTAAAATACTCTTTGAAAACTGCTCTGCAGGGATTTTTTTTTTTGTACTACAAAAATATATCGCATATATATATATATATATATATAACATTTGAATAAGCTTCAAAAGCCTACTATTAATTAGTTTATACCGCTACCAATACTGTAATCATTGTATTAAATTGCACAGTATGAGGTTACCGTATTCACTAAGAAAAGTCAACTCCTAATTAGGGGTGAATGATATGGCCCACAAATAATATCCCAATATTTCAGGGTAGCTTTATATGTCAACATAAATGTAACAGTTTGCCTTCAAATATTCATTAAAAATAACATATTACTGCAGTTTGTTTGTTTTACATCTGATTTTTGTGACCAAACCACTTCTACACCACAGAAGTCGCTCCTCTTTTTTGAACTAACTCTTCCAGCCATGACTGTTTTTTCTGTGCGGAAGTGAAACACTTAACATACCACATATTGTTATGCAGCATAACAGTGAGGCCATTACAATCAAGCATGTTCATATTGTGGAATTGTCTTTATCACAATATAAATGTATTCCATCATATTAAAGATTGTAAGGATATTGTTCGGACACATCCTTATTCTTAATCACATTAGATGTTTAAGTTACTATTTAAGGCACATCTTCTGTTAACGAACTATAAAGTTATAAACCTTGACTTTTTTAGATTCTCCTGTTTCTTAAAGTTACATTGGTTTAACGTCTCCTCCCGTGTAAATGTCTGCATAGCATCTGAATAAAATTTTTTATTTTTAAAAGCTCCCTGTGTTCATATTAGATTGGTCTGACAAGATTGCTCTGATGCATTTGTACGTACTTTGTGTCTCTCCACTTGGTTTGTGGTTTTGCGCAGCGTCTCGGCCTGAAGATCGTCGAACTGTTGCTTCCCCATGTACTGGACTATCCTCTTCTCGTGGATCCACGCTCGTTCAGCGACACTACCGAAGAACTGGACGTGGTACTCCCTGTGACCTGCACAGCAGCAGAGAGCAGAAATCAAGCTGTGGCCCTCACGTCCTTCCACATTCACACACTTACAAGATTACGACTGTCCGGGTTGTTTGTTTTAATGAATTTTACCTCTGGTGTTGATGCGAGTGTGGACCTTCATCTGTGGGTCCGAGGACACCATGCAGGGCCACCAGGGGTAGGTGCCCACCTTGGACCACACCAGATCTCCTATTACAAACTCCTTACAGAAGCCTGTCTCTTGGATCACTGATGGATGATGGACTTTAGGAACCTGAACATGAACAAGTCACTGGTCAGCTTTTGAAACCCAAACAAAGAGAGGTGCTGTGTGTTTACAAGCTACAGTGATTGGTGTGCGAAGAATTCAAACTACTTTGGAGAGCGAACAATCGTGCTCTTGCCTTCGGCGTCTTTGGTTCGGTTTTGATAGCGGTGTTCTGAGGCATCTCTGTCTGGGCCGGCGGTGCTTCCTTCGGCTGGGGCTGGACGTGGGTGTCCTCTGTCTGGGCCGCGGTACCTGCCTGTATTTGGCTCGGCTCCAGGCTCTGTTCCTGGACCTGCAGTTGCAGCAGTCGCGCACTCTTTTTCCTCTTCTCCTTCTTCCTCTCATGTCTGCGCTGCTGCATCTGAGCGGCCTCGTTCTTCTGAGACTCCTTCTGAAGACGAGAAAACAGACAAAGGAAACCCGCGGTGAAGAGACATCGCTTCTTTCTTTTTTGTCCTTCTTTCGTTTTTGGTTTTTACATAAGCGTCACTCAAAAATCTATCACAAATGCCTGCTGAAATCAAAACTCCTTCAGATGTCCACTTCTTAAGTGCTGCTGAGAAGATGATTAAAAGTAAACTAACAATTCCACATGAATTTTAATAGATTAGACTTCTATTTTGCAGGTGAGAACTTTTCTGTGGTTTGTTTATGGAGCTGAAACAATTGTAACATTTTAAGTCATTTTTCAAGGTTGTGGTGGAAATCATGTCACTGTTGACTCCTGACTGACACACGACTCGCACTTTGTGCTGTGGATCACACAAAACCAATACTTCTGGCAACTAAGCATTCAATTTATATACCTAATCAAACTTGCTACTCCTACTGACTAAGCATTAATATAATATGGAATCAAATTGAAGTAAAAAGATATAGGTAAGTGAAAGAATCTTCCACAAGGTCAAATGCACCCTTAAAAATCTGGTTTTAGTCTCATTTTCATGGTCTTTTAATTGTAAACTCAAAATGTTTGTGTATTATTTGGACAAAGCAAGCTATATGAAGACGTCATCTTGGACTCCAGGGACTTGTGATGGGGATGTTTCATTATTTTCTGGACAAGCAAAACAATTAACTGATTAAGAGTTTAGGAACAAATGAGAAGTTTGCTGCGTCTCTGAACAATGTTTCAGATGTCTTAAGGGTTTATTTTATAATGTTTTTGGTCTCTGATGGATAAATTTGAAATGATAAATCAATATCATCTTACAATTGTTCTCATTTAAATAGACTGTAAACAGGGACATAACAAATACAGAGCTTAGAGCGGCAGCAGTATCATCGCTTCAGATCAGGTCAGCCTTTGCTCTTTTATTTTTCTCTTCTAATTTATTGAGTATAAAGCTTGACAGCAGAAATTACCTTCAGGTGTAGTTTTGTTGACTTTCAGACACAAATAAAAATACGCAAATATAGAAGAAAGATTGTTTAAATAACAAACACATTGAGTTTAATACTGAAGTCATGATGATGTGCAGGCATAGCATCAACAAAAAAAGCCTCGAAGCTTCTGCTTACACAGAAGACGACTGTGGGATGTGATTAAAAGCTGGTAATTGAGTTTGAGGTTGTTAAGTGAGCTATCACACTCAAGAGGCTTATCAGGTAAACATTACTGGGCATCTCAACATTTTTTAATTCATTGTTTATCCTCAGCACTAGTTCAACCCAAATATGTTCAATTAACAGTGAACTAAAAGAGTTAAACTCTTTCATTTAAGAGGCTAAAGTGTTTTATATTTTTGCTGTAAGATCATCTGAGCAATTAATAACAACAATGCGTACTGATCGCTTCTTTAGCCTGACTGGACAGGACAGTGTGGAGGTGGACAGGACGCAAGAAAAGAGAGAACAACAACATGCAGCACAGGACCTCAGGTGGATTATGTCACATACACCTTAACTGACTTGTCGATTAATTTTCTGTTGATCAACTAACTGCCAACGCAGCTAATCATTTCAGCTTTAACATGAAGTACACTTTTTAAAAATGTCATTAAATATAGGAGACTGTTCCTTCCTGTCCTTAAATGAAATGAGTCTTTGGATTGAAAACTGTAAACACAAGTAAGAAAATGCAGAAGATATGAGGACGATGTCCTCAGTGATAGACGCAGACTTGTGTCGCTGTGTGTGCGTGAGTGTAAACTAGCAGCTGAGCATTCATTACCTGCAGTTCGTGCAGCAGGTCTCCGCACAGCGCCGATTCAAACAGCTCTTTTCCGTTCTGGTACGTCTTTATGATCTTCAGCTTGATCTCCGGAGAGCTGGTTTTCTTCAGCACCCCAGCAGGAGTGTTGGACGGAGTGTGGGAGGGCTGAGATGAGGGGGTACTGTCCACGAGGGAGGGGGGAGGACTGGAGGAGGGCAGGTGTAGCGGGGGAGGAGGAGGGAGGTTGTGGGTCATGATGTGAGGCGTCTGGGGCAGGTGGTGCTGGGAGGGCAGCGGCTGCGGTGGAGGACTCTGCGGGTGCAAGTGGGTTTGTATGTGCGGTGGGTTTGAGTGGAAGTGGTGCGCGTGGTGGTGGTGGTGGTGGGGGTGGTGGTGATGGTGGTGGAGATGCGGGTGATGTGTGGGCAGCGGGGGAGAAACAGGAGACAGAGGCCTCTCCTGGAGACCGGGGCCTCTCAGGACGGTCCCCTCCCCCGGCATGAGGCCGTGCTCTCCGTAGCTGCGGATGGCACCGTAGCCGTTGGCAGAGCCGTTGGGGAACTGCGAGTACATGGAGAACTTGGCCTGCGGCTCGTACAGGCCCAAACCCGGCGGGTAGCCATTGGGGACCTGCGGCATGTCCTCCGCGGCTGACGGCGGGTAAGGAAACTCTGCATCCAGGGCAGCATCGTAGGAGGGACCACCATCCTCACCCGGGTCACTGCCGGTGTCACAGGTGCCTTCCTGTCTGATGTTGGCTGAGTCAATGAGCTGAGGGGGTTGCTGAATTGTATTTCCCATGATCCCTTGCATGAAAGAGAAGGAGAAATCCATTGTTGGGCTCCTGCATCCTTAACTGTCTTTTTCTTTGACTGGACCTGTTGGCAGAGACAATTAAATAAGACACAGGAGACCTCTGATTGGCCCGTCATCGCTTAAACAACCGCACACCACCGAGATCTTCTTCTTTAACCTTTACGAAGCCTGAGGGAAAGATATAACACACACCAGCAGTTGAACATTACAGACATCAAACTCCCTGATTCCTGCAACTCTCACTGCACTGTGTCTGGACTCCTGAGTGTTCATGCATCAGGTACGGTGTATACTGTCGACCACACATGGCAGTTTCATCGTGTTTTGCTCCGCAAACTACCACTGCTCCTCTTCTGGGACTCTATTCATCCCCTGGTTTGATGCGTATCAGCTTTTTTTCTGGTGATTTCATAAAACATTACATAATATAATCTGAATTTTTATTTTGACACAAGTGGACAGTTTTTTTTTAATCCATCTTTAAAGCTTGATTTGGCATGTAGAGGTCATCCTGTAAAAACATACAGCATCTCTCTCATCTAACCTCAGCCCTGATTAAACTAAAGAGCTCAAACAATCAGTAGATTAACGAAACAATTTTAATAATCACTTCAGGTGCAGTTGGAGTTGAAATCCACTGGTTCCTGTTTTTCAAAGTCAATAATCGTTCTTTTTTTTTTTTTTAAAGTCTTTTATAATAATACACTGAATATTTTAGATTTTTGGACACCTGGTCAGACAAAACGAGCTATTTAATGATGTCGACTTGCACTCTGAGGAATTGTTTTACTCGTAGACCGTGTAATAAACACCTGTGAGGAGATGATCTGCAAATTGATTAATAGTCGTGGGTCAAATCCCTGAAAAACTCAAGAGGCCGGTCTGAATGTTAGGATGCAAGAGGACGATAATCGGACTGGTGTGGTCATATCCAATCACCATCTTTGGTCTTAAACTTGCTCCCGGTCCTGCCCGAGAGGCTCTCCTCTTTGACATCCATCTGTGGACTGGTTTCTTTTCACAAAACTACTGATCATTTTGTGGTTTTTAAATACCATCCACACAAACATATGGTGGCCTGCTATCAACAAACAAAACAAGGCCGTTTTTGCCCTCTTAAAACATGACACTTTTAACATCTGCAACGACCACTCAGTCACGTCGAGTGTTTAGTGGACGGATTGAATGGATGAATCCTCCTGATTGTGGATTAATGTGCGGACAGACTCGGGCTGTGAAAGGTGAATAACGGTGATGTAAACATCCATAAGGTGTCAACCAGCGGTCACTATCTACCCATATTGTCTCCTAATCCTCTGCCGGGGGTCCTAATCTCTGAATCCCTGGTTACAGCCGTGTGGGTTTATTCACAAACCGACTGCGCAGACATAAATGTTTCACTCAATGATTTTTTTTTTTTTTTTTTTTTTTTTATAGCTTCCTGCGATGATTAGCTCGAAGCTACCTGGCATCAAAGGGATCGTAATGGAAACCTGGGGGGGAGACATTTAAACGGATGGAAAGCGACGCACGGCACGGGGAGACGAGCGTTTGCGTCTCAGCGCACACGGCTGCTCGTGTCCAGTTTATTGTCGGTGCGTTTACGAGCACCACACATGGAGGAAGATGAAAGGACGGGGGAGCTAATGCTGGCTAAGCTAAAGAGCCACTGCCAATATGGCTGCCTTTTTTTTTTTTTTTTTTTTTTTTTTTTTAACCCCCCCTTTAAATTTAAATCAAATAGTCTGCCGCGATTAAACCTCCCGTCACCGGCCGGGGTTTGGAGGAAAATGTGCCTGGGAGAAAAAGAAAAAAAAAAAGAAACCCACAAGCGGGGCCGTGCGGGGAGGAGGTGATAACAGCATGCAAGATATGGCACAACACACGCTGAGGAGAAGGAGCGAAGGAGCAGCGCGGATCTGGTGGATGGAGTCGAAAAGATGCAAATAAAAGAGATGTCAGTACCTTCAGCGTGTCCCATTCTAAACACATACACCAGCCAGACACGGTTCCTCGTTTAATCTATGGGGAGAAGATGAAATCAAATAGAAGAATAATCCTGGACTGTTGATTAAAAAAAAAAAAAAAAAGCTTCAGGGCCTTTTTTTCCTTTTTCGTTTTAACGCAATTCTCCACAGAGAGGAGGAGGAGGAGGTGTTACGCTATCTGGTCGCTGCCCAATCCCGCAGCCGGGCTCTCCGTCAAGTGAGAGGCGCGCAGCGTTTAGTCTCCAAAACCCCGCTGGAGACGTTCAATTCTCAGATCCCCCTTTTTTTTCTTTTTTTTTTTTTTCTTTCCTGTTTCCTAAATAATAATCTCTAGCTCCCTCTTCCTCCCGGCTCAACAAAAAGCACCCTCTGCTTTTTTCGAGGCCCGCTTCGGTTCTCCGGCTTCAGCGCCAAATCACACAGACGCAAGGCAGCGAGGGTCAACAGAGGCACACCGGGATGTGTAGTTTACTTCACTGTCGGAGGGAAAGGGAAATACGAGACAGCGTTAAAAATAATAAAAAATAAAAAATCAACGCTGTAACCAAAGTGGACACGCATGTGTGATTTCACTTGAGAGGGATTTATAATGAAAAAATAAATAAACAGGAACAGTCTTAAAATGTGATGTTTTAATAGTCTTGACGTGGTTGCGCGGTTTGGACATCCTCTCTCTGACCGGCGTCACGTTTGCGCCAAAGCGCCTCTGATTGGCTTTTATACGCCTCCTCGCCTGATCTGCAGCCGAGAGGAGGCGAAACGACAGAGCTCTCACTCCGCTTGTAGTCCAACAGTGTGGCGGGAGTATTGTCAAAACTAATTTGGACAGTAAAGATACAGTACAATAACACTGTTGACTGTGTTTCTTGGTTTGTTTGTATATAATATATATAGATATATACTGTACTGTTTATATATATATATGCATATATATATATGTTGACTGTGTTCTTGGTTTGTTTGTATATAATATATATAGATATATAATGTACTGTATAAACTGTGCATTTTATATTGTATATTTTATGTTTATATTTCTTACTGCTATTTACTGCTATTTTATTGCTTTTCTATTATTATATTCCATTCTAGTATTTTATTCTATTATTTCTATTATTATCTTATTGCTTCTGTATGCTGCTGTAGCGAAAAAAAATTCCCCTCGGGGATCAATAAAGTAAATACCTACCTACCTACCTACCTACCTAAAGTGGTCTTCATCTGAAAACCTGACCCATGACAAAATAAGCATTAATACGTATGGAAATAATATGAAAAAAAAAACATTGATAAGCAATGAAAAAGTTAGATGGATAAGAAGTAATTTGATGACTCATGCGCAACAAAAAAATGTTGTAAAGTAAGAAAAAAACGACCAAAACAAAAAAATAATAAAAACATTGTTGCTTTGAAACTCATTTGTTATGTCATCTACACCACTGCAGCGTCTCTACACGTAGTTGTTTTGTCTGTATTTGGTTGCGTTTGATCACCTCGCTGCACTTCTTAGTCGTCTTCAGTGCGCTGAGCTCTGAGCCTCTTAAATAACTGGCTCTCCCTGGCTGACGAGATGCTATTTTTTTCACCAGGAAACGTGTTCAGCTAAATTCAAACATTGCATATCAGTGAGGAGGCGATCTGAAGAGACTCAGTCAGTGGTGGAAGAAGTATGCAGGTCCTTTACTTCATTAAGTACTGATACCATACTGTGAACATTATCCACTAAAGCTCTACATTCAAAACTTTACTTAATCAAAAGCATGTAAGTATTATCAGTAAAATTCACCTGAAGTATCAAAAGTAAAAGTATATGTTATGTAGTAAATGCTCCCTGTTTTACCATATATGGTGCATTAATGTGAATTTTACTGCTGTAGTCATTTAACCTGCTAATTTGAACTACTCTACTACTATGTACTATTAAACAGCTCAGAAAAACAATGCATTTTCCAGTGAATCCAATACGTTTTTAAAATTATTTATTTAGTGTAAAACTAAGACAATTTTCTCAATTTATAAATTCTAATTCTTCTGTTTATCAGAAAAAAAATCTAATTCAAAATCATTGGATTTGGAGATAAGCGGTTTTCACTGGACAGAAAGGGTATGAAAAAAACTATGATCTTAAAAGTAGACTTTATTAGGTAGGTAGGTAGGTAGGTAGGTATATACTTTATTAATCCCCGAGGGGAAATTTTTTCGCCACAGCAGCATACATACAGGAGCAATAATAGAAACAATAGAATAAAATAATAATATAATAATATAATAGAAAAGCAGTAAAATAAAAAATATAAATATAAAATGCACAGTACATACAGTATATATACAGTACATTAAATATCTATATATATTATATACAACAAACCAATAAACACAGTCAACATATATATATACATACACATACAGTACAGTATACAGTATATCTATATATATAATATACATATAATATACAAGCAACCAAGAACACAGTCAACAGTGTTATTGTACTGTGATGGATTTTGCCAGAGGTGAGTTATTGTAAAGTCTTATTGCAGTGGGCAGGAATGATCTCCTGTATCTGTCCTTGTGACAGCGGAGCTGGAGGAGTCTTTTAGAGAAAGTGCTCCGCTGTCCCTGCAGCAGGTGGTTGAGAGGGTGGTCAGGATTATCCAAGATGGACAATAGTTTGTTCAGCGTCCTCCTCTCCACCACCTTTTCCAGACTGTCCAGTTTGCAGCCGATGATGGAGCCGGCCTTCTTAACCAGTTTGTTAAGTCTGTTGGTGTCTCCGGCTCCAATGCTGCTCCCCCAGCAGACCCCAGCGAAGTACAATGCACTGGCCACAACAGACTGGTAAAACATCTCCAACATCTCGCTGCACACATTGAAGGATCGAAGTTTCCTCAGAAAAAAGAGTCGACTCATCACCTTCTTGTAGACAGCGTTGATGTTGGTCTTCCAGTTCAGTCTGTTGTCGATGGAGACACCCAGGTACTTGTACTCCTCAACCATGTCCACCTCCTCTCCCAGAACTCTCAGCGGTTGTGGAGCCGTCGTCTTCCTCCTGAAGTCGACCACCATCTCTCTGGTCTTGGCCACGTTCAGGAGCAGGTGATTCCTTCCCGCCCACTCCACAAAGTCCTCCACTACTGCCCTGTACTCGTCCTCCCGTCCATCCCTTATACATCCCACCACTGCAGAGTCATCAGAGAACTTCTGCAGATGGCAGGACTCTGAGTTGTACTGGAAGTCAGTGGTGTATAAGGTGAACAGGAAGGGAGACAGAACAGTTCCCTGAGGAGCTCCAATACCACTGACCACCATATCAGACAGCACACTGCCCAGACGGACAAACTGTGGTCTGCCTGTCAGGTAGTCATTGATCCAGGAGACGGTGGACGCGTCCACCCCCACCACCCGCAGCTTCTCACTCAGCAGCAGTGGTTGGATGGTGTTGAATGCACTGGAGAAATCAAAGAAAGTGATTCTCACAGAGTCACCGGTTCCATCCAGGTGAGACTGAGCTCGTTGCAGCAGGTAGATGATGGCGTCGTCCACTCCCACACGAGGCTGGTACGTAAATTGCAGAGGGTCCAGAGAAGATTTCACCAGCGGCCTGAGGTGGGCCAAGACCAGTCTCTCCAGCACCTTCATCACATGAGATGTGAGGGCAACCGGTCGGTAGTCGTTGAGGCCAGATGGAGTCTTCTTCTTGGGGACAGGAACCAGGCAGGACGTCTTCCACAGCACCGGGACCTCCTCCTGCTTCAGGCTCAGGTTGAAGAGGTGTTGTAGGACCTCAGCCAGCTGGGCGGCGCAGGTCTTCAGGACCATGGGGCTGATGCCGTCAGGTCCTGCAGCCTTGCGCTGGTGGATTCTCTCCAGCTGTCTCCTAACCTGGCCAGTCGTCACAGAGAGGGGGGTGAGGGGTGAGGGGGGGTCGATGGAGGAAGAGCCCTGTGAGATTGAGGGCTCTATGCAGTTCACCAGGGGGCGCAGAGGGGGGAGGGGGGGAGGCAGCAGAGGTGTTTGGGAGGTGTAAAGTGTGGAGGAGACAGATGAGGGTGGTGAACTAAACCTGTTGAAGAAACAGTTTAGTTCATTGTTCCTCTCCAGGGAGCCCCCTGGTTGTCTCTCTCGCCCCTTGAACCCAGTAATCTCCTTCATACCGGTCCACACCTCCCTCACGTTGTTCTGCTGGAGTTTGGCCTCCAGCTTCCTCCTGTAGGAGTCCTTGCACTCCCTCATCTTCTCCTTCAGGTGGCGCTGCACTCTCCTGAGCTCCTCCCTGTCCCCAGACCTGAAAGCTGCTTTCTTCTTATTAAGAAGCACCTTCAGGTCACTGGTGATCCAGGGCTTATTGTTGGGGAAGCATTTTACAGTCCTGGATGGTACGGTGGTGTGTTCACAGAATTTGATGTACTGTATTCTGTGATACAGTCCGTCATGCTGTTGATGTCCTCCCCATGTGGTCCAAACAGCACATTCCAGTCCGTGGACCCAAAGCAGTCCTGCAGGGCATCTTTAGCCTCCTGTGTCCACCTCCTCACAGTCCTGGTGGACACAGGCTGCCTCTGCATCAGGGGGACATACCTGGGAGTCAGCAGGACCAGGTTGTGGTCTGATCTACCAAGGGGGGGAAGGGCAGTAGCACTGTATGCATCCATGGCATTAGCATACAGTAAGTCCAGAGTTTTATTGTTCCTTGTGGGGCAGTTAACATACTGGTGCAAAGTTGGCAGTACTTTATCCAGACTGGTGTGGTTGAAGTCTCCAGTAACTGCCAAAAATGCACCGGGATGCTGAGTCTGTAGTTTAGCCACCGTGGAGTGGATGGTGTCCACTGCTGCCTCTGCGTCAGCTGATGGAGGAATGTAAACAACGATAACAATGGCGGACGTGAACTCCCTCGGTAAATAGTAAGGACGCATCCCCACGGCTAGCAGTTCAATGTCCGGGCTACAGAAACGTTCCTTCACACACACGTGGTCGGGATTACACCACCTCTCGTTCACATAGACTGCAATCCCTCCACCTTTCTTCTTGCCGCTCCGAACAACGTCTCTGTCCGCCCGAACAGTCCTGAAGCCGGGTACGGCCGCGCTGTGGTCCGGGAGATGTGAGTGCAGCCATGTCTCGGTGAAACACATGATGCTGCACTCCCGGTACTCCCTCTGGGTCTTTACCAGCGCGCCGAGCTCGTCCGTCTTGTTGGCCAACGACCTCACGTTCCCCATTAAGATCTCCGGTACCGCTGGCTTGTATTTCCTCCTTTCCGCCTTTAGCTTAGCTCCGGCTCTGCAACCCCGCCGTCTTCTCCGAAGTTCAACGGGGATCTCAGGCCTCGCTCCGGGCAGCAGCAGTCGAGGGCTACTCAGCAAGATCAGCTGATCACAAGAGTAAACAATAACAGAGCCCCCAGCCAGAAACGTGGAAAAATTACGGTCCATTACGGTCCGTTAACTGAACACGAGAGAAAGAAAAAAAAAACAACTCCGAAGAGAGAAGAAAGGTTTAAAAAATACTAATAATACTAATAACAAGGGGAGGGGAGCTGCTGCAACAGGCTGCCGCTAGCGCGGCGCCATCTAATCCCACAGTGGGGGAATTTACTCGTCACAGCAGCATATAATCCCAAAAAGGTGCACACAATAAGAAACAAAATAGAAAATGTACAAATACATATCCAATAAAATAAGATAGATACAAATAATTATTTTAGAAACAAAATAAAAGCAATGAATAAATACACACACGCAAAGTATATACACAAAAATAAAATAAAATAAATACAGTCTGACAGCAGACTGATGGAGCTGCTTAAAGCTCCTCCAGACTGATGGAGGCTGAGAGGTGTTGTGCATGATCGATGTCAGCTTGGCCAACATCCTCCTCTCGCCTCCTCTCTTCAAGCTGTCAGACAAATGTAGTGGAGTAAAAAGTACAACATTTCCCCCCCTGTAGAAATATAAAGTTGCAAAGAATGAAAGCGGGCTACTTAAGTAAAGTACAAGTACCTCAAAGAACTTAAACAGCACACAGCACTTGAGGAAACGTACATTTCCAAACCACTGATGAAGTATTCAGGGTTAACGCCCGACGTTTACTGAGCTGAAAACCGCGGAGGAGTGATCCATCTTCGCCGAACAGACGATCTCGGGCGGATGTCAGCACACAACATGTGCGCATGTCCGACGTGACCTCTCAGTGCGCCGCCGGGAGGCTGCAACACGGTCACGGTCAGCGACGGGGACACGTAAATGGGTTTATCACCACCACAGCCGTCACTGTCGTCGCTCCCGTTTACCTCGGCCGATTGTTTTGGATGGATTATTTCACTGACGTCTCACCGAGAAGCCTCTCCGCGCCCAGTCAGCCGTAGCTCGGTCCTCGCCGCTGGAGGTTAGTCGGCCATTTCGTTAGCAGCCTTTCAGCTAGGCTAGGCTAGGCTAGCATGACATGCTAATGTGATCGTAAAAGTCGGTCTGTTTTTCTGACACGTTTCTGGAGTCGTGATATTATGTCGCTTTTTTTTTTTTTTTTTTTTTTTTTTATGACTGTTTTCAGAAAATGTCACGTTTTGAGATAACGTCAGTGGAAAATTACCAGAAAAAAAAAAAATATTGCAGGTTATCGTTTACGTTTAGCATCAAGTTACGTCCGTTTGATGCGACACCGGCTCAATCTAGTTATAATAATAATTAAATTAACATTAATTATAATTATAATAATGTGTTGAGAGTTTGTGTCACATTATTGCACAGGAAATAAGTACGTGAGCAGCAGCCGGTGTGCAGCCGAGTTGTTACGTCACACCGTTGTTGTGCTCCTGATAAACTCTGACGTATGATGCCATTCATAGTTTTGGTGGCTTTAGTGTCGTTTTAAATCAACCTGCAGTAATGAATTGTAACCGGATGTGTACTTTTACAGAATACTCTACTCTGCCTCTGCAATGGCGGTCTTCGGTCAACAGGTGCTCCTCGCAGTCACAAGATCAAGGTGAGTAGGCAGCTCCTGGTTTCTTTATAGTCTGCAACCAGGGAACGGATGATTTTGAGTTCATAACCCCCGGATGACAGTAATTACCAGGCCCTGGGCGTGCAGGCTGTCTCTGGTTACACTGTCTGCTGCAGCGAAGTGTTTTCCACTGTATCTCATGACACACTGATGATGCAAGCCTTGAAAGATTTGGACTTTGCGTGCCCTCGTGTTCAGAAGCCTGAATTCTCACACGAGCTGCAACTACACAGCATAAACACAGTTGTTCAGTAAAAGTATAGCAGGATTACATTTACAGCATTTTGGTGTTTTTCCTCTGATTCGCCCTTTTCTGTCTATATTTAATGCTTTTTAATTGAGTTTACAGAAAATGTAAGATCCAGACACACAACAACAACAACTGCTCTAAAAAAAAAAGAAGATTGCATGCTGTTTTGGAAGTTACCATCCATATTGTAATTTACTCAGAGGCTTGGTTCAAAATCAAACACATCAGACATTTATTCTTGCAAGGAGCAAATACATGTACACTCAAAAAGAGGTGTGCAGCAGTGCTCCCAGATCTCCTCCGTAGGGCAGCTTTTATACAGTGTGACAAACAGTTGACAGTCACCCCCATTCCCTTTGTATCTGCTTTCATATAGTAATACTGAGTTGGTTGTAGGTCACAAGATAAGGACACGGGGGAGTCGTCCATTAGATGCGGAAAGTAAAGCAAAAAGGAATCACTTGCAAATAAGACAGAAAACAGAAGAAACTTTCCGGAGCCACAATGTAAACAAGAGGAAGAGACAAATATTTTTTTTCCATCAGTAATGTGTCAGTAAACGCAGCTCTGTGCCAACAAAGACAGGAAAGAAGAAGACTGTCGGCCAGTAAACGATGCAAGACTTAAAACAATCTTTAAACCGGTTTTAGTCCCAACTGTGTGTTAAATTTAAGATGCGGAGGTGTTGTGGGTCAAACTTTGAGCTCGTATGTTGTTCCGTATGAACACAAACGCTTCTCGGAGTGCAAAATGTCCTCTCAGGCTGCTTAAATGTGTATTTTATGTCGGTAGCAGTGGAGAGTGGGAAGAGATATTTGAGTACACAGTCACTTGAGATGCAGTCCATGTGTATTTTGATGCCAGGAGTAAACTGCAGCAGGATTCAGTATCCATCTGAGTCTTAGGTCTCAACATGTTATTAAAACAGCAAATGGTGCTCAAGAACAGAAGAAGTTTTACTAAAAGCAGTTGGATGGAAAAGACTCGAGACAGATTAATGTGGTGTGATGATTCACCAAAATATTTTGCAGAGGAAAGAACGCAGATTTGTTTCTCAGACATGTTTATCTAACAGGACTCGGTGCCATACGTGGTTTCTGAACAGCTGTAGTTGTGAGTGCAGCAGGTTTTCAAACAACCTGGTGGCTGCTCCATTTAGGGCTGAGAAACTAACAATATGTGCAAACAACCCACTTTCTGTTTTGAACAGAATTGTTCACCAGTTGAGTAGATGTTTGGTTTGGATTTAAATCTTATCACTAGTTTTTATTTTCTTGTCCTTTTGCTACACATTTCCACACAGTTTTAACTGCTCCCGTCTCTGACATGTGGTTTTGTTTGACATCCTGATGCTCAAACTGGAAAGATGCTACTGAACCAACTCATCAAGTTAATCATTAAAGCCCTCAGAGGAACACATTATATAAACCCAGATGGGGGTAGTTATCCTTAAAGATGCCTCACCTGCAACCAGCGAGGAGCCTGTTTGACAGACGTCATAGTTCTGCTTCTTTGTGATTGGTTGATGAGTGTACGGTGGCCAAGGAGAACCAAATCAAGACAAACACTTGTCTTGTATGAGCGGTGCATGTACGTGTTTCATGGAGTTACCTCTTTGTTAATGACGACAAACAATTTGAAGAGACTCCATCTTGGGTTTGGAAAATTGTGATTCACATTTTTCATTCATCTTTTTGGCATTTTATAGGCCAAATGATAATAAATCCAACTATTATTAAACATAAATTAAACTAACAAACAAATCAACAGACAAGAAATGATGATTATGATGCTGCTGTCGTGGTAACTTTTACATCGAAACAATAACTTAAGCAGCGTTTGGTGTTGTGAAGTGGTGCCGGAGTACACGCACACTTAAAACAGGGACAACCTGCAAACGCCACTCAGAAAGGCCTCGGCCCACCTGCAGCTTTGAAACCAGAAACGTCTTGCTGTGAGGCGACAGTATCAACCACTGCACTCCTGTACCACCATGTGCCCGCAACTAATTAAGTAATCATTCAAATTATAGTTGTGTACTATTAATAAGCCAATCACTTCATCAAACATATATGAGCACTTGAACATGCTGTCTTTACTTTTTCTAACAGCATTCCTGCAGATGATATTACGCAATATCTGTAATACCAGTTTTTCTTGTCTCTGTCAACAGGGGACCATATTTGTTGTCCAAGAGGCAGAGCTGCTCCTCTCTGTCTTCCAAAGCTTATCTCCACGTAGACCCTCCCTGCAACGTCTCCTCAATACCACTCAGGCACTCCCGCTACCCCCACAGTTTCAGAGGCCACCACACCCTCGGCCGTGGCCACAGCGCCGCCCTGCTCGCCCGCTCTCTACACGGTTCAGGTGTTTGGCTCCAGGACATAAAACAGGAGGACACTAAGGCCTCGCCAGCTGCTACCCAGGATGCCGCTCCAGCTGCTAAAACGGACACTGCGGCCGCCGCACCTCA
Organism: Brachyistius frenatus; assembly: GCF_029030835.1. Taxonomy (NCBI): domain Eukaryota; kingdom Metazoa; phylum Chordata; class Actinopteri; family Embiotocidae; genus Brachyistius; species Brachyistius frenatus. Next base: position 1,057,537 of record NW_027210671.1, on the reverse strand, counting down.
GCCTCCCTCAGCTCCCCCTCCTACGTCCACCGCTACCACAGCGGCCGCCGTCCCTCCGGTCCAGGAGAGGGCAGTCGTGAAGAAGGCTCTGCATCAGAGGATTGCGGATGAGCTGAAACATTACTACAATGGCTTCCGGTTACTCGGCATCGACATCAAGATCGCCGGCAGGATGGTGTGGAGGCTGCTGCATGGACAACTGCTGTCACGCAGGGAGAGGAGACGGGTAAGAGACCACGAATCTGCTTTATAGCAAGTTAAGTAAAACCCCTTTAAAACCAGGCACTGGGATCTGGGGAACTGAGAGCCCCGCTGACACGGGATAACAAACATGCACCCATTTAATCCAACACAACAGACCTGCCACAAGCTGTTCAGTTGTTGTTGACATTGTCAGAAACATGTTAATTCAGCTGTGTGTTTGTAATGGAGGTGAAAGGTAGTTCTCGCACTGGACTGCAGTATATTTATCTTAAGAAACACTTCATCAATATCATGCAGTCAAGTCAGTTTTATTTCAGCAGCCCGTTATTACAAATCACAAACCTGCTTCAAGGGACCCTGCGATCTGCACAGCGTATGACACCATCTGACTCTTTCCACAGCTCGGTCTCAGATCAGTTGTCTCTTGATTTTTGTGTGCTGGTCTTGTATCGTCATGGTTTGCTGTTTGGTCACATTTCATCGCCCAATGGATCATGGATTTCTACGTTACACATAACAAACATTATATTATTTATATTTAATAAATGGTCACATTGAAAATGCCCAGATTTGTATTGATTGGGAGACTTAACTGTGAGGGGAAAAAAAAAACTGTTGTTGCTGTTTGGTGGACAAACTTATGTTATGGAGACTTACAGTAGATTCCTCAAAACCTGACAGCTGCTAGTTTAATTGCAATTTCCACCATTAGACTTGGACTTTATTAATCCCACTGTGGGGAAATTTGGTACTTACTTCACTGATGATGTCTGTGATGAGTTACTATCAGATAATATCATCCAGGCCAGGTTGCTGTTTTGTTTATTTATTTGAGCTGAAACTGTCTCTTCCCGCTTTGCTCTTGGCTGACACATCAGTAAAATACAAAAAAATGTTAACCGGCTGTGCTGAGAGGTTCCTCCTGTTTATTTTAAATGCATTTCAGATGATCTTTCTGTCGCTTCATGAAGAGACAACCTGTCAGAGGCTCACGCTGTGCACATGCCATGGTAAAACCACATTCAGGCTGTTTTAGAGGAGGACCGTCAGGCACGTGGGAAAGATCTCACAAACTCGGGCACCGACGGCGCTGCCGTGGCGTGAATACCGGCCCCCGTCGTCCACGTTTTGTTACATCGGCGTTGTTTTTCTTTTGTGTTTACAGCTGCTGAGGACGTGTGCTGACCTCTTCCGTCTGGTGCCCTTCATAGTGTTCATCATCGTTCCTTTCATGGAGTTCCTCCTTCCGGTTTTCCTCAAACTCTTCCCAGAGATGCTGCCCTCCACCTTCGAGACAGAGACGAAAAAGGCATGTTGGGCGCGCGCACGCGCGCTCACACACACACACACACACACACACACACACACACACACACACACACACACACACACACACACACACACACACACACACACACACACACACACACACACAACCCTGCCGCCTGAGTGACCTTGCGGGAGCGTTCGTTGTGATTATGTAATGTCTGATGGATATGGCTGCTGTCCTAAGAACCTCAGGCCATGAAGACAGCTGACTTGATCTAACCTGGGCAGTTTACTTTAGTGACAGAGGCAGGTGTGCTGATTTGGCATTTATAAGCAGTATGTCAACATTTAAACAAATGGTTTTAAACACGTTATATCGGAAATACAAGCAAATACAAGGACTTTTTTTTTTTTTTTTTTTATTAAAAGAGTTTGTCGACAATTATAACCTCTCCTATGACAACACATTTATATTATTCAAACAATTATTGTTTCATTATCTCGTCATTCATAATCTGGTATACGTCAACCACTGCTATACTCACTTTCTTCTGCTTACAGCTACATAATGGTACATTATACACTATTTGTTAAATGTTTATATGCTGCTTGTAAATGCTAAAAAGTGTCACCCTGTTGCAAAATGTAATTAATATACCAGTAGTAAGGCATTCCTTTGCTTCATTTCTGATCAGCTGGAAAAGAAACGCTGCAGCAGGTTTCTGTTGTGATGCAGTCGCTCCGTTAACTCCCCGGCTGCTCGGCGTCACGGCTGACTGCTTCACAGATATGCACTTGTGCTCCTGGACGGCACAGAGGTGTCCGGCCTCTGAAAGTGTAACTGAGCAGAGGAAGAAATTTTAAAAAAAAAACAGTCAGTTTAAAAGACGAGGTTGAAGATACCAGAGAGGAATATATATACATTGTGATTTACTGTCCAATTTATAATGTGCAGTAACAAAAGAAACTGACCTTCCTCCTCCGTCCTCTTGGTGCAGGAAGAGAAGCAGAAGAAGGGTCTGGCGGCGAAGCTGGAACTGGCCAAGTTTCTGCAGGAGACCATTGCTGAAATGGCCCGAAGGAATAAAGCCAAGACAGAGGATGAGACGCAGCGCTTCTCCACATACGTTCAGAAGGTAAATAGCAGCGAAGGTAACGTGTGTGTGTGTGTGTGTGTGTGTGTGTGTGTGTGTGTGTGTGTGTGTGTGTGTGTGTGTGTGTGTGTTTTAAAGGATATTTACAAGAACTAAACTTGGATAAGATTGGTGGATTCGGTCTTGAGGTTAAATTTTCGATCGTTTTAAATTTGTTTGCACGTCGGCTGCACGACATTAGCTGGCGACGGTTTCATTGCTCGACTGTGATATGTGCAGGTTCGAGGTACAGGGGAGCAGCCCACCACCAAGGACATCGTGCGGTTTTCGAAGCTGTTTGAGGACGAGCTGACGCTGGAGCACCTAGAGCGCCCCCAGCTGGTGGCTCTGTGCAAGCTGCTGGAGCTGCAGCCCATCGGCACAAACAACTTGCTGCGTTTTCAGCTGATGATGCAGCTCAGAACCATCAAGTCAGACGACGAGGTGAGACGGTCGAGGTCCTTCCACACTCGGTGCTCCGTATCGACTGCGAGCGGTCACCCTTCGTCGTGCTGGTGCAGCAGTTTCTCACTTCCCCTCTCCGTTTGTTCACAGATGATTGCGGCAGAGGGCGTGGCGGCCATGAGTGTGACGGAGTTACAGGCGGCGTGTCGTAGTCGTGGGATGAGGTCTCTGGGTCTCACCACCGATCAGCTACGTCAGCAGATGCAGCAGGTGAGCAACCAAATGTCCGTTTGCTGCTTTTTATCGCTTGATGGAAACTTGATCCTGGTTTCCAAAGAACGATTCCCGTGATTCTCAGCAGTTGAGGCTGAAGAGTTCAAAAGAAATAATACAAATCTCACCAAGTTTACTTTATTGTCCGAGACTGGAATGAAAAAAATAAGTGGAGTTCACTTTGTTTTCGGCTCATCAAATGTGTTTTTGTGGGATCTCGTGCCATCATTTGGGAGCATCTTTGTTTGTTACAAGTACCAAACTGTCCTCTGTCTTGTCAGCGACCTCCTTTTAATAAATGTTCCTTTCCTTGTAGTGGCTGGACCTGCACCTGAAGGAGAACGTTCCTCCATCGCTGCTGCTGCTCTCCAGAGCCATGTACCTGACAGACCTCAAACCCAAACCCCCCGTCATCCCGCCTGTTGCCAAGCTCGAGGTTCGACCTTTACAGTCTACTTGCAGTCTCGCAGTAATCCAATGTCCAGATTAGAGGACATTTTGCTCCGGTTAACATTCCAGCTGTTAAATAGCTGGTACGCAGGTCTCTGTTGGTACATTCAGTCTTTGGCTGGTGGAAAACACCCAAGTGTTTCATAATCACATTAAGGCATAACCCCATAAACTCCACAACCTCACAACCCGGAGGTTCATTCAACTGAATCAGGGTTTAGTCTTTGAAAGATGGAGTAAAAAAAAAAAAAAAATGCCCATCACAACTAATATCTTAATTAAACTTAACATCTGACCAACAGTCCAAAACCCAAAGATATTTTATCCACTTTTATATTCAAATAAATATTAGGTTGTTTTTTTTTGCTTGAAAAATGAAGATCAGAATCGAATTTTCTTCCCGAAGTAACAACAAGCAAAACAAATGAGCAAGAAACAAACCGAAGCCGGTTGACCGTGCGGTCTTGTGGGCGATGCGGTCGTCTCATCACGTGTTGGTTGTCGTTATTTCTGCAGAAAGCTACTCCTCCTCCTGCCGAGAATCCAGGAACAAACACGGCCACAGTCAGTACGGACGTGTTGACGGACGCCGCACTCATCATCAAAGACAGGCCGGTCAGTGCGCTCCGTTTCTCCCTCGCAGCTCCGTGTTCGGACGTTCAGACACTCGCGCAAGCTGCGTTTCAGTGTTTGTGCGGGAAGTGTTTCGGATTCTTAAAGGAATTGTTCAACTTTTAGTCAAACGCCTCCATTGACGTTCTCTGTGGACATTAAGATGAGAATGTTACGACTCGGATCTGTGCAGTAAATGTCTCCCGTTGATTAGCTTAGCTCAGCGTCAGGACCGGAAGAAAAGGGGAAACGACGAGCCCGGTTCTGTCTTCTAGCGATGAAATCCGCAACGGCTCGCTCGTTAACACGGCTCCTTTATTTGATTCGGTGATTGACGCAAAAAAATGTAGCTCTCTCTGTGCTTGCGGTCTTTGTGCTGAGCTCATCAGCTGCCAGCTGAAGCGTCATGTTAACTGAACTGACGAGAGTGAAACGGAGCGAACCGACGTATTTGTCAAAACATATTCTTTTCGTTTAGTAAACCGTCAGATTGTTGGTTATCGTTAGCCAATTCGATGTTGACCTTTTGGGAGAAACGTGATTTTCACAGGACAGCAACAGACGGGTAAATAAATGTTCACCCAAACGGGTCAAGAGAGGCATTTTCAGCCCGAGATAATCTGACGTTATTTTCCCGTCGCAGGTGGAGGAGATGAGAGACAAGGCTCCCGTGGTGTCGGACAAACCTCTGACTCCTGCCGAAGTCCTTCAGGTGAGCCGCCACAGCTGCTCGGACCTGCAGCATCCACCGACAGGTTTTTTTTTTTTTTTTTTTTTAATTATTTTTTTTAAATCCAATTAGTTCTCGCTGCTTTGATCTCTTTCACATGACGTGCTAATCTCTCCTTCCGGTTGAGCTGAGAGGAGAAACAAACCGAGGCCGGTTGGAAACCTGCGGAGTTTAGATCGAGGTGAAGTCGTTGCTGACTCGAAGCCCCGACAGACACCGTCGCTAATGCAGAAACAAACTGGCAAACTAACATCAGCAAGTTACTGAGAGTGAGGTTTAAAAATACCTGATAAATATAAACCCGTCACTCCTCAAAGTGCTCAGACAGTCATCTAAAGGGATACTACAAGACTCATTTCAAATGATCAGTGACAGCTGGAAATCTTGGCTGCTTAACTGAGAAATGATGCGAATTCATTTTCAGTCATCACAAAGTTATTTCCTCTGCGGCAGCTGAACATGTTACAGGAGCCGTTATAAAGTCCTAAAAATGAAAACCAAATAAACACCTTAAGGGCAGATTAACCCCAAAAGACTCGCTACGGGCAGATTTGAAAACAACTCGCTGGCTTTCCAACATTAAAGCGACGAACAACCCATAATGCAACGTAATTACACTTTTAATGTCCCCATTTGAAAAGAATATCACAATTGTCCAGGTACTAAATATAAGACGACTGTCTCTTCTACTCAAGGCAGTACAGTATCCTTTCTTTCTCGGCTTAGTTATTTTTAGTTTGTTCGGCTCCGACGCTGCACACAAGTCTTCACATGGCAGGGAAATCCCGACGACTCTGACACACTTTCTACCCCCCCCCCCCCCTCAACTACTAGGACAGCCTGTTATGTAACGTTAGTTCAATTTAACTAAATCTCCTTCGCTTATGAACATTGTGTATCACGCGGACGATATCGGCAGTTATTTCCTGCGAAGATTTCCAGGACGTCAGATTTTTGTGTGCTATTTTTAAGGCAGCACAGTGATGACGGTCTTCCTGTAAACGCTGCCGTCGGACATGTTAACGATGTGATGTGAGCATTTATTGTGAGATGGTGTCGAGTTAAAGCTGCAGCACTGATGAATTGATGTGATTGTACCAATGCGATTAAAACCCACAGCGTCACCTCGTGGCTGCAGACTGAAGGTGCCGCGTGCTCACATTGTGTCCCTGACGCCACCAGTGATGTAACAGGCTGAGAGTTTATATATTAGTCAACACATCCTCCCGTCTTTATTCCACTTTTTGCTTTGTGTGGCTGCAGCTGACCTGCCGCTGCTTTGCGTTTGTCGTTATGTGATTTAAAATGTGGCTCTAAATCTGGAAACGTTACAGAAATCGGATTTGAAGCCTACAGAAACAACATGAATGTTATTTTCACAGCTCGATAATGTTTGAAGTCACAGGACCGCCCTCCTCTTCAGATGTCGGGACACTCGCCGTGTCATTGACGCTGCTCTTTACCTCTGTTCAGGAACACGTATTTACTCCATCAGGCTCCATCCCACTATTTCTGTCCCTTAGTGTCCGTCATCTATAAAACAAATGCAAGAAAGTGGAAAAAAAAAAAAAAAACATTAACAAGGAATTTGTGTCATGTCACCTGAAACTGAATCCCGTTCATGGACGGTGTACTTCACTTCAGTTCTGTGATGTCCTCCGCAGGCTAAAGCAGCAACAGAGGTGACCCAGAAAAGCAAGATGAGTGCCAACGGCGTGTGAAGAGGAGCAGCGGTCTCTGGACTGAAGGGGGGAGGAGAGGGGGAGGAGAGGGGGAAGGGAGTTGGCTCACACAGCCCCGTGTCCTCAGAGGAAGAGGGGTGATGGATGACAGCCCAGAGAGAGTCTACATCTCCGCAGCCTTCAGTTCAAGCTCTCCATGAAACCCTTCCGCCTCCTTTGGACCGACATCTCATCCCGAAAGCCCCCCCTCCTCGTCCCCCCCCCCCTCACCGGTTACCTCCCAGGAAAGTCCAGCTATTCCCGCTCCATCTCAGCAGCTGCATCGTTTTTACCTTCAACCCCCTCATGTGCACTCCGTTCTCTGGGACTCTCCTGACATTTCACAGGACTTGAACCAGGAGGTGACGCCCGAACCGCCCACAGTAGTTCCTGGTCAACTGTCTGTCTGATGTTTCCTTCCCACAGTCCACACGGTCGCCTCTTCCTCTTCATCCTCCCCCCTGTCCTCCTGTAAATTTGTAAATATCATGTATATTTTTGTCTCCGTCTTGCATCACCGGAGCAGCAGCTTTGTACAGTTTGCTATGCTGCGGCCAGGTTCTTCTCTTTTAGCCCTTTTTTTTTTTTTTTTTTTTTTTTTTGCAGATATTTTGAAACTGGCATTTATGAAATGAGAGGAGTCATCCATGTTTTAGAAATACATCTCCGCTGATCTTTTTGGTCCCGCAGCTTTTGCTCAGTAAGCTCGACCGCGCTGACGTGCCGAAGCAGACGTCAAAAGACGACACGCTCCCAACCTGCATTTAAATCCCATTCAAAAAGGTTCAGCGAACATGTCACGAATGTCTTTTTGTCTACTGGTGAACCAGCACATCTGGACCGACCCTGCTTCTCAACAGGGTGACCTTATTGTAGTTTACTGCGTCTGTCGTTAGCGATGAAGAACATTTAAGAGCAGGTCCACTCCATAAATCCAGAGGTGACTGCTGAACTGCAGTCCGCCTCCACTGGGAAGCCACTGAAAGGGCAATCTGTATATTTGCATATACAGTGTTTGTTCTGTGTTTTAACACTAAGATGCTAAAATGTCTTGAAACTGAAAAGAGAAAATACTTGATGTTATCAATACAGATATTATATTATATTATTAAGATGGGAGACGCTTAAATTCTGAAGCCACAAATGAGATCAATATTATTTTTGGTATTGTGGTTCCAAAAGAGTGAAATAAAGCCTTCTGACTGATTATGTATAACTTTATTGAGCCCCATAAATATGCCCCTGGACGTTATTATTTGGAAGTGTTGCGTGTGCTGGACAATGTTTCAAATTTTTGAAACCCTCCTCCTCACCTTTGGACATGAGTGTTTCCTCGTTGCTGTTTATCCACAGGAACCTGTTGAGACGTGGATGCCAGGAATGAAAGGACTTTTTCTTTTATTTTTTATTTTTTTTAAACCAAATGATGTGCCTAAGGTTAAAGGGCGATTGCTTGCGTTTTTCATAGGACAGATTTCCTATATTTTATCACGTCAGTTTGTTCTTTTGATTTAATCAGTCACCTCAGTGAGTTGAAAGTGCCCAGTTGCACCTTTTCTCTGTAGGGGAATGTCTCCTCCTTCCTTTCCCATTAAATCCAGATGAATCCCGTGTTGATACTGATGGACAAGCGGCCATCTTTTCAATCAGCTCTGCACCTGAAGGTGAGAAAAACATTTAAAAAAAAAAAAAAAAATCAGACTAGTTGTTTTATCGTCTCTGCTTAGTGCTCTGCTGCTATATTTAAAGAAAAAGCCAATATTTCCTCTGAGGTTTTGAGTGAATATGGGCTGATTTAAGCTAAATGAATGCTAGTTTTTGAAGCGTAACTTTACAACAGGCTGGAAAGTAGTAGTTTTTTTTTTAAGGTGTGCGTTATTCCACCTGTACCCACACCGTGATGTCACAGAGCACACCTGTACGTCACTGCAGCCGGGTGATGCGCCGCAGGTCAGCAGAAAGGTGTTTTTTTTGTTGTTTTTTTTCCCGGAGGTGCATCCGTCACCGACCTTTGGAGAAAAAGTCATATGACTCGAGTTGATCAGGATGCTTTCGTCTGCTGCCGCAACTCAATGTGTCCTGAACAACCTTCCTCGTGTCACCTGTGTGTACCTCTCAGTCATCAGCATCATCCTGTGTGTACTTAAAACTCTGTGCCTGTCTGGGAAGTATTACTACTTATCACAGACTGTTTGTTTGTTTCGGTTCAATATTGCACCGATGCTCATTTTGACCCTGCGGTAAATTCATCCGTCAGTCTACGGCAGCAAACGAGCTCTGGATCGATGAAAAAGCAGAATTCGTATGATTAAAATGATGAAACCCTTCACAGACGTCTCCTTTCTCTCTTTGTTGTTTAGAAAATGGGAGCGAAATCCAATTTCTGTTACATTTTTGTGTGAAATTATTACTGTTGAAGACACGAGCAGTGAAACACACTAAACATTTCACATCAGCACTGTAAGGACGCCACAAATATCATTAATTGCCACCTGCTTACGTTCACATCTGTCATAAGTTTTCCTCTACACTCACGGCCAGCAGGTGGCGCCATCTATTACACAAGAAACAATGCCTTTAGTGCAATTTTTTTTTATATCACCGTGTTCAAGTCATCTAAAATAATTGAATATCTTTGTTCGAGAAGAACATCAGAGTTAATGGTATTATTTGTGATTTCTGTAACATGGCGTTGCTCCATATTACATCTGATGATAAAGAATAGCCTGCAGTCTGTACAACTTGAGGATATATCTGATATATAAGAGGATCTACTTTCATTTACTTCCACCTTAGTTGTTGTGTACTGTCCTCTGATGTGCATATCTGTCATATTGCCATTGTCTAAGTGTAAATCTGTTTTAAGGTGCCTTTTTTGCAGATCACACCAGCTCAGACATTTACCCTCACTATTCATGGTGTAGTGCTAAACTAATAAAGACAAATATTCACTAGCAGTGTGTCAGGCTAAAAGTTTGAATCTGGATCAATCTCATCCAGTTAAATGAAACAAAACTAGAGGCAGCCTATAAAGTGAGAAAATATATCCATGCCCATCATGACTCATTAAATCACTTATGCTGCGTTCCTATTCCGATTTAAATTATAGGTCAACACTGCACAAACCTAAAGACTTTTACTGCAGCCACTGCTGCCCTTTCATGTTCTCAGGAAACGGTCCAAATTGCACACTGAGGTCTCAGTGAGTCCGGTAATTTTATGCAGGAGGTTGCAGCAAACGGTGGATTTGAATCCGGTTTATGCACCGCAGTGAAGTTAATCCTGTGATTTTTTTTCCTCAATTCAAGATGATTATTTTTATCCTATGAAATACTTCTATGCAAATGCTATAAATGCACATTTTTACATAAAAATAGTATTCAAATTGAAGCATTCAAATCCAACAACCACATAAAGTGTAGTAATACATGTTGGCCTTGGTTTGGAGTCAATGGGTCACGTGACATTTAAGCTGCTGAAAACAGTGCTGATTTTTCCTTGAATTGGCCTAGTCATATAAAATATAAAATACACAAAAAACAATTTAAAAAAGAAATATGACTTACATGTCCAGCATAGTAAGACATATTGCCATTGGTTTGCAGTCACTGGGTCACATGATCAAGAACCTGTTGGGGAAAAAAATAAAAATAAAAATCTATGATGCTTTATTTAAATATTTACATGAAATAAAATTAAATACACATTATATATCAGAAGAGATAAACGACAGGAGAATTCAGTTAATTTTTTTGCCATAATTTTCACGAGTAGCGGCGAGTCAGCAGAGGTTTGAGGTCGAAAACAAACCGGTTTTATGTCATTCAAATGGTAATTTATTGATGGTTCTGAGTGAAACTCAAACTGTCTTCACTGCGGTGGTTGATGTTGGGAGTTGGTGGAGGGAAGGAGGATGACATTTTACCCGTGAAAGGAGGAGGGGCAGGAGCGACTGCTTTCAAACAAAGTTGGTGAACAGCGCTGTAGTGGACGCACCGAAAGCACAAGGTGAGAAGGGTTTATGTTTTAAGCTGTTTTTGTCCTAACTTGTTGTAAAATACGCGCTTCCTGTAAATATTGTCTCCATGTTCTGTGTTTTTGTACTTTTTGACTCCTTTTCAAAGAACAAAACAAGCCCAACATTTGCGCGATTGACGCAGTGACTTTGCGTAATAAATGACTAATTGATAGCAGGTGACCGGCACCGTGGGCCTATTTATTGTATTTACTTTTAAGAAGAAGTTAAGAGCTTTAAAAACAACAAGTTACAACCGTAAATGTCATCATGAGGCTGCCTGGAGTGACTCTGGTGGACTGTGCTATTTTAAGCCTGGCAACATCAGTGGAGCCATAGCCTCATGTTGCTGTGTGGTGCCAAAGCATTTGAAGGCCATAGTGTGTGTTAACTCAATATTATGTATTTTATCCCCAAAGAAAGTTCTGGCTCAAAGTCTTCAAACTGGGTTTTACAGTCTAAATTGATGGCATGAGCAGTGTTAGTAGATATGCTGTATCATGGTGCTTAAAATGGCACATGAAAGCAGTCCATGAGCCATGGCAACCATAAAGACTCTGCACAGATCCTGATCAATCATGTTGCAGCTAATGTTGACAGCACTTATTGTTAGTCAGACCAGAGCACACATAGGCTGTGTTTAAAGGACTGAAAAAAATGATGTGTATTTTTGGAGGCCTTAATTGTGGATTAGGCCAGCTGTCTGTCCCAGATACTTTCAAATTGTATTACTTCTTTGGTTTAAGTATGTGACATATTTCCTATGAACGTGTCTATTGTGGCTATATGGGTCGTGCTAACTTTGAGATTCAGAGAAACAAAGAGTAACTTTTTGTTTGACTCGAAAACAAATGGTTAAAATGATTAATCTGAAAATCCCATTTAAAAAAAAAAAAAAAAGGCTGCAGGATGCTTATTGTTTTTGGCCCAATAAACACAGTTATATGCAACTTTCTGTTTCCCTGAATCTCTACAGCAGAGGTGGGTAGTGCAAAGTCACAGTGTCATCAGCCACAGTGGATATGTCAGTAGGAAATATACCAGATTGAAATTAACCAGAACTATCCTTTTGTTGGGGGGTCCAACCACAAAAAGTGAAAGATGTTTAAATGGTAAAATAATAAGATTTACTTTCTTCCATATTTTAACTACCTGTTCTCTTTACTCTTCTTTCCTCTCTACAGTACAAATATGAAGCTGACTGTAGTCGCTGTTTTGTGTGTAACCTTTCTTTTGGCTCATATTAATCTGTCGCTGGCCGGCAGAAAAGGAAAGCTTGGTGGGATAACAAATCTTTTTAAGAAGCCTTCCAAAACAAAAACTAATCTGGACTCTAAGACTAAGGATTCAATCCTAAAAAAATCTAAACAACCCACACAACACAATCCAGGAGGCTACCCTCAGCAACCAGGCAGACCAGGAGGCTACCCTCAGCAACCAGGCAACCCAGCAGGTTATCCTAACCCAGGAGGTTACCCTCAGCAACCAGGCAACCCAGCAGGTTATCCTAACCCTGGAGGCTACCCTCAGCAACCAGGCAGACCAGGAGGATACCCTAATCCTGGAGGCTACCCTCAGCAACCAGGGTACCCAGCAGGTTATCCTAACCCAGGAGGCTACCCTCAGCAACCAGGCAGACCAGGAGGATACCCTAATCCTGGAGGCTACCCTCAGCAGCCAGGGTACCCAGCTGGGGGCTATCCAGCTGGTGGTTACCCAGCACAGGGCTACCCTTACGGAGGAGGTTATGGCAGTTATGGAGGTTACCCAGGTGGATACATCAACTATAACCCAAACAACAGAATCCTGAGCCCTCATTATGGTGGCAGCTTTGGTTATGGGGGCCATGGTGGTCAGGGCGGCTCTCCCTTCTCCCACTCAGTTCAGGCAATGGGCATTGCTCCCTCCGATAAGTCCAGAGGATTTGGGCGCAGTGCGGTGATGGCAGCAGCTGGAGGAGCTATGGCAGGGATGGCCCTGGGCTACGGGTTGGGAAGGTTCCCACGTCCTCAATTCAACTTCCACAGCCCAGAGGAGGAGTACTACTACAACAACTATATGTACCGGAAATATGGTGCCCAGTCTACTGACACCAATGACTACAGCACAGACTCCAGACAGAGTCCACCACCGGAGTCCTTTGATGGGTACATGGACTCCTGCATGAAGAGAAAGGACCTTTTGCCTGCAGAGACTCGAAAGCCGAAACCAGCATCCACTAAAACTAAAACCACCACAGCTGCTTCTGTGAATTCCACAACTACTGCTGCACCAGTTACTGGCATGGGCACCAACGGGACAAGTAACAGCACCGCAGCAAAAAACTCCTCAACCACTTCACCCTCTGCCGCAGAAAACTCCTCGACTACTTTACCATCCGCGGAAGAAAAATCCTTGACTTCTTCAGCTTCTGCAGCAGAAAACTCCTCGACTGCTTCACCTTCAACTCCTCCTCACCCTCTAAAAAAGCTTGAAGTCAAGCCTGCATCTCCAGCTTCACAGGTTCTTAGTAACGCTGCAACTGATGATGATGATGATGACGAAGACGACGACACAGTCAGCATTGTGGAGATTGGCTACCCAGCACTGATTAGACAGATGAAGGTCAAGAGATGTCTAGAGCTTTACATGGCCTATGCTGAAAAGCACTTGAAGAAAGAGACGAAAACCACAGTCCACAGCGGGGTGCAGGTACTGGAAATGGGGTTGCGAGGGCTTTTAACTGTGGTCACCAGCCTTGTAGTGATGCTACTGATTAGCAACATGCAAACACTGCTGCACTGAGGCCTTCATTGTCAGTGAAATGATGGAGGAATAAAGTGCACAGCAAAGAGTGTATTAAAGCAGCATGACTCTGGGGACGAACTGGTCGGTGATTTGGTCCACCACCTTGATCTAGACTGAAACTATCTTGGAAACTGTTGGACGGACTTCCATGACCTTTTGTTCAAATCTTTGTTTTTCGGAGGACTAGAGGTCGACATTTTTGGTTTCAAAAAAACATCTTGATGAGTTTTTGGCAGGTAAGATTGGGTAGATAATTTGGTTTGAAACCAAGTTGCTGCCAAATTATTAAAAGTCTTATCAACCTCAGAGGAACATTATGCAAAACTAAGATTGCAAACATGGTAAACATCGGAAGCATCTTAGCACATTGTCATTAGCATTTAGGTGAAAGCAGCACTGAACCACAATGATACCTGTAGACGTGGACTCTTGTTTTATTTATTAATGAAATCTGACCAGTGTCAGTGTGTTAGGGGTGTTCGTTTTCACTCTGGTGCTGGTACAGACTGTTAGGTTGATGATTTGTGTGAATAAACAGCTTTAAAATAATGATATCTGACATGAGAATGTAGTTCTACTGATACCAACTAAAAGGTGACTGATGTTTGGAGGACTGTCTGATTCAAGCAAAGTTCAAAAAAGGAGAGCGTGAATAATATATTGAATAAAAGAAACAGTAAATATCTGAATATTAGAGTATTTGTGATGGATCATTTTTTCACCATTTTAAATGTGTTCTAAACCAAATTGAACCTCAAATAACACAACAAGGTTAATTGAAAAAAGAAAACATTAAAACTGCAAGCAGTGATGTACGGGCCCTCGCACTCCGGCGCGCCGCGTCCCCGAAGCCGCCTCCTCGAAGCCGTCTCCCCGACGTGCAGCGTGCGAGGTACCGCATATCCCCGCTTCTCGCAAAACAGGTATATAATGTATCGTCTCACCACGCCGGATATATGTGACACGTTTCATGAGGTTTCAAGCATCCTTTGACCTTAAACATCAACTTCCTGTGTCACAGCGAGACATCAAACTTTGCCGCATCGTCACGGCGACGCCCATTAACAAAGTCGAACGAATGTCTCAATATATCATCAACTACATGTTTAGGTTATTGTGACCCGACTTGACGTTCATGGGATCAACCAGCTCGACGTAGAATGTGAAAGTATGAAAAGTGTCATTTCCAATGGCCAACAGGGGGCGCTATGACTATGAGCGAATATTACCCCACAGAGGTCTTCAGGGCGGGGCTGTTATCATACCTGTGATGTTTGGAGAAGGTCGGTCCATGTACATAAGATTTAAAGCAACTCGTAGTTTCATGGCGAGATGCTCAAAATGGCCGCCACGCTACGGGCACACACATCAACAAAAACAAATTATTTTAAGAAGATTTAATCCCAAACATGTTATCTATCCATAGAATGTAAATTCAAGTCAGTCTGACAAAATCCCTAGGACGAGTTCGTTAAAGTACAACGTGTCAGAATCGCCCAAAATGGCGACTAAATTCAAAATGGTGTACTTCCTGTCGAGTTGACATAACGGTGCAAAGTAACTTTTTTGTGCGTCGAGGTGTGATACACGTGTCCACCGGATTTTGTGAATTTAGGTAAACGTGGCCGCCGGGGCATCTCTTCAGGGGGCGCTCTCGAGCCGTTTGGCCGCGCCCACTCGCGACTCCACTAGAATACGACATTTTTCGCCGGGAGACGTGTGTATCCACTTTCATGAGTTTATGAATATGATAAAGCCTCCGAAAAGGAAAATCACTTTACTTAAGAATAAGAACGTCGAACGTCCAAGAACATTTTTACGAAAAACTATTGGGCTTTCGCACCGATTCTCGGTGCTCGGGCCCTAATAAATACCAAATAGGATTTTGCATTTAGGTACTGATCACGTGATGGATTGACACTGCACTCATCTCCATATGTACTGAATGTTTTTTACATTATCGACTGAGACTGGATTTAGAATTGTACAGGACTTTTCTATCACTGGCCACGGTGGAGGTGTATTTGTGAACACTTTATATTCTACCCGTTTTGTTTAGTCATTCATTATCAGTGTACTAACAACCCCGTGCTGTCTGGAAACTGTTCCTGCTGTCGTGATGTGGGTCTGCATGATTGGTTTATTATTTCTCTAAATTACATTTATTCTTCCCTTACATTAGAATAACACGATTACAATGACGAAACTGTTAAAAAGCAGTTCTCCCGTCTTTCAGTTAACCTTGAGGTAAATACATAAAGGTTTAGTTACTTACACAATAAAAATGGTGAAAATATGAGCCATTAATATTCAGTTGGGCTCAAAATGTTAATATTGTAAAATTGCCTTATTCTTAATATTTAGTGAAATATAGGCTGCATGTAAAATGTAGAATGAGAAATAAAACTTAATTTCTCAGCAAAAGTATGACTTGTCTTGTGTTGATCCTAAGAATACTAAAAGTGTGCACTCAAATGAAAATGTAGCTTTATTACTGTAAGGAGGCCACCATAATCCCACATGTATATATATCAATATCTAATTATTAGGGGCTTCTTTGGTTTGGTACATTATATTAAGAGTGTACTTTTGCTGCTATGAACACTTTTTATTTTTAATAAAAGATATGCGGTGGGTCCATCGACTGATTTATCACAGGCGGTTTTCAAAGTCTTCGCTGATTGAGAATGTGTTGGTGCTCGGCACTCTTCGTTCTGGCTCCCACCCACGGACACTTATTTCCTCTCCCAGAAATCATTAAAACACACTCTGCCTTTCAAACAAATGCATGATGCTGCCAGCGAGTCTCTCAGAGCCTTTGTGTTTAACATCAAATTGTATGCATCATGTCAATAGGTTTCCTATTTGCAGTCTGCATTACAAATGAATGAAAGTGGTGACTTGATTCATGAGACGGCTCTAAACTGCTGAAATGTAACCTCTTCTGAAGTTTTTCTTCTCTCTGGATCACAGCCCGTATAAAACGATTTTCTGCTTAATGCCATGCAAATATTTAATATTCCATCAAGAAAGATTCGGGAGTTGTTGTTTTTTTAATGTTGGTTATAACGGAAAGTAAAAATTGCTAAAAAAAAAAAAAAAACCAGAATGACCTGGCTGAAAGTTTAAAAAAAGCATTTTTAGGATTTGTAAAGTTTTAAACCTCTTATTCTTGAATAAATTAGTTTTTGGTTCTATTTACATTGGCACGTCGAGAGTTTTAGTAACAGTTGATACAGTAATGACAACTATATGACCTAAAATGTGTGGTGTGTGTCAACAGATGGAGACAAAACATTTAAATGAAAAAAGATAGTTGACAAGTGTTTTACCAAACTCCCGTCTTGTACTTTAAACGTCCAACAATATATGGTGTCATTTTGCCATTGTATTCTGAATTTATTTCAGATATTAGTGCCGTTCGGTGGTGGAAGAAGAACTGATATAGCAATACCACAACAGCAAATATATTACAATTAATGTCCTGCATAGACATATATCAGTACGTCACCACACGGATGAAGATGCTGAAAAATGAGCCAAGCGAAGCCCCGCCCCGATCCTCTGTTTCTAAGCGACCCACAATTCTCGTGCGGCCTTACGTCATAGAGTTTTCCAAACGGTATGATCAGCACACGTCGTCACCGAAGGAGCGAATAAACACACTCCGGTGAGGCGAAATCAAAACGGAAAAGGAGCAGACAAGGAGTCATCACTCAAGGTAAGGCTGCGTTTTAAAGGGGCCGCACCCTTCTTTTCTTAATTTGGGAAAGAAAGCATTGTTTTCTCCGCACGCGACCCGTCTCTTGTCTGCGATACAATATAACCGGAGCAAACCGCGAAACCTCACCGTGTGCGTATATTTACCTGTCACGCGCCATCTTACGGACTGAAAAAAAAAAAAGAAAAAAGGGGGGACAGTGGTAGCGGGCAGGCCATGGGCAAGCACCGTCTGTCGGAGCAAGGTCAGAAATACACTCCGTCATTGACAGAATTATGAATATAACATCCCGTTTCTACGTGGCCTTTAATGTGAGGCGATGAGGAGCAGCAGGAGGTGTGATGTAAAAACCAAATGTGCCTCACCGTTCCTTTGCTGCACCTCCCCGGGGTCTTGTTTTTGAGAGCTGTCACTGCCACACCTTATATTTGTCTCTTTTTGGATTGACCGGTTTGCCTTCAGAGGAAAACGTCATCATCTTCGATCGTTAAAAGTGGCATTGATCTCATTTTAATAACAAACCAATCGATTAACATCGACGGTTAACTTATTTTACGTCAATACTTTGTTGAGTTGTTTCTCTGTGGAAACAGCTTCGTTTTACCAGCAGACACTGAGATCCATTCATAAATTCAACAGATGATCAACTTTCACTATAACTGCCTTTCAGAGCCTCAAACAAAGGAGGAATTTCTGGGGAAAAAAAGAGAAATAATGACATTAGCAGCCGTTTTGACGAATGAATAATCATTTCAGTCATTTTTCAAAGGTCAAACATTCTCTGGTTTCAGCTTCTCAAATGAGGATTTACTGTTTTTATTTGTTTATGTATGAGAACAATCTGAGCATCTTTTATTGTAATGGTCAAACAAAACAAGGACTTTGACGATGCCACCTTGGCTCTGGGATATTAATAATGGGCATGAGGTAACTGACTAATAAGGAAAATAATCATCTAACCATGAAAGTAACTACAAATATATATTTTGTAATAATTAAAAATTTGCAGTTGTTTTATAATGATATATTATTATTTTTACATACTAGATACAAATATTCTATTACAAAAATTGCAAAAATAATGTAATAATCTGTCTATAAATCCGTCCTGCTTTCTGGTCTGTAAGCCATACGCCTATAGAGTCAGCTACCGTGTGACCGTGTCGGCAATATGACCACATTTCCGACGTGTGACAGATTTACATTCTCTGAAAGTATTATAAGCAACGTTGCTGAGTTGCTGACATAGACTGAATATAAAACGTGACGGAAGATTTATCTTCTTACTGTCTGCAATAGTATTGAGGTCTGAAGTGTTATGTCAACCCAACCTGGCAGTCCATTCAGGACCAACAGCTCTGTGTTGAAATCATGGGGTAAAACAGATGGGCAAGGCTGCATGGTGCAAATTTTTTTTATTTGTATTTCTTGCCTGAATTAATAGAACAAGTCGACGAAGGACGTGGTTGCACAATGCAACACACCCAGCACAATAATAACCATGTGAGGTGTTTATTTGTACGACGTGGTTTACAGGCTTTCACTGTTTCCAGGAAGACCGACAGCTCTTATGAAATACGATTTTTAAGGGTAAAATTAATAAGTCCAAATATGATGATCTCATATTTTCCTCATCCTGTCTCTCTACTTTTTCCTCCCTTTTTAAAATGTCCTCTTCTCTCCTCGACTTCCTCCTGTAGGGTGAAGATGAAGCTATCTTTTTCTGTGCTGTGTCTACCACTTCTTTTGTTTCACGCCCCTTTTTCACTGGCCAGGAATAGAGGGGGAGGAGGGTTTGGGAAAGGCATTGGCAATAAAAAGTCCCCCAACACCAACCGAGGTGGCACCAACACCAACACAGGCAACAAAAACAACCAGGGCTCTCAGGGTGGATATCCCAAACAGATCGGACAAAACAATCAGGGAGGTTTTCCTCCGCAATCCGGCAGACCCGGACAACCTGGCAGTTACCCCAAGCAGCAGGGCGGAAGAGGCTACTATCCAGGACGGGGTTCTCCATATGGAGCAGGGTATGGTCAAGGTGGTCAAGGTGGTTATGGAGGCTACCCCGGTGGATACATCAACAAAAACCCAAACAACCAAATCCTGAGCCCTCATTATGGTGGCAGCTTCGGTTACGGCGGCTACGGCGGTCGGGGCGGCTCTCCCTTCTCCCACTCAGTTCAGGCAATGGGCATTCAGCCCAACGCTAAGTCCAGAGGGTTCGGCCGCAGTGCGGTGATGGCAGCAGCCGGAGGAGCTATGGCAGGGATGGCCCTGGGCTACGGGTTGGGAAGGTTCCCCCGTCCTCCCTTCCAGTTCCACAGCTCCCAGGAGGAGTACTACTACAACAACTACATGTACAGGAAGTACGGTACCCAGTCTACTGACACCAATGACTACAGCAGAGACTACAGCTACAACTCGGTACCTCAGACCTTCGACGGCTACATGGACTCCTGCATGAGGAGACGTGACGTCCTGACCGCAGAGAGTCAAAAGCCAAAAAACAACCCAGCGGTCACGACCGCAACGACTGTTGTTGCCTCGGCTTCAGACGCTGACGCAGGCAGCAACGCAACGGAGACCAACAGGACTGCAGCAGAAAGCTCCTCGACTTCAACACTTTCAAATCTCCGCCCCGCCAACCAGCCTGAAGCCGGTCCCGTGTCTCCGGCTCCGCGGTCCGTCGGCACCGCCGAAGACGATGACACAGTCAGCGTTGTGGAGATCGGTTACCCAGCTCTGATTGAGCAGCTGAAGGCCAGGAAATGCCTGGAGCGGTACATGGCTTTCTCAGAAAAGTACCTGAAGAGACAGACTGGAGGGGCAGAAGGACTGGAGATGGGCTTGCGAGGGCTTTTAGCTGTGATCACCAGTACTACACTGATGCTGCTTCATAGCGACATACTGATGCTGCTGCACTAAGGCATTAGGGGAAGTAACAAAATAATGTCAAACGAATTGAGTAAATAGATGGAAGGTAATTAGGGAGAGAGGAACCTCTTAACATTTTAGGCCTCTCTTTATTTGGAGTCCTTCATTGTGCTCTTTATGCTTTCTCAAGATTTAGGCATTGCCTCACCGTGCATGTGCTTACCTGGCACCACATAGATGGCACATAATGGACTGCAAGTTTGAACTATGAATTGGAGGAAATGAAGGCGCCACATTGTCGCAACTAATTGCATGTCCCTTGTTCCTCTTCTGAAAGAGACAGGGTCCATTGAGTGTACACCAGTACACACTGAGGATGTAGACCCGGTTCATTAAAGTCCATTTAGATTTTCAAGCTCTTTAGCCGCCGCCCCAGAAATTACAAGTGCCGCTGCCACCGCTTGTCTGATATAATACGCGTCTCACAAACTTTTTTTTTTTTTTCCGTTATGATTTATTTATCTCAGGAGCTGCTTTTTCTCAGATTAAAAAGCATCAAAGAGGCTTTCAGCTGTGGGCTCGTACAGCCTCGGTCACGGTGAGAATCTGTGTAAATACACAGCTTTGAAATGTGCTTCAAGCAAGATATGGTTGTACTGCAAGGACAGTTCATTAACACTGAGCTTTTTACCTGTCAGTAACCAATTACTTACTCTCGCTAACTGTGCTTTAGACAGACAGATTTAACAGTATAAGCATGACTGAGTATTTGTAATGGATCATCTGTATTCAATAGTGGACTTTTATCATATATGGTCCATTTAGAACTCAAACCAAAATGTCTGATTACTATATCTGTAGGTACTTATTTCATTTGGATAAACTCTTACTCAAAAGAAGAACGATAATATGCACGTTGTTGTCCTTGCACTCCTTAAATCATCTACTTCGGATTCACTGCGAGCAGAGAGCGCTTTCTCTGAATATTTCTTGAGATTTGTCTGACATTTTTCCATTTGTACGACCTTTGCTTTGTTGAGTATGTTGTTTATGTCCCGATATTGTTTTTTTTTTAATAGACTTGCCTATACTTGCCTTCCCCTCTATCCAGTGTTTCATCTCTTTCTCCAATCTCTGGAGTAGCTTGTGATTGAAGAAGTGCTCTTAAAGTGTAACAACCCTGACGTACCAATTCTGAGCTGAGTTAGTGTCCGAAACCTACTGAATGTCATCGTGTATTTAACAGCCGTGTTTATGCTATCAAGATTTGTGCAGCGCAGCACGTGAGATTTGTACAAGATTTTTTTTTGAGTCATCAAAGGGGATGACTCAAAAAAAGAAATTAAAGGTACTCGCTGGAGGTTTCTTTTGCCAACTTTTAAAAAAAAACGTCTCTGCAACCCACGTCTGCCGTGCTAAATCATTCGACACGGTCATTATTCCTTTTGGGATAATACACCCAAAAAGACTGCCGTGAATATCTGCAATAAGCACGTAAATGTACGTAAACACTGCCACAAATAAAAATGTTTTGTCAAATCAGGAAGAAGCCTCACTGATAGCACAGCCTTTTTCTATTTATCTCTTCTCAAACACTTTTTTAGAGTTTGACCGTCGAAATGTCCCCGATCACGCGTGGTCAGAGAAAACTGCTGAGTGTACCTTTAATGTGTCGCCGTATGTAGCCCACGTCATCTTGTGTCTGGCTTTGAATGTATTTGAAAAAGCACACGTATTAATGATCCTCCGTCCTGAACAACCAAGTAGGTCGTTTATCTTGGCTTCCTGAAAACGTCCCTCAGTCGTGTTTCCTGAATCGCCCGCCGACGTAGCGCCTGCAGCAACATTTCAAACCTCCGCTGGTTGGGTTTTGATACAAGAACACATTTCTTAGGATTTTGGACGACGTTTGAGTTGAAATACAGAATCTTTGTTTTTAATGTTACAATAATAAACGCGCGGTTACTGTTGTCATTGTTAATAGTAACACCTACAATCTGACGTTTTGTCAGCCTTTCTATCCACCCCGACCTCCTCATTATGCGGAACATGATAATTAACGCGGCCACTAGATGGCGCTGTCACGATGAACTGTAACTGTGGATCAGGATGGGCTGTTTGCCTGCAGGATTGTTCCTGACGGGAGGACATATTTGCTGTGCTGCTGAATGTTCTGCTGACTACTGAACGTTGACTTGCACTTTTTTTGCTCGTCTTGTCAAATAAACTTTACCAACTTCCATATGTGGATGTTTGTTTTTATTAGTTTTAAGAATTTTGACTTGGATTTAATGTCACGAGAAATGTTAATAACCCATTTGCAACCTAAAGTGAAGTTAAAGAGCACATTTTTTGATTGAGCTCTAAATATTTGACAATTTATAATGCTGATTGGGATCAAAGGGAAACCCTGAAATATTACATTTTCATCTGAATTTTGGTATTCAAAAAGATGTCAAAGCTGCTGTTAAAAAAGCAGAAAGAAGAAATAAGAATCTGAACAAATGAATGTTTCTGCCTATACGTATGTATAAAGCCCTACACCCCTCATCTGTGGGTTTCCTGTAGGTAGCAGTTCATTTTAAGCGTGCTTCTGTTGGGATGACTTGCTCTAGATGTAATTACTGAAAAAAAGTACAATAATGGGTAGTCACTGGATAATGATTAGTTCTGATCTGATATAAAACAACGTGCTAATGGTGGAACTAGTATTCACTCCCCTGACTTCAGTAAAATTATAAATTCAAAATGGAAATACACAATAAAAAATACTTTACTGCAAGTATAAAATCCCACGTACAAGTACAAAATCAGAAAACTCAATCAAAAGCAGAAGCAGCACATCCTATGAGGCGTGATCGTTTGCCTCTATGTTAAAGTGATGATGTGTGACGGCCGTTGTCCCTCATGGAAACATGAGACCGGTCGGAGGACTTCTTCTCTCCACACGTCCCTTTTGTCCTTTTCTTTTGTTTTAAATCACAACATCCAAACGGTAAGTGAGCGGGTGCTTCTCTTCTGACTTTTATAGATGTTTCCCACCTACTTATTTGCATTTGGTTTGAATATATTATCTTATTAATTATGATACTTGTCATGTCATTTTGTACCTCTCTGAGGTTGATTTGAGTCTCCGTGGTTGGTTCTGTCCGTCTGTTGTCAATTTACGTTACTTTCCGCGTGTGTTTGCAGCCGTTTTACGTCCCTTTGTGTTCATTTTGCATCTCTGGTTCCTAAAATCTTTGTGGCTGTTGAAGTAACTTGCCAACGAGAATCTTTTAGCCCCCGGGCCTGTGGCCGGTAGGTCTGTTCAGACATCCATCCATGAGCGGTGACCGCTCCCACCGTTTTTTTTTTCCCCCCTCAGTCTTAGTGAGGGTGGAGTTTGTAAATCATGAATGAAGTGTGTATGAATGGATCTTTGAAAGGGCCCACTGTGCACAGAGGCTGAATCCTTAATGACTTCGGCGAGCCTCCAGCTTTTCTCTTTCGCGAGGCTGACACGAGGCTTGTGGATTACCAGGAAATGTTGTTCAGACATTCACAAACCCTTGACGATCAATTGTCAAAAACGTAATTCATCCAACACTTTATGTTATGTCTATATAGTCCAGCCCTTAACTTAGTCAAAAAAAATGTTAACAAGCAAATGCTAGCATGCAGATGTCAGCATTTAGCTCCGAGCAGTTTTACGACGTGGTTGAAAGCTCTGGAACAAGCAGAGGATCTTATGTTGTTCTTGACTAATGCTGTTCAGTCAAAAATCAACTGTTGAGCTCAAAGCTAGTCGCTTTTCTTGAAAAATCTAATCTTATCTGTATCACTTCCAAATACATATATATATTTTTGTGTATCTAAAATGATCTACTTGGTTTCTTCTCTGTGTGACGTAATGAATAAAATTCAACAAAAATATTTTTTTATTATTTTTATTTATATAACATGGAAGCTTCTTTCTTTTACAAAAAATAAAATAAAATCTACAAAATGGCATGAAATGTGTAATTTAATTAGGTGAAGCTGTTCATACAAGCAATATACTTAAAATATAAACTTCTTAATATACAAGATAGACAACTCATCATCATAATGGAAGTTATGATGAAATATACCGGGAAATGGCATTATCATATTAAGTGTGTAGCTGCTCTTAAACTCTGGTTCTGCCATCGTACCTTGAGGTAGACTTAACTTAATTTACACATCTAATTTATTTCTGGTCTATCTTTACAGATTACTTATAGAATTGCTTTCCCAAAAAACAAATTGGCTCAGACTCATCACCTTCACTAACGTGATCACCAACACAATCATCAAAAATATAAAAACAGTGGGCACATTAAAAGGAGAAATAAGACTGCCGGGTACAATGCAGATAGCTAATTTTCAAATCAAATGATCTCATGACTGACAAATATCTACAAGGAGTGTCTTTTCCTCTCATCTCGTGTCCCACTGATATTTTGTCATGGTTAAACGGGGTCAACTTCCTCTTCCTGTCCTCACAGCCGGTCATTGAGGTGTTGGTGAAACAACTTAGCCGCAGCTTCTCATCCTCCAAAGGTCATACGTTAGACCCCATTTGACTTTACAATAGTCCTCTTAACTGTCAGGCTGCAGGTTATTTTTGGACAGGGGTCAGCTCTGTGTCTATTTGTGGGATCTCAACTCAGCCTCCAGCTCTACATTACTGCCACCCAGTGGCCCAGGAGGAGGGACATCAAGGAGCCGATGACAACGATGATGCTGTTGTAGATGGGGCCACTGGATGCTCCAACGTAGTACTCCATATCTCCAGAGCCCTCTGGCTCATAGCCAGGTCTGGAGCCATAGCCTCCACCGGCTCCAAATCGTGGGTAACCATACCCCCCTCCGTAGCCCCCTCCGTATCCCCCTCCGTACCCCCCCCCATACCCTCCGTACCCCCCATATCCTCCACCTAACCCAGGACGGCTCAGGGCAGACCCGAGCATAGAACCTCCTAATGCTCCTGCAGCAGCTGCCCCGGCTACTTTCCCCGCGCTGGGGCCACTGCTCTGGACGGGTCGGTAGGCCTGGCCACCCCAGCCCCGGCTGAAGCCTCCCCCTCCTCCTCGGCCGAAGCCTCCACGACCCCGGCGCGCCTCAGAGACGGGCAACAGTGTGGCAAGGAGAAGCAGACAGAGGGCCACTGTGATGGGCGGCTTCTGGAGACCCAGCATAACTTTTAACCTGTGAAAATAAGAAAGAAACATTGTTAGGAGTGAATTTGAACCTTCTGCCTCACTACTGAAAACAGTTGGCTTGTTGCATGTTATGATGAATTTTTTTTTTAAAAATGGTCTTTTTTTCCCCCAAAAATAAAGATTTTCTTTAAAAACAATAATAAAAAAAAAACAATAAAAAAAAAGTGTTGCATCCAACATATAAGCAAAAGCACCTTCATATTTTCTGCAAATATGTACTTGAGGTATCAACAGAAAAAGTATCCAGTGGCCACGTTACAAATTAATATACTGGTAAGTAGTTTGATGCGTAAAAATACAGCATATTTTGTGTTCAAGATTTCTAGCTTTGATAGTAACTATAGCTACTTGAGCCTTCAAATTATTTCTCTAAAAATGATTCACAACAGAATTGATTAAGTGAAGTACAACTATATAAAACCGTACTTCAGCGAGCATCCTCGGTTATTTTCCCACTACTGGTTCTTGCGGGCACTGTGCTCACCCAAACATGGACAGACTGACGGGATGTAGTCGGTGCAGCTTTAGCCCTGCTGCTTGGTATGTTTACGCGGTTGATGGAACTACGAGCAAAACAGATCACAGCTCTTAATCCAGCTTGGAGAAGCACATTTTACACAAGCAGCGCAGCACAATTTAACACTGCAGCTGACGTGCGATCACATAGTTTCCATAATCTGTAATACCCTTAATTTGGATCTGGTAGATGCGGCCCGGTTCTAGATCCGCGGACCTGTTGGGTGGATAACCAGCTGTTGGTCAGCAGCAAATAAACGTTTTCTCGGCGCGTGCTTATCCTAAATATGCGATCGAACCCTACTTTACTGATACCCAGAGGTAAAATCCACAACAGAGTGACCGGCTAAGAATTGACGAGATGTCAAATTAAAACATTAAAAAAACAACAATTTGAATTAAATGAATAAAAATGTAATTAGAAAGTAATTAAGGGAATTATACAAATAACATTAACAGGCTGTATACATTACAAATATATATATTTGTGGAGAAGAAATCCACAAATCCAGTGGTGTGACGCAGCAATCATAATGTGTATACTATTTGTTCTACAGGTAAATAAATAGTAGCTTATAGGACATAACAACATATTAAAGAGATATACAAATCTGTGTGTTGGATATGTCATTGCTACAAATATAAATAAATATAGTTTATAATGGAGGCATATTGTTAAAGACAAACTAGGAGGTCTGATTATTATTATTATTACACTGATCAGTACAATTATTACATACAAATTACAGAGTAGATAACAAAATGTACGTTATCACAGTATTTTGATCAAATATTTCTACCAAAACAAGTTGTGGTGAACTTTGAAATAACGCTGCATCTTCTTTACTGCTGACAGTATTGTTCTAACCTGTAAAAATGTTAGTGGTGAAAAGTAGAAACAGTTTTAATTTGAAAGTACTTACTAAAGTACTTTTATTTCACACTTTATATTTGTATTACACTACATTTCCAAGGGAAATATTGTACTTTTTTTTTACTTCACTTTTGACAAATGATATTTTCAAAAATATCATACATTATTAATATATTACCGAACAGTATATGAAGCACCGTCACCAACTGCAACACTGAAGTATTAATTGTCCAATATCATAGTACAGTAATAAAACACTGACTGGATCATCACTAATTTAACTTTTGATACTTTGAATATATATATTTTTTGGTATATTTTCAATTAAAAGGCTTTTTAAAGTGGAGGATTTTAAGGTGTGATAGTACAAGTTATACTTAATGAAAACATCTTCCACCACGTGACCACACAGGCCGTGAGCTGCATGACATCATTTGCCGTCAACACGCTCTAATCTGCGTCTTCTTACGATGACTCGAGCTATAATCACACAAGGTCACTTTGTTTGAGAATAATCTGTAGATTACAGCAAGAGCAGCACAGACTCGGAAGATGAAACACTGGAGAATGAATTGTGCCGTCCGGAGATACGAGCCAATTTGTGCAAATAACATCACACCGCACGGTGTTTGGGGAAATTCACGAAAACTTGAGAGGGAACCGTATCAACCCACTAAAGTGACTACAAAACCTTAATACCGGCTCTTATGAACGATGTAAACCGACTTGACTGTTCAAAGAATAAACGACCTCACCTGTTGAGTGTCCGTCGGTGACGGAAACGCAGCGGTTCAGATGATGTTCCTCGTCCAGCGATGAAAGCCACGAAGCGCGCGTCTCCCTCTCAGCCTGTCTGAGGTAAAGTGTGTTTCACTTTCCAGATTGTCCTCCAGATTTGTCCTCCAGGACAATCTCCAACAGGTCGAGTGGATCACTCCCGTTTCGCAGATGCTCATTGGCCGACTTGAGCACTAAGCCGCTGCACCGCCGACATCACGCATAATTACCTGAGGGTGTGTTTGCGCTTCTAATTTTGTCTGAATGATTTAACGGTGAACTAGAAGGAACTCGAAGGAACCAGAGCACTTAACGAGCTTTATGACTAATGCTGCGCTGGGTGGGATAAGAGCATTTTTTTTTTTTTTTACATTATACAAGATTTAAACATCATTATACAACACCGTCCAGAGCGAGCCAGGTGGAGAAGACAACTTTCTTTCTTTCTTATTTTTATTTATTTATTTATTAAATAACAATCATTGGACATGATATATATAAAAAAAAAAAAACACCCCTACATTTTACAAGTAGTGGCATCATTTACGAACACATTAAAGACTAATAATTTCTTCATTTTTGTAAAAGACGCAAATACGAAAGCAGGCTAAAAAATATAACATGCACGCGCTCAGAGTCACGTACACACTCTCGAGGACGTCGTCCACTGTGTGCCGTACGGCGACGTTTTCATCAAATAATGTCTGGACCACTGAACCGACTGGCTGTAAGCACGCACGCGCACGCGCGCGCGCGCACGCAGGCAAAAAAAGTGCAGCACGTGGAGGCAGAGGGTCCCGCTTCAAATCGCTCAGTCATTCATTGAAAACATTCTCCACCAAAGACCATCAGCGTAAATTCACAGTTTTCATGGGATTTCACTTTTGGGGTTGTGCTTCTTGTTTTGTTTTACGTCGGGGTGTTAAATAAAAGGATGTCCAGCCATGATGATTCGTTTTTTTTTTTTTTTGTGCAACCCGTGACAACATGACGTGGTTTTGTCATTTTACATTGAGACCTTAATGCATTTAAGAACAATATGAAGGCCTAAAAGTGTCCCGATTATTTCCAAGATGGATTCTCTTTCTTCAAAGGAATAATTCGATATTCTGGGAAATACGACAATCTGATCATTATAATCTAATTTGTCTGTGTGGTGAATACGAAGTTTACAGCGAGCAACCGGTTAGTTTAGCCTGGATCCATTCAAAGGGAACAAAATCTGCCCACCGAGCAAACACATGACTTCTTGTTTAATCCACAGTGTAAAAACGATGGATTTTTTTTTTTTTGCAGCTTTATGTCCCAAACTGCGTCTCGGAGAAGAAACAGTCTGACACGTGAACCTCTGGAGAACCACGTGTCATTTCAACAATCTGTGTTTTTACAGATGAAAACAAAAGAGATCCAGAGTGTTTTATAGAGAGCTTCAGACACGCCGGTCGGTGTGTTTTGTCACCTTTGGATATATCCAGGCTGCTGTGGTTCTCTTGCACCCTCCCTGTTTGCCGGGAGTTTTTCCTCACAACATCAACGGGTTAATATTCAATGGAAGTCTGTGTGTTTTGTGCTTGGAGAAACCTTTTAAGAGGCACTTTGCTGAGACCACGAAACACGAGGTTTGTGCTCTGAATGCGATTTGGACCATCATCTGTCGGGAAGACAGAAGACGGGATGTTTCACTTTAGGCTCATTCTGCAAATTACTGAACTGCAAAGAGGTTCAAATCAAGGCGGCGCGACGTGACGTGTCTGATGACAAACAGAGAGAGAGGGAGGGAGAAAAGCAGGGAAACGTGTGATTTGGCTGCGACCGAGACCCCGTGACTCTTAAGACTATTTTCGAGACGGTCCCACCTAACATGCACGTTGAAGTTTTGTCTGTCGGTTGATTGATTTTGAAAATGACCCCACGCGGAGGCCGAGGCGGGAGTTCGGAGGAGCGGGGACGGACACCGAGACCCACGCAGGATGGTTCTGTCATCTGACTCTCGGTCGCTGCTCGGAGGACGAGGGACCCTGGGGAGGTTTTGGACAGTTTTGTTGTGGTGGAGGAAGTCCTCGCCGTAGATCACATACACGCCGCCCCCTCCGGGAGACAGCCGAGTTGCTTCTCAATGATACACCGCAGGTAGTTATACCTGCAGGTGTGGAGACAGAGGGAGATCAAATGTCAGCCACCACGGACGGGCTTTTTGTTTTGTTTGTTTGTTTGTTTGTAAAGTGATTACAGTCGATGAGCATGTTGTGATCATCCGGTGAGGGAGTTGATATATTCATTGTACCTTCTTCTGAGTTTTTGCACCTCCCTGTCCTCCTCTTCCTTCAGCTTGGTGATGAAACTCTGCAGGACAGGCATCTCAAACTTGATGTACTGCGCCACCTGGTGGAAGGAAAGAGAACGTCAACGACACCGCTCGGGAGATCAAGATGCATGAAAGGTAAAGAAGAGAAGACTGGATACACGGTCGGTTAAATACGTATATATTTGTCTCCAGCCAAAAGGTCACAGTGAATACGGTGATTTACGTCATATGTGACTTCCTCTCCCAGGTCCTCTTCCATGACGAAAACTTTGCAGACCTGCTCACATGGACCTTGTATTATTCTCAGCACCAGAGGGTAGTCGGTCCGCTTCAGTTTCACTCGCTCTGAAACACCAACACATACACAAACGCACTGATTAACAGATATAACAAATAACATGTACACTGGTGTATTGTCTTCCTCATGAAAGCGCCGTGTCAGTGATTCTGCATGTTTGAACCCAGCTGCCATCCTCAGACATCTTCAGTCAGTTCAAGTCGTTCCCCAAAACACGCAGCCATGTTTCAGCTTTTGGAATATTTTGAAAAATTCTCTAAACTTTCCAAATGAAATGTCGAGGTGCTACAACCACCTTCAAATTCATGTCTTTGCATTACAGGACTCGTGTCCTGTAACTCAGTCTTCATGATCCGGGACTCAGATAAACTGTCTTCATGATCCGGGACTCAGATAAACTGTCTTCATGATCCAGGACTCAGATAAACTGTCTTCATGATCCAGGACTCAGATAAACTGTCTTCATGATCCGGGACTCAGATAAACTGTCTTCATGATCTAGGACTCAGATAAACAGTCTTCATGATCTAGGACTCAGATAAACTGTCTTCATGATCTAGGACTCAGATAAACTGTCTTCATGATCCAGGACTCAGATAAACTGTCTTCATGATCTAGGACTCAGATAAACTGTTTTCATGATCCAGGACTCAGATAAACAGTCTTCATGATCCAGGACTCAGATAAACTGTCTTCATGATCCAGGACTCAGATAAACTGTCTTCATGATCTAGGACTCAGATAAACTGTCTTCATGATCTAGGACTCAGATAAACTGTCTTCATGATCCAGGACTCAGATAAACAGTCTTCATGATCCAGGACTCAGATAAACTGTCAAAAATGATCCAGGACTCAGATAAACTGTCTTCATGATCTAGGACTCAGATAAACTGTCTTCATGATCCAGGACTCAGATAAACTGTCTTCATGATCCAGGACTCAGATAAACTGTCTTCATGATCCAGGACTCAGATAAACTGTCTTCATGATCTAGGACTCAGATAAACTGTCTTCATGATCTAGGACTCAGATAAACTGTCTTCATGATCCAGGACTCAGATAAACAGTCTTCATGATCTAGGACTCAGATAAACTGTCTTCATGATCCAGGACTCAGATAAACAGTCTTCATGATCCAGGACTCAGATAAACTGTCTTCATGATCCAGGACTCAGATAAACTGTCTTCATGATCTAGGACTCAGATAAACTGTCTTCATGATCTAGGACTCAGATAAACTGTCTTCATGATCCAGGACTCAGATAAACAGTCTTCATGATCCAGGACTCAGATAAACTGTCTTCATGATCTAGGACTCAGATAAACTGTCTTCATGATCCAGGACTCAGATAAACAGTCTTCATGATCCAGGACTCAGATAAACTGTCAAAAATGATCCAGGACTCAGATAAACTGTCTTCATGATCTAGGACTCAGATAAACTGTCAAAATGATCCTGGACTCAGATAAACTGTCAAAATGATGTCAACGCTCATGTCTACTGGGTGTTCATATTCATATTCATATTGTTAGCATACTGAAAGAAACCGAAACCAATGAGGCACTGGAGGGCAGAAAAAAACAAAAAAACAAGCGGAGGCATCATTGAGCTACTTTCTGAAAGGACTGTCGGTAATGAAAGCCGTTAGAACAAAGGATTTACTTCACTCAGCCTAAATTACACGTCTTGACATCTCTTTCTACACCGTAGCACAGCAAGAAAGAAACATAAAAAAAACCACCACCCTCTTACCTCCACTTGTATGGACGAGGTAGACCGCGAAATCGTCCGGGCTGTTTTCGATCTTGAACTTGTTGAGGAGAACTCGTAGCACCTGCGGTGTGGTCATGCAGCTGTTGATCCGGACGTTAGTGACTGAACCGAACGCCGGGGTGAACACGGCTGTCTGAGACAGAGAGACACGGCGAATTAGTTTCCCGCGTAACTTTGTGTGTAAATATTTGTCTGTCAATTGCAGAGCGACATTTTGCTCGTTTACTAGTTTAAAAAGAATTTAAACCTCAGCATTAAAATGGTGGATTACATAATCTGTTTAAAAGTAGCACATAAACTCTGTGGAACTAACCGCACTTGATTTATTAGAACTTGTTGAACGTGACGTTGTGTTTTTTGGGGGACTTTTTTTTCAGACAAACGCTCGGGGCTGACGTCACCTTGTGGTTGTAGAAGTGTCCGTTGATGGAGAATCGGTGGCGTCGGATCTTCCTCTGGTCGCTCGGGGACCTCCGCTGGCCTCGTCTCAGGACCCCGGCATCGCTCTTCGTCCTGAGGAGCTGAGCGGAGCTCTCGCTGTCCTCTGTCCAAGCAACAATCACTCCCTTTAGGTTATCAGTTACTATTCAGTGTCTTCAACAAGAGAAGACGTCTACGGGACTTCACTTAGCTTTGAACTAAGATGTCCCAATTACGGCTGGTTCTGGGAGAACACCCAACTTCTGTCTGCGGTGTTTTAAAAGCAGGTCCATATCTTAAAACATGAACGTAAACATGACCTGTACACAACTACAAGCAACGTTCGGTTTTAAAGAAAACATTACAATCCCACCGCAGTGGACAAGTTTTAGGTTTTAGGTTTTAATTTCAACTGATAGAAGTATAACGCCGACTCCTCTAAAGATAAGAAAGTAAAAATATAAGGCTTTAATTCCCTGATCGTGAGTTTCCATTTTGGAGATGAGAAGTTTCCAGCTTACGGTGATGTCATTTTATGTAAAGGAGCTGAGAGCTGATTAGAGATTTGCTCCACGGTGTCTCTTTAGAGCCAATTTAATTTGATCTTAATGACCTAATGCACAATTCAATTTTTTTTCGTCTGGGAAGACACCACAAATAAAACCCACCCTGCTTATTTGGTCATTTACGTGCACGTGCATCCCTATGACCAACGTACGACGTCGTTCACTGGCTCCTCGTTAGAACCAGGGCGGTAATACTCATCGTGTTAAAAGCCACTCACCGTCTGTCTGCTCTTCCGTCACACCGTTGTCCTCCGGTTGGCTGTCGGGCGGAGTCACTTCCACTGCGGGCGGGTTCTGCTGAGTCGTCTGTTGGCCATCTGTGCTGTTTGGGGAACTTTAACAGGGAAACAATGAGAGAGCGCGGCTGAAGGAGACGAAGAGGCAAAAAAGGAGAAGAGCTGCAAAGCTGGAAACGTACGGCCAAAAATATTTTCCACGTAAAAGCGGTCAGTAGATGTTTTGGAGTACAGTGTCGTCAACAGTGTTGTGTTTGGAGTAACAACTCCAGCGTCACTACAAGCGCTGACACAGAGGTAAGTCTTGTTATTCGAGTTCCTGCCAAGCAGCAGCAGCATGTAGTTCATGTACGTCATATCCGTGTTGGTTAGCGTCAACTTGCCGTGGCTTTTTTTTTATTTATTAATTATTAATAATGCAGATTTTCTGTGTTTGAAATGTGTCCCCATGAGTTGTGACAGTATTTCCTTTCATATTTGAAGTAACCATGTGAGCTTTGGAAAGATTTACCAGCAAGATTACTGCAGATTATTTGGCTTCAAGTTTTGTGTTGTTTTGTCCATTTCCTGAAAGTCATTTTATCACCCAATTGTGAGCTGCATGCCTGTGAGGCCCGTTATCCTTGGAACAAGAATAGCTTCATTTGATGAATGGGATTACAGAGCTGAAAATGGGGCTCCAAGCCTATTGACACCAACAGATCCGTGATAGCTTGGGGCAAAATCCACAACCGAGGTGGCTTAAAAGGTTTACTTTTGTTTATGGACCGCTGCCAGTTGGTGTCGAATTCAGAATTCGACTGCTTTTGCATGGATTTAAATCTCCCAACAATAAAGTCAACAAACATTGGAAAAAAAGTTGATGACACTCATTTAAAACGTTTAAATACCGGCTCATCTCTCATTGGACAAACTGCACATAATCTATATCTGTCCTCACTGACCCTCCGTTTGTCACCGTTTCCGGTCATTGACGTGTAACTGGAGCTGTTTGGACCTCTTACCCTTGACTGTCCAGATTGCAACCGGAGTGCCAGGACGTGGAGGAGGGAGGAGGCCGGATTCGCTCGTGATCATCCTGCATCTGAAGCCTGATTGGTCGCCGCAGGCCCCAAAAGATATTCAGCAAACCCTCGACAACTAGCTCGCCCTCTTCCTGTTAGGAGACACAAGCTATGATCAATAAACACGATTTCTGAATGCACGCGCGCACGCGCGCACGCACGCACGCACACACACACACACACACACACACACACACACACACACACACACACACACACACACACACACACACACAACAGGACAGTTATTGCCCCTTTGGGCTGGAGCATGTAATGGGTAAGGTATATTAAATTGCCGAAGACAGAGTAATAGTGAAAAGGTCAACAGGGATGAAGCCTGGAGACATTCAGACTCTTCTGTTGAAAGTAAAACATTAAAAGTAAAAACAAGCAGACAGAAACAGACAGCTGTGCACACTCACCTCTCTATGGCGAAGCTGTAGATTATGCCCTTCATAGTAGAGGTTGTATGTTTTAAGATGCGAGAGGACTGTTGCCCTGAAGACAGAGAAGTTGCATCACTGAGGAGGAAATGCTATTTGAAGCCGCCATGATTTTAGCCAACTCACAACAATGTGTCGCCAGAAGTCATGTCTACACATTATATCAGACTGGTTTACAAAACACAACAGATGTGGTGAAATTGATTTGCTGTACACGCAGCCTTTGATTTAAAGGAATTAATTTCACAGCCGTTTGTGGCAGCAATGACAGACACCCCTGTTTCTGTTGTGGAAATGAAATCTTTCTGAATTTCGGGGATCTCGATCTGTGCATTATTGTTTCCCATCTTGTGATCGAACTGGCTGTTTTACAGAGTTGTGTAAGGCGATATGAGCTGGAGGGCCCCATGTGGTCCTTAATTTCACTGAAGTACTTACTATGCACTTAAATCTGTCCATTAATCATCAATAAATCAGTGAATGTATGTATAGGTAAACCTTTAAAACCATCAGAGTTGCTTCAACAACCCAATTTCACACCATGTTATTCCAAGTTTTTAACATACACACGCCACAGATTAATAAAGGGTAAATATCTTTTTTTCAGTCATAAGTTGACATACGTCGATCAATCCCTCCGGGATATCGTGATCTTTCGATCGCATCAACTGCTGCATATTTAACCAGTTGCCCTACAATCTCTGTTGAAGGTATTACAGCACAAAATGAGGCTTTACAAACAAAAACAAAACCCTCATTTAGAGTCAGAAAGACTCTTCAGCTTCTCTTCTCACCATCAAAACAAACCACATTGCAGCTAATCGAGAAAAATGTAAAACCTGGAAGTGAAAGGGTTTATGGGATACGTGTTCCTCTCAAGAATTAGGCCTCCAGTCATCGCTCGTCCATGTGCCGGTCTAATCTCACTGTATGTTCAATTACATTCGTTTTATAAAGCCTTAAGAGAAGAAACTTCAACAATCACAAAATAACCCCTCTGCTCCTGGAGGCACTGGTTTACCACGTGAATAATCATTTCACATACATACACGTTTGCATACTGGTGTTAATGTGAGCAACGGTGTGGAGTTGAAATCTTACTTGCTGATGAACCTGTTCTCTCCGATCTGAACCACGTCCTGTGTTTCATCCATTCTCACTGAGCATGAGAGGAGCTGAGAGACAAAGGAGCAACACAGAGAGTTAATATTCCTCCGTCCGACTCGGTCTCATGACTCCTCATGACCAGCAGAGAGGACAGCCCGAAGGAGGAGAGCCACGGCAGGAAGAGGAGGAGGAGGAGGACGAGGAAGAGGAGGAGGAGGAAGAGGAGAGCCACGGCAGGAAAAGGAGGAGGAGGGAACGCTGCCGACTGTAAACACTAACATCAGATCATATCTACTTTCCTGTCAACTCCTTCCCTCAAGATCCTGCCAGGTAAAACACCGCCGTGCCTCTCAACACAACCAAAGTATTCAGTGTGTGATGAAGCGGAGCAGCTGCTCTTCACTCTCCTCTTCATCTTACAATGTGTTTTCTCTTTCCTGTCTGTCGCTTAAATCTTATGTCGTTCTCCTTTACGCACACATTCGCACATGCAGCTGTTATGAATGGCACTCTGCCATCACCCTGGAGAATATTTCCTTTTCCCTCTCTGCTGAATGAACGAGTGTGTGTGTGTGTGTGTGTGTGTGTGTGTGTGTGTGTGTGTGTGTGTGTGTGTGTGTGTGTGTGTGTGTGTGTGTGTGTGTGTGTGTGTGTGTGTGCGCGCTTGGCAGGACAGAAGGTTCAGGAAGGAGGCGGACAGGTGCAGGACACGTGGTCCACCCGCTGCTCCAAATGACTTCAGCTGCTTAAACATTTATCTCTGAGCGTGCTCCGACTGAAACACATCATACGCCCTCATCTGTCACATGCCACATGAATCCGAATGGTTCTCAACCTTCTGCTTTCACCCACACAGACATATTATCATGGGCCTTCGGTGTGTTTGCAAGTTTAGTCAAACAACTGGATATAATTCACATTTTTGCAGAGCGTAGTTGAATGCCCACCGTGTCTATGAAGAGGACATATTTATGGCTTGCAATGTTGTTCGCTGTCTCCAGCACTTTGGTCCAGAGTGAAATATCTCTACAACTACAGGATTGATAAGTCATTTTGTACGAGTCTCAGAAGAAGGTCCGGAGAGGATGAT
The DNA here is from genome assembly GCF_029030835.1 of Brachyistius frenatus. NCBI lineage: Eukaryota > Metazoa > Chordata > Actinopteri > Embiotocidae > Brachyistius > Brachyistius frenatus. Next base: position 1,020,643 of record NW_027210671.1, on the reverse strand, counting down.
ATTTATTAACTTTAATGATCTCTTCTAGGCCTTCGCAATGTCGAGGTCTGTGCTCGTATGTTGAATCTAACTATTGGACGCACTGACAGTCATGTTTCCCTCACAATGATATTAACTTTATCATCTTTTTAATCTCTCAAAATCTAACAAATGACATTTCCATCAGCTTTGGCTGCATTTCGCAAACGTCAGCTCGCTCACGCCAACATGGTAAAATGCCGTGTGCTGAACATCACGTTGTCGCTGTGAGCCGACGCGATGAAGTGCTGTAGATCAAAGCACCTTTATATCTACACACAATCTCACAGAGCTGCTAACACGGCTGCAGACTTTATGCCTTTGTGTTTTTTTTTACTAAAGTTACAAGCAACCGACGTATTAGATTATTTCCATTTGGTGTAGAAATCAATTATCACACTTTTGAGATTTAAACGTACAACACATCTGCAGTATTTTTTCAAAGTTTTGTTTTACGGTTTTGTTGCCTCAGAGCTGCTTGGAAGATGCACATCTCTAACAAGAAGTAGCATGAAGTGGTAAGCAGGCTAAAACACGTAAAACCATCAGTATGGCTGTTCTGTTCAATAGTTGAAAGCCCTCGTGAAAAGTGGGGTTTCTTATTCTCTCAGAGCTACTGGAACAGAGCAGCTCACCAAAAACCCGCAGAGTAAATATAAGTATGTGTTAGAAGAGGATACGTGATCTTACCGTCGTGAAGAGAGCGTGACCTTGTTGAGTCACCCAGACAGACGGAGCTGCCTGTGCGGAGAGAAAGCAGAAAGTTAGGCAGGTCGAGCCTGTACGTGGCCTCGGGTATTAGCGGCGCTGTGACTCAGGTGAGGGCTTAAAACGCCCCTCGCAGGTCTTTTCTTTTGACTGTGACAGCGAACAGACGGGGAAGAGCGGGGGCGATTAAAGGAAGTGCTCCCCTTCCGTGAAGTCACTTCCTCCTTTACTCAGTCGGTCACACAGGAAACTGACACGAGCCCTCACACAGCGCACGACTTCCTCAATTCGAGCAGCACAGAGGAGTTGTCACCCAAACGGAGTTCACGCACACCAGCAGGGGGTCTCTCCAGCGATGACACATCAGCACAAAGAGCTTCGCCTCATTATCAGGCTCTGAACACGGAGGTCAGACTCACACCTCAACAGTTTTAGTGTCAACAAAAGATATTCGCAGCCCGACGAGCAGCTTTAAAAACACAGTGCTGATTAATAAACTGAGGCTGTCAATCTCTGAAATGAATGTGTTGAGTTATTGTGGCCAAATTAAATATTAAACACCAATCAGCCCGGCCCCATGCCGAGGTATATCAATATTTCAGCAACTATATTAGGCTCGTCAGGCACTCAAACGCTCACCATTGACCTACACAATGGAAGTCATTAGTGTTTAATACCACGTCCGTGGTCAAAGTGCTGGAAGACTCTTTGAACGGGGGACGCCAGCGGTCTGAGACGGACGCGTGGCCGGCTGTCAAACCAAAACAATGCCGTAACTGTCGGGCAAGTCACAAGATCAACATGAACTTTAGGTCAACCAGGTTGTCATCTGATAACAAAACTGATCCTTCCCCTGATGTTCCCTCCGGCCCCCGAGATAAAGATCAAATCCGTCATCTAAGCCACCGCGAGTGTGTCATTATAAACGTGTACCCGACTTAGTGTTTGTTGCTTTCGTCAGCTGAAGTTCTCAGTTATGTCGCGGCAAAATGAATGTTGTTATACGAGGCTCGATATTGTCTCGGGTTTGGTTTTATTGCCATATTGCGATAAAGCTTCGTTTGCCCTCAGCTGTAAAGGCGACATCACCGTAAGATAAAACAATACCTGGGTACTCTGGAACATACTGATAATTGTGCCAACATAAGACCAAAACAATTATTTCACTACCTTCCTGTAAGTATAAAAATGTTAACCTGTTTTAGAAAGCAGGAACGAGCAAACTCCTTAAATCTGACCAGACACATTTTGTACATTTTTTTCCACCATCCAGATCTAAAGCAGACCTATTCTATCTGTGGTAGCAGATACTGCTAATACCTGCTTACATGTTTGGCCTGCACATGCAAGTGTGCCCTTACAGGTGCTAATATGACATTTGTGCTGTAAGTGTAACAGTTCTTTATGGCCATTAATTGACCAAATATTCTGTGCATTCCCAGTGATCTTTCTACGCTGTCATTTTTCATTCTTCTCATTTTGCAATTAAATCCATGTCAGAGACCATCTAACTTAGTCTGGGTTGGAAATATTGATTCAACGCAGTCTTCATATTAATATCAAATTTCTCTTAGTATTTTGCAGCACCATGAAGGAATTTGATTAAAGCGAATATGAAAATCCCCAAAACTGGACTGGCATAGCTTTAATGGCTTTAATGAAACCACACCAGCCAATAGGCCTGATTAATGCCTAATAAATTGTATAAATTACACGGATGTTCAACATATAAACCTCTGAACCACCGGTAGCTTTTTGTCTGTTATAACCAGAAGGCCTCGTCTCCAGGAATAATCTGTATGACGGTGAGACTGCAGCCCGGGAGCCGACAGCAGCATGTGGACGGCAGACTGACCCACAGCTGAACCCGGTGAGGTCAGCGCTCCTCTCCGTGCTGGACGACGGTCTAAATGTAGACCTCAATCACTGACCGAAGTCTCCCGTGGCTCATTACAACGTCAGCAAATCCTCCTCCTCCATCCTCCCCATCCTTCTTTACATCTCCGTCTCTGCCGTGTTCTTTTGTTCCACACTAACTCGGTTTATTAACGGCGGTCCGATTTTTCTGATGAGGGAACTCTTCCCACTCTGACGTCTGGTGGTTTTTTTCCACCCAGATTTCTTCTCTGCTTCGTCTTCTCTTGTGAAACACTAGAAGCCATCCAGCCTTCTTTTAAAACTCATGACCACAACTTCCTGACTAGTCGTCCTCCCCCTCCACCCCCCCTCAACTCTCGCTCTCTTTCATCGACACACATGCACGCTTGTTTTCTGCCCTCTCGCCCTGTCGCCTCCGAGTCTCCTCTGTCAATGTCTTCGGCTGATTTGGTCGATGAATAGCTCCAAACCTCCTCCTTTCCTCTGTTAAAAACCGACCAACACCGCCTCCTCCCGCCTTCAGCTGCCACATTACTACTGCTCTGCCTCACTATTGTCACTATTGTCATAGCAACACCAAAAACATCTAAGCTCCAGCAACTAGCCGACATGACTGAGCCAGAAATAGTGTAGGCTATGTGTGTTTGTTTCTCCTGCTCCTTGTTAGGCTTACTGGGGTTTGTCAAAAACGCTGCGACTCGAATCCAAACATGGCTCCCAAACTCTTCAGATCAAGCCTAGATTATTCCTGCCCTTGAGTGAACACTAGGGCTAAAAAAAAAAAAAAAAAAAAATAGTTGTTTATCTGCACCGATTTTATTCAATCAAAGTTATTTTTGATGCAAAAATAGAAGAAAAAAAAAAAAAAGAAAAAAAGTGCTCCCTATCTGTAAATAAGCCGACTCAGCTGTGATCATTTTGGAGATGGTGCTGCTGAACTGCTTCTTATCACTCTTCATAACGGCCAAGAAGTTGAATCCACACCTCTCAAAAACACTTTTAAACAACAACACATTATAATTATGACTTTCATGGCAGGTATGTTGCATTAATGCAGTTTCAAATAAACTGGGAATTGAATGTTGCATTATCAGCCAAAACATTCACTTCTTTGGGCACTGCCTCTGTCTGGCCAGCCTTATGTGTGCAGAGAGGAATCTGCCCTGCTGGTTATGTAACCTATTTTACGGGTACAGAAGTGTGTACACTCCCTGCTGGAGACCAAGTGTGATCGTCTCCGTCATGTTTCATATTTAGATCGGGGCATCATCACCGCATGTGCATCTCCTATACCATAAATGTCAAAAAAATATTCGAGGTTTTTAGTCTCCGTGCGCGTCGCGTGTGCTTTTATAACGTAAATAAATGCGTCCGTTTTGCATTTAATGCCGTCAAAATGTTCTTAAGTCTTCTTTTTTGTTCAAACAAACACGCCATCAAAAACTACACCCATGTCCGTGTCTACCGCATCTACCCACAGACGTCTTCACGGTCAGCCCGCTTAGCTACGCCGAACCTCGGTCTGATTCCTGCCGACTTTTGGAGGTCCTCCCTCGGCTCACCGAACGCGGTCCTCCTCGGTCCTCCTCTTCCTCGGTCCTCCTCTTCCTCGTCTTCCCGTTAACGTTCAACTCCTCGGTCAACTCGCTCGTTCTCCTGCTGTTGGAAACAATCAGTGGGGGCGCGTGCAGCCGTGCATCCAGAGGCTGGTGGAAGGAGGAGGAGGAGGTGGTGGAGGAGGAGGTGGAGGAGGAGGAGGAGGAGAGCGCGAGAGAGGTCCATCTGTTGTGGCGGAGCTCGCGGCACAGCAGCGTCGCGGGGCCCCGGCCGAGAGCCAATCAGAGAGCGACCCTTGATGCGCCTTTGTTCGCGCTGCGTGCGGAGATGAATGAAAACAGGACAACAATGGGAGAGCCGAGCACGCGCGCACACACACTCGGGGAATAATCAGCAGTCAATGGTATTCAATGGAAACCCCAGATTTAGTGGAAGTAAATACTACGAATGAAAGTATCACGTCCCATCAAACTCTGTCCACCCATTTAAAGTTAAAAAAAAAAACATGTTCGTTTATCGTTTCTGACCAGGGATGAATACGGAGGCTCAGTTCAGGCAAGAAAAATAAAAATAAAAAGAAAAATAAAAATAAAAATAAAAATAAAAATAAAAAAAAAATAAAAATAAAAAAAAAAAAAAAAAAGACTTGGCAGGCATTATTGGCAGTAAATGGAGATCGAATCCAAAAAAAAATAATTTTCTTCCCCCCACCCTCCCCAAAAAAATACATAACACAAAACTCTGATTTCTATAGCCCACAAGCTCATGATTCATGTGATAATGTTGAGATAAAGCAGAAAACATAATTTTGACATTGTTGTATTTGTTATGTAGACTATGAGATGGCACCACTTTCACACGCTGGACATAAACCTGTTTCCACTTCTCAGCAAAACACACTGACACAGGGACAGTGTCTTTCCACTCTGACGATTGAACAATTTGGTCATTATTTTAACTTTTACCATAACACTAGAATATAGTTTACTGTAGTCTAACTGTAAATTGGAAATGACATATTTTACATTTATTGTTACACAGTGTGCACTTACAATCATTATAAAACTAAGCCACCAGTATGTACTGTATGTAAACATTCTTGTGCATTTAGAGCAATGGAAAACTGAAGAATTACTTGTGTTTGCACATATGCCAATAAAGCATATTCATAATTGTGATTTTACTATTTTTTATTTATGATGTTAATAATTGTATTTTTTCCTATTTGTTCATAAGGAAATGGAATCCTATAAGCTAGATTTAAAAAAATAAAATAAATAAATGTGGCAAACAAGAAATATAAACTGAACAATTAGTCAAATTAAATAAATTCAAAACTATATTGGTTCCAGGTTGTCATAAAATATATATATTTTTTAAAATCAAATAAAATGTTTCATAGACATTAATGATAAATAGTTGTTACTTGAAGCCCTAATATTTAGCAAGTCAACATTGAAGTGTAGGTTCAGCAAAAACTAAGTAAACACTGGAAAATGTGAGCCTGTACAAAATAAAACGAAGGTTCATAGTGATTTTCCTCTGTACCTGCATCCATGGCTGGCAAATGAGCCAAAGGGCTCCTAATAGCTCCCATTCAGTTCCACTGCATTGTGTCCTAGATCATATTACCTACAACTAGATTTTAAAACGAGGACCCATTTTAGGAGAGGGCCTCAAGATTCGGTAAAAAGCTAGATCCATGTGCAGGTCCTTACTGTATTACAGGGGCTAATACTGTGCATTACTTCATATTTACAAAAACTATTACAACCAATTGCATTACCAGAAACCATTTGCCAAACATGGAACCGGGCAGTTTGTAATTCTACCTTGACTGCCGGATGAGACTTTCTCTGTGATCTCCTGAACAAAAACTATTACATTGCAATAGTTCTATATTATGGTAACCACATGTTTTTGATGGCGTCTTTAAAAAATATTTTTAAATGTTTACCTAAACATCCTGGTTTAGTTACAGTGACAGTTTTTTTTTATAGTCAAAAAGAGCTGGAACAGCTATACAAACTCGAGTTATCACCTCGCAGTTGTAGGCCTCCGCCAACCAGTCAAGATGCAGCTTACATCAAAGTCTGTCCAGACTCATAAAAGATACGCATTGAAAAGTATATTCGAATTTGGCCATTAAAGCTGAAAGAACACACATTTATAGCCATGACAGTAGAAGATGCTTCATTGGACATTTGTGAAAAGAGAGCGTTGGATTGGAAGAAGCTGCTTATTAACAAAATATAAGACGCTGGATTGTTTCCGTTTCCCTGGATTCACCTTGGAGGGAAAAAACTGAGAAACATGACCATCAGGATTTGTGACGAAAAAAAAAGACAAAAGACTGAATTCATTCTGTAACATCTTATTAAATAGTTTTAGGAACAAAGAATAAAACATTTTGTTGCTACAATTAGTCTACACAATTTATCTTCGAGAATGTTTAGCAAACTTAACTCCATTAAATATACATTTTTTGTTTTTACATGTATTTAAACTTTCTCAGCTTGTTCTTTGATTTATATTGGTAATGTGTTAACACGGACAGAAAGCAACGTTAGAGTAAAAAAATACAATATGAAAAGGTCCTAACAAACAAACAAACAAAAGGATTCCACCAAACCACAGTCAGAATAGGATCAAAATGTATTTACTGTTTAAATAAAAAGTACATCAAAATGGTGCGCTTTCCAGCATGATTTAAGATTAAAAGTTAGGATTTGTTTCTTACAAATATCTGCTTGCAAAAACATAAAAACGATGTATAAAAAAAACAAAAACATTGAAAGAGAAAACACTTAATAGACAGAAGTATATTCTTCAGGTAGCACCCCCTTCAAAATAACTGAAAGGGATTGATGTCTTTGTGTTACACACCTCAAAGCCACCTTCTTAAGAGCCATCTGTTGGTTAAACTGACTTGAATGTAATTTGAGCCAGAAACTGAGCTAATTCTGTAACAACTGTGTGAGAAATGTATACAATCCTAAAATAAGAGCGAAAGTATCATTTAAACTGGAAGATAAAAGTAAAAATCAAGAAGAAGAAGAAGAAAAAAAGAAGAAGAAGAATCTGCCTTTAGGCACAAAGACATCCAATATTCATGTTGACGTTAAGGCAGGTTGACTCAGCTGCCAATGACCAACAGGCTCTTAAGAAGGTGGCCAGCCGGTGTCTCCTCCTGCATCCAGAAACACTAACAGTAAGAATTCCCACGGAGAAAACCAGGTACACTAAACATGAGACGACACCAGTATATTTGTGCTGCAGGACCAGAGGGTGAAACAAAGTGTGTGTGTGTGTGTGTGTGTGTAGGAGAGACAATGTGATGGTGACAAGTACATGCAAGTGCTGGTTGCATAAACATGATATGACACAGAAAACAAGGAGTTGACAGACCACCCTTCATTTCTGAAAGAGAGAAGTGACTCGCTCTGGCTTCAACTTGATTATCGGCAGCTCCTGGAGCAACGTTACAGTGTGGACAAGGAGGTCAAAAACATCAGCCAGTGTGCCAAAAGCACACCCACCCCTTTAGCGACCACCTTGTAACACTGCTTTGTATTTACAGTGATCAAGAACACAGCCAACATTTAGATGAGGATGGCGAAGTTTTAGATTTACAGTTTCTGCACACATCAGTGGTCTCCAACCAGCACAGCCTCTTTTCTGACTCCAGCACTCCTTACTTTTTCACTTCACTGTCTACCCAGTATGTTCATTTAATATTTGATGGGACCGACGTTTAAATCCAATGTTTCCACACAGTCATCAGTTCTGTGACTCGAACTTCAGCTGTATAACCATTGTAAATGGTTTTACGTTACTTTACTGCATTTTGATAGATATAAGTGGAACTGGTGCCCCATTGTATTGAGACAGGGTCACATATTTTGATAGCAGCAGGGCAACCTGAGGTGATTCAGGGCTCATAACACATGGCAAGTCCTGCTGTCTTTCACTACAAGCGCTCTCTATTTCTATCTAATGAAGTCAAAATGCCTTTAAAAAAAATGAAGACATATAGCTGTGATGATGTATGAAGGACCAAAATCGCAGTCAGTTTCAGCGACGCTACATTAAAAAGACCAAAATTGGAGTCCGGTTTGGGTAACATCCAAATAAACTATGATAAAATAATTTTCAGTAGGGATATCACTCGCTAAAACTCCTATTTGGGACATAGATTTAACATTGGTCTATACCAGTATGTTACCATAGGTTTGCCAAAAGTACATGTAGCAAAGTAGAAAAGCAAGGCGGAGCACCACAGTCTGTGGAAACATTGGATTTTAACCTTGGTTTTGAGCTCGGCAAACATCTGTAACATGACAAAAACACCCTTAAAACATCTGTTGGATGTGATCGAATCAGAAGCGCAATGTACGCTTCAGTGATGAAGTCATAAATGGGACTATAGCTAGACATACCATACCAGCCTGACAACCAAAAATAGATAGTCACAAAGTAGTTCAGCCACTTGACTTCAGGTCATTGAAAAAAGAAAAAAAAAAAAGAAAAATATTGCCTCTAAATCTGGATAAGTACTCCAATGACATTTTAGGGTTCCGGGTTAGTGAGGATTACTCACTCAGACCCTGATCTTCTTGGCACCATTACATGTGCAAACTTGTAATAAAAAGGCCCTGACTCCAAAATGTGACTAAACTATCCAGTTCAGCATTTGAATGTGTTTTTCTTTTTCTTTTAAAAACAACGTGATATCAATGGAATGACAAAGAAGCATCCTACGTCTTACATTAGGATCTACCTTTACAAAAAGCTGCAGTCCCCAGGCGAGTTTGTAAAAGCACAGACTGGAGGTGAGGCTGAGGGCAGGGGAGGAGGCGGGGGGAGGGGGGGGAGGGGGGTTCGACATCATCACACCAGTCTTTACAGATCATGAACAAATCAACTAATAAAATATACTTTCAACATTGTGCAATAGACATAAACCTGCTGTTTGTTATTTAACAACTTTCTTCTTATAAATAAATAAATAGCTTTAACAAAAAAGATAAAGGGCGGGGACGTTTGGGATGAGACTTTAGACAAAATTTTCTCAGTAGCAACAACTGCCAATGCTTAAAGAAAAGTTTTGGTTTATCATAATAGAACAGTTAAAAGAAATACAAATAAAAACTTTTTCGAATTTTGGTTTAGTAAATATCTCCGTTAGGTTAACTATTTGTAAGTTGTGCAACTCTGTATTTCTACATTTACTAAGATTATACTGTTGGTTGTATTATTATTTTTTTTAAAACTGCTGCTTTTCAATTAAAGCAGCAGAGGCACACAGTGTGGTCAAATCTTTAGGGTCACACCTGGGTTCATACGGTGCAGGCTGCTGATGCTCTGAAACTTTGCTACTCAGCCAAAAGTACTGCCACAGCCTGAACTACGACAGACAGAACAGCTATAAACAGTGTGATGAACGTGGGGGGTGGGGTACAGATGACTGAGGATAGGAAGAGGAGGAGGAATGTGAGGGAAAGTCATCGACACCATTAAATACATGAAAACTGTTAATGACACAGTCGCGATTGGTTGATGCAAAAACACACGTCACTGTGTGAGTCGAAGCAGAGGGAAAAAAAAGAAGAAGGAAGAAACCATCCAAAGAACTGTTATTACATTTGAATACCAAACAAAACCACCATCCTTAGGTCTTCGTTCAATTGTACTGAACACACCAATGGAAACACCACGGGGTTTGGACAGTGGCAGGTATGTGTCATTTATGGTGCAGCCTTTGTAAATCCTACGAATGACTGCTAAAAACAGCACAAGAGAACCTGGAAATCTGAGAAAGAAGATCCACATAGAGGACCAGAGACCTCTGGACGAAGAACATGTAATTCTCCTGTTGTCATCTCTCCATTTCAAACCCAGAATTTAAGGACACAAAGTTTCCCTGCCAAGGCCACATGTCTGTGTTACTGTGGCTTTTAATGCACCGCTGTCATCACGGCGGTAGAGACATTATCAAAACCTTGTTTCATCATGTAAGTGCCAACATGTGAAGAAAAATAATCAAATGAAAAGATAGCAATTATAATTTAGTTCCATAACAACGTAAAAACAGGTTAAGTCCCATTTGACAGAGACAAGGGTGTGTTCGGGAAAAGTAGAGATTTGGTCTTGTTAGTAACTGCTGCATAATACTGACAGTTAAGAAATGTAAACTGGTGTTAGTGAGTTTCTTTTTTTGTTTTTGCCCAATCAGATGGGAGGTCTGGTGACTACTAGCACTTTACTACATAAAAAAAGAGGGACGTGAGCTTGTTTAGATGAGCGGATGTGATGTGCTGCTAAGTGAGTCTCAGAGGAGTTTTACTGAATAAATAAGGGGAGCAAGCTGTGAACTGATATTCTAGTTTTGAACTCGGGAGGCAGAACATAAATCTCACAATCACTTTGCATGGCTAAGGGCACAAACTACTTCCATCAATCTGCATGACCTCCGTCGTGCATTGTAGCGCTTGATCTACATCTGGTGAGGCTTTTGGTGTGTGCGCGTGTATCTCTAATGTGGTTGCATAACAAGTCTAATGGCAAATGATTCATAACATGATCCTCAACTGACATAATCCCATCTGCTTTGCTTTTAGTAGGTTGAGTTTTTAAGAACGATTTGGGCAGTACGAGTTAGCAACAATTACGAGTCAGTGAATCATCAAACATTCAGCATCGATTGTCTGACGTCCATCTGGCTCCGTCTGGAAGTGCAAATAAATGAATGCACAAACCCGTTACCTCTTGCTGCATACTGTACACACATGCACGCACACTGACGAGCCTCCGCATGGTGACATCTTTTGTAGCATGCTGTGACTTGCTAATGCATGCTTAAAATAGCATAGTGGGAAGTGGGAAAAGACTGACACAAGCTAAAGAAAGCACATTTTGACGGGCGGGGGTGGGGGGTTGGTGCATCGCATTTTCTTCCACACAATCCTGCGCCGATTCTGTCGTCCACCCTGCCACCGTTTTATCTTAGTGTACCATCCCTTGCTCCCCAAATTCAGCCACGTTTCAGACTTCTCCAGCCCGTTGGCTATACGCGGCTCTCCCCCGGAGCTGTGCCGCCCTCCCCTCCCATTCCTCCTCCCTTCGCCACATCCCCATGTCTCATTCTGCTCCTGCAGGCTTCCTGTAGCCTCCCCCACTGGTAGCCTGTGAAAGTGGGGCTGATGGGGATGTACTTGAAGATTGGATATCTGCGGATGATGTCCATTCCAAACGGCAGATCATAAGATCTCATCCCCTCCAGTTCTGCCGCGCTGAGACCAGATCCACGTTTCAGCTTCCCGATGCCTCGTTCTTCAGCGGAACCTGAGGACAAAAGGAAATTAAGAGATTAATCATGACTTCCTTGAAATCCACAAAACTCCAAACTAACAAGGAATGAGAACTATGAGTCTCCCATTGCTGCTACAATCTTAAGATGTTTTTGAAGATATAAAGAAATAGAGAGCCGTAGATGTGTTTCCGCCCATCGATGCGCTGCAGTATTTCCAGGAGGCAGCAGGAGAAGCCCAGATGACCTTCTCCCTGCCTCGTCTTCTAAGCTCTTCAAGAGGGATGCTGAGGATCAGATATACAACCGCCCCGACATGCTCTGCCTTAGTGTGCATACCTGTATCTGCTCTGCAGTCACAGCCGCACGGTTATGATTTTCTCCATTAAAAATGTTTTGCATACTCCAAACTACCATTACGTAATCATGATTATCCTCCAGCCATAAACCTTATCATAGACAAATGTGAGAGAGTGAAATAAAGAGCTTACCAGGGATAGTATTGTCCAAAATAAAGGCGACAGAGCCTCCGACAAACATGGCAGTGGTGAGCAGCACGTTCAGCACTTGGTCAATTTCAACGATGCCTGAGAAAGATAAAGAGACAGGAGATGAGTAAGTTATTAAACTATGTTTATGTTGAGGCTGGAGCCTAAAAATGACCAAAACTGACATTATGAATTATGCGCTGGTGCCAAAAAAATATGCCACGTCAATCGACTTGTGTTGAAATACTTATATAATTAGACTTTGGTTATAAGTGTGTACACCTCTGATAGTTGAATGTGTGAAACAAAAAGTTACTCAGGGTCATAATTTAATTTGTGGAAGTCCTGTTTATTCACTAGTACAGATAACTAATAATAAATCTACTGCATCAGAGAATCTTCTGGACGGGTGCATCTTTCCACCAATCATTACTGAAGTTTATAGGACAGTTCATCTTAATGATGATTTAAAACAATATTTTCCAGACATAGTTTGTATCCAGGTGGAGACCCCTCCCCCCACTCACCGGTGACCAGCGGGTTCTGTTTGAGGTAGCTCGGCAGCATCAGACCGAAGAAGATGGAGAAGCCCAACACGAAGAGGTTCCTGGAGGAGTTGAGGTCAACAAACTGCAGGTTGGACAGTCCCACTGCGGTGATCATACCAAACAAGGTGCAGAACAGAGCTCCCAACACAGGGTCAGGCAGAGAGGCAAACAGGGCGCTGAATTTACCCACGAGCCCCAGCAGCAGCATCATGGCAGCTCCATACTGGATCACACGTCTGCTGCCCACCTGGAGAAAGAAGAAAACTTTTTAAGACCTTTATAATCACATAGAAATAACTTAATGCCACTTTCATGGTCATACCAGCCACAACTATGAAAGTATATCAGCAAGGTAATATGAAGCCTACAATTACTTACTAAGTACATTAATTTATTGACATTTATATCATGTTTATATCAGTACATCCAAGATGTATAACAACAATATCAATCAATTAAAACAACCTGGATCTGTATAAGTGTGATGGACAGATTACACAATTAAAAAATAATTGAAGTAATTTCAGAACACACTTGAATGGTATGAATCGATGAACTATCTAGTTACTATGGCTACCAGTAACAACAGTATTTGCAACAGGAGTGATGGTGTAGATTGAAATACTACAAAAAGCACTGAAAAGTTCCTTGTACCCACGATGTCACACCAGACACACCTGTAGTTCCTAGCTATGCTATAAGAGCTGTGCTTTGTAATACTTTTCAACACTCGTCGATACCCTGGGTTGTTATTATTAAAATTGCGAGTTGCCTGTTAAAACTTCTTCAGATTGCTTATGAGCCCCCAACACATAAATATTCTGACATAAAACAGTAAAAAGAAGAAAATCCTCATCTTTAGGAAGCTGAAGTACCAGCAGACATTTGGCAGTACAACCAATTTACGAATTATCAGACAGTTGCCAAATCTTTTCTGCCAAATGATGAATTAAATATTCACAGGTAGGCAAAATGGTGCTGTGTGAGTGGCCGCCAGTTACAGCAGCTCTCGCTTTCTTTCTTTCTTTAAGTATTTGTACATTTGTTCATATTGTGTGCACTTTTTTTTGGTGTCTTCTCTATGCTGCTGTGACGAGTAAATTTCCCCACTGTGGGATTAATAAAGTCAAATCTACAACTATAAACAAAAACAGCCAAGTTGCAGAAAAGGAAGCTTACAATCAAAAATTAATCAAAACAAAATTAATAAAACAAACAGTGGTGGAGCTGTGCGTTACCTTTGTGATTCCCAGGACACCTATATTTGGACTGGAGGAGGTGGAACCATTTCCTGTCCCGAAAAGACCATCGAGCACACAGGAAATACCCTCTACAAATATCCCCCTACAGAGACAGAGGAACAGAAGGATAACTTGGTTATCTACCAGACAGTAAATTGCCCATGCTCTGCTTTATAAACAAGTCGTGTATTTGAGAGAATAAGGAAATGGATAAATGAGTGTTACCGGTTGATGGCATGGATGGGAGGTGGAGGAGCACAAGACAGGCGAGCACAGGCGTAGTAGTCTCCAATCGACTCGATGATGCTGGACACGACAGCGCTCATCATGCCGATCACACCTGCAGCCGTTACAGTAGGAAAGCCCCACTGGACTGCAGAGGTGAAAACACAGTGTGGGTCAGAGCTGAGAAACGGTTATCGACTCTGCGGCATAAAGTCGACATGCAAGCACCCTGCCAAAGTTATCCGTCTCTACCCTGACAAATTATACGATATGTAACACAACCGAACACTATCTAAACTATTTATTGGTTTCTGTCTGTGCTGTAACCTCACTGACATGATCATTCCTCCTAATCATTACATGTGATATGACATACTCACAGGGATAGGGGATTTTGAACCACGGTGCAGCTGCGAGGATTCCTTGACGCGCGTCTGTGCGGGCGTAGAAACCGTACTTGTCTTTCTCCGGCGGGAAAACGTCAGTCACAGTAAAAATGAAACACAACAGCCACGACACCAGGATAGCCATTATGATCTGGGAACGAGAGAAAAGAAAATACTTATTAGACATTTTTAACAGTTTTAATCCTGCATTCTTATCTTCTTCTATGCCAAATATGTGAACTTCATACTGTATACATATTTTCATCCAATAAAATGTGACTTGGAAACACTCTAGCTTTGTTGTGATTAACAGAACAGTATCATATAAGGAAGTGTTTGTTTGGATCTTAGCAAGCAAAAACTTTTTTTTTTTTTTTAACATTTTTTAAAGGATGGTTTGGGTGAAAGTTCTTTATTTCTCCCTCATATTTCCCCTCTTGGTCTGAAAACATTGGGAATGTGAGCGATATAACTATACCCTATGTAAATACAGAAAATAGAGATGCTCGAACTTCTATTCCACAATTGGATTTCAAACTTTAATCATTCAACACATTTGAACTCCCATAGAAAATAATTGAAATTGAGGAGTAGCTGAAAATTGTTGCAGTATATTGCCAGCTTCCAAAGCTACACAGTCGAGTCCTCTTTAACATTTTAAATTAAAAGCAAAAAGGCAATGGGAGGCCTTTTAAATGAGACTGGCATAAATCAGATTGATGGGTAACCTTTGTGTGAATTAAAAGAGTTTTCATTATTTCACCAGCAGAGGGTAGAAAAGACTGATTTACACTCTGCTTAGTCACCTCCCAGGGAGAATGAAATTACCTCTTTTGAATACTTTGGGAATTATTTGGGAACAAAAATATCTTTTTAGTGAATTTGTTAGAAGAGTGAAGCTTATTTATACTAGAAACAGAAATCATAGAGTGGAACCCAGACACCATTTGTGCAAAAGGCACCAAGCTGAAGTGTGCATGTCCTTTCTGTCAGGTTGTGTACTCACAGGAAACATTTTGAAGACCTGCAACCGATATGAAGTCCAGCCTTTCTTGGCTTTGTAGATCGGCAAAGGAAAGTGAACATTTCTGGCATACTGAGAGAAGAGCAGCACCAAGAAGATGGTCCTGCAGACAGAGACAGTCCTCCTCAGTTTAGTGCATCACAGTCAGAGGAAAGTACTGTATTATTTCCCGTACTGTCTATTCTTCTGTAAGAGAACTAATCCTGTGTGAACATGTTCCATTTAGTCCTGTCCATGTCTGACTACAACCCCGGAGGCTTGAGAGACAATCAATTACCCTAACTGCCTGAGAAATCAGGGGCAATTACAGGCACATATCCTGTGTCCCTGTGGAGTGAGACAAGAGGCTCTCCAGCTACAGCCATGACTTAGCACAAGCTGATGTCACACCTGCCTGAATACCACAGTTATGAAGTGCATCTTCCATGAAGTGTGTGAGTCAGTCCTCTGCAGCTTTACAGTCTACATGATACACAATGTTCCTTTATGTAGAGATATTTTCTCTCTTAGTGAATGGGTGACAAGCTGTCATATAACTACTCGTTTACAGACAGTCTTAACTCGGGCAGTTTCAGTGGTTTTCAGACAAAAACAGTATCACAACAGAAACCTGCTTCACCACACCTGTTGCGTCACCTCCTACAGCTGTCCACCTGAAGGTTCAGTACATCCCCAGAAACTTTCACATAACACAGCTAAATGCACTGCCGCCCTGTTGTACAACCACACTTTGAATTATGCTCATGAGAACAAACAAAAGGACCACAGAGAACTGGATTTTAGGTGGAATGTGACTTTAAAGATGTTTTAGTGTTTTTCTTTTCATCTGTACTTACAACATAGCGATGCCCCAGTGTTTTCCAGCCCTCTCGCCTGCAGCCTGGAAACCAGACAACCCGATGAGGGCCACGGTGGGAGTGATGGTCAGAGGTCCGATGTACTTCAGCAGGATCCCTGGCAGCCCCAGTGCTCCGATACAGACCTCCACCAGGGACGCCACGATGATAGCCCCTTGAATCTGACAGAGCAAAGAGAATATGGCCAAAAAATAAGACAACATGGAAATACCCACTTAAACACAGCTGCAGTTTTAAATTATGTTCACTTTGAAGCCCATGAAGAGTATATTAGTAAATTTCCCCACTGTGGGATTAATAAAGTCAAATCTGAGAGCAAGGGCAGACTTAGAGGGATACATGATGATGTTGACTATTGAGATTTTAACAAAACATAAATTTAAATGAATACTTGCAAAACTACTTCCTGCAGTTTTTTTTTTAAAGGAAGTGCCCTGAAATAAAGAGTGCTTCAGCCAACATCAGGAAGTTATCATATTTCCATGAAGTATGAGGCTTATTTAAGACAAACTGAGCAGTGGCACTAAATCAAACATTAAAGTACATGCAACACATGAAAGAGGCAAATGTTAGAAACATCCTCTAGTATCTACATTTTATTGTTCTTATCATTTAGACGATCAAATTTATGAATCAAAAACAAACGGGAATTGTCTGCATCAGGATGAATGAGACCGGTTAGCAGAATCACCAGCATCCTGAGTGATAATCCTGTTTGTTGGTCCTTTATCTGTCCTTGTGTCCTCTCCTGTCACTCTTTATCACCTGCACTCTCCTCCATTCAACAATTTGAGTCAGCCTGATTAAGTTATATCTTGTTCACGTGTCACATAAAAAACAGTTACTCAACTGGCTTACGCAAACTGAAAAGGTTAACGCACATTAACGTCATCTGTTACACAAACCCTGCAGACATACAGAAAGACTAATGCCTCTATTTGGACAGAAAATAATCTCCTGATAGTAGAACAGTTCAAATATTAGCACAATAAAAACCTGTTACTCAACTACAGTTGTGTAAAAATTTGCATAACAAGTTATTAAAGTTAGGATGAATAACATCTTATACAATTTTTACTGTGAACTCCGCCCACCTTTCATAAGAGGAATCTTTTGTAAGGATCCCACATGCCTATCCTCCCCCCGCTCCCTCCTTTAAGTCTGTATGAGTTTTTTCATTGGTCTCTCTCTGCCTCACCTCTCGTATCCTGGGGTGCCAGATGTGCTCTGTGTGGAGGAGCTCTGTGCCGTTCAGGGCTGGGAGCGCTGGTCATGGAAAGAGACAAGGAGAACAGAGATTAGAAAATAATAAAGTGTAATAAGATCAATGTGTGAATCATAATTCGAGATATTAATTTGGAGCGGATATAAAGCGGCTTATCCCATTTGGGAATGTTTAATTCTCTGCCATCTTTAAAAGGCCTCGATGCTGATAGCGTTTAAAATTGGGATCAAAGTAAATAAAGACATAATTATCATGACAACATCTTCATCAGGTGTTGGTATTGAGTAAGTCTAGAGTGAGAGAAGTGTTACCTGTGTTGTTACACTTCCATTTGTCCAGTGACAGGATGGCTCTGGCTGGTGCGAGGAAGGCGAAAGCGCTGGCCTGGAACAAAGGTAGCCTAAACACCAGAAAAACTCTGCTTAGAAATGATGTTTGGAGCCTGAATGATCACATACATATACAACAAAGGGAGAGTTCAAATTTTGTCCCAAACAAGGTTACTTTCTGCGTAGAACCACTGGGTCCCAGACATCATTGTCGGAGTTCATGCTATTCTTGTGTGCAATTATTGCCATATCTTTAATAGTAGTTAAAGACAGTGTGGAGTGTGATAAATCAGAATTAATCAACTGTAATGATTTCACATTAGTAAAAATGCAAAGAACAGAAAAAGTGTGAACAAGCAGGAAAAGGTACAGAGGACATTTGTTTTCTTAAGAAAGAGGAAGTGAGCATTCATAATAAATTGCTAACCCATCGGTATTGCATCTGTTAGTTTCGATCACAGTGTCACCTGATCAGGTTGGGACACGAGTCACATGTTGGCAGGTGGCAGTGTTTATTTGAAAAGCATCACTCGTTCTACTGTACAGCTACTTGTTTCCAATGCAACAGAAACAAAAAATAAACTCGTGAAAGTCACAAGATTACTCAATTTAGCCGTAAAACTTCAAAGTCTGCCTCCATGATCTAAACTGCTACGCTGCTGAAAAACACACCGTCGCTCTTTGTTCATAATTAGAAATGAAACACAAATCATTTGAAAGAAAATGTCGCACAGCTGCAAAATAAAGTATAATTTTCAAAAACAAGCCTACACTGAATCATTTGAAGTGTACGACACGAGTCACATGTTGGCAGGTGGCAGCTGCACTCGGGCAGGATACTTGGGTGAAACGTACACCTTCGTTGTTCTGTACATTGAAGTTCGACCTGCGTATTGTCGTTAGTGATGTAATCAACCAGTGAAATATTTAAATGTTCTGCGTCAACACTTTTCCTGACATGTTATATGATTCTAGACCTTTTAGGATGCGAGAACCGGCTAAATAGCAAAGAGGGCCGGTGGGGCGGGTGAAGGCGGGCCTGAGCCCAAGCGGAGGTCATTTTAATAGAACTTTTAGCATGGACCACAAGTAATGGAAGTAAGTAAATATATAGTAAGCTACATCTCCCACACAGTTATGTCTATATTGATGTAAATCCACTCAAATTAAATCAGAGACCTAGCACTTCAATGGAGCATCCATTGCTTTATCGCAATTTGAATGTGCTGAAGCTTTGAGTCTGAAGAACTAAAAAGGAAATATGTAAATATGTCAGATATTCATACAGACTGGATGTTACACAGAATCAAACAGGTAGAAACTACTGTAGTAAATGCTAGTTATCCTCCCATCATCCATCTATTTTTTTTTGCTGCTTCACTCCTCTCCTCTCCCTCACATATTTCCATTCATTGACATTTCTCCAGAGACAGTAATCCAGAGAGAAATGGCCAGATAGGCAGGGACTGTCTGTCACCTCAGCTCAGCCCTGCCTCAGAGCGAGTGGGCTGTTGGTGTGACAGGAATGCCACTGGTGTGGTAGATCAGATTCTTCCCTGTCTTTGTTTTTGCGGGTGAGCGAGGAAGAACGGAGTGAGAGACAGACAAAGACTACAACTTGTATCTATTTTGACTATTGCCCTTCAACACTGTTTGGAATTTCCCCATTGTTGCTATGATAAGGCAAAATTAAGTAGCTTCAAAGCTTTTTATATAAGAAATGTTTGCAAAAAATGTAAACATATATGTAAAGAGTTCTTCAGTTCTTTGACAGACACTACTGAGATCCATTATGAGAGGAGTGGGAGCCAGCATTTTTGGACCTTGTATCAGGGCCTAAAACGGAGTCTCTTGTAAGTGTCCCCTTCTATGGAAGTGCAACTCAAAATTGATGGACTGACCCTTTAAGTCTCTAGACCACTGTATCAAAGGCTGTCAGTATTTTGTCTATTCTTTTGTGCCAATGTGAGAAAAAAACCAAACATTTGAAAAGATTGAACTCAAACTGCGAGTGTAACAGACCATCTGAAGTAGTTGGCCTTGAGGTCCAACAGAGGGCGCTCTCCTCACTATCAGCTCAACCTATTACATGTGCTTTGACCTATCAGTAAATTAAGCTAATAAACAAAAATGAAGGACACGAGCTGTGCCTGTAATCACAACACCAAAGCTGAGAAGACAACTAAATAGCCCATAAAGATAAAGCTGCTTCCTGACCTCAAACGATAAAAAAATTGGAGTTCCTCTGAACATGACTTTTTAAAAGACATGGCAGCACCAATATGTCCACTGCCAGTCGTGGAGTTCATGATCGATAACATGAAAAATACAATTTAAATTATCTTTTTTTTTTGCAGGTAGCAGTAATTGCAGGAAGTGGGAAACAAATCTGCTATGGTTTCAATGAGTTTATGTGCTGTGACATACAATTGCTCCTTAGTTGGACACTGAAAGCCTTTCACACAAAGTGCTCAATTGTTTTTGAAGCACGTGTCCTTCATCTTTGAGTAAGAAAGAAATAAGCAGATAGGACAGTGTTTGAAAACTATTTTCATCAAGGCCATCAAGTTGTCCAACAGAACAGCAAGTGTCTGTGACTGAGTTGGCCTGAATGAGGTGATCTGGCAGCTGCTGCTGCTTCACACCAGGAACAATAATGAGAAACAGAATCTGCGCTGACAAGATGGAAAGATTATGTTTATTAAAAGAAAAAATGGAAACAAGTCTTGAGTTTACCTGAACTGCTCCTCTTTTATGAAAGAAAAATAAAACCTGATGCCAACATGACTTGGCTTTCATTTAAACACTGACCCATACAATGGGATAATATCCATGGCAACAAGTAGTGTCTCATGTCAGTTACTTTGTCAGCTAATCAAGTGAATCACTGATAGGCATACATGCATCACATTATGTACGAACAACCTTATGGGCGTGTAAAAGCAAGGAACCAGAAAAAGTAGGTATCAACTGAAAACTGCGCAGCTCCAAGCATATTGAGGATAGAGGGAGAAAACAGCTCATGGAGGAAGGAGAAATGTGTGGAATGAGTCAGTGGGGTGACATAAGGTGAAAAATATGTTTATAATTGACCAAAAACCAAACAAATGAGGTGCCTTAGATAACCAGAAGGAAATAAATGTGTGAAGAATTAGGTCAAATGAGCTATTCCTGACATGTTCATGCCAGTATGGCCCAAAACAGGGCTTTCACTTTGGTTAATAGGCTACTGATAAAGACTGTCTGTTTAATCGAACATTATTTCAGTGCTATTGCTTGCCCAGAAGTGATGTAATAGTTGACCCGCATGTAGCAGACTCCTCCGGGCGACAGTCAAACGCCACATGTGTTTAGTTTCTGGAGTCTCTTCAGCTTCTGTTCTGTTGCCTCTACTCAGAAATTGTAACTTGTGGGTAGTTTTCTCTCTCCTCTTACAAAAGAGACTCGGTTTCACAGAGCAACTGCAGTCACATGAACAAAATAAGGAAGTTAAAATTATATTCACTTAGCATATTGTGACAGACAATATGCAGAAAAGACAGATGCTATATATAAAGGCAGAAACATAACACACGATGACCTAATTTATCTGAGATATTTTCAGCACAAATTTACATTGAAAACTGAGTATTTTGTAGTTCTTCTATGACAAAACAAGGATGCGTAAAATCATCTACTTAAAAGCATGCTGGCACTCTTAAACACACTCCAGCCTGACATAAAGAGGAAGGGTGGAGAAAGATGAGTATGTTGACAAAGGTCAAAGAAAGGAGGAACTAAAAAGGAAGGGGCTATGAAAACAAAATACGACCAACAGTTGTGTGTACGGATTTATCAAAAAAGCATTTCCTCATGTCAGCGTGTGAGACAGTGTTGATTTTGTGTGCGTACCTGCAGCCCAGCGTGGTCTGCAGCAGGGTGGTGATTCCTACACAGAAGAAGATGGTCCCTATGAGCTGACTGGTGGCCCACTGATCAAAGCCAACGCACATGGCGTCGGCGAGGAGGAATGGCAC
The DNA here is from genome assembly GCF_029030835.1 of Brachyistius frenatus. Lineage (NCBI taxonomy): Eukaryota > Metazoa > Chordata > Actinopteri > Embiotocidae > Brachyistius > Brachyistius frenatus. The sequence continues at coordinate 998,834 of NW_027210671.1, read as the reverse complement.
CGCAATAGTTCCACTGAAACAGGTCAAGTAGTGCTGGAAGACACAATGCCGCCGAGTCAGTGTGTAGATGGGTGTGTTTGACTTTGCCTGGCATACTTTTAAGGTCCATACTTGACAGCGATAGTAAACTTATCTAGTGGAGGTGTGTTCAAAAAACAAAAAAGCAAAAAATTCACCATAGCCACAATCTTTTAGGCTGTTTTGACTACATCCGACTACAAATTCAAACTTTTGAGGGTAACTTGTGTCTAGTTTCCAGTTCTTTAATTATGCATGTACTTGACATTTGAAGATGTACCTGTGGCAGAAACATCGTCAAGTTTCATAATTTATGAAAAGCTGGGAACAAGAAAGCAGTGTGGGTATGTTTTTCATTGCCGCACAGTTATGACAGCGGCAAAATAACTAGTAACCTATTTCAGATTTGGAAATAAAGGTGCCACCATGTAGACATGCATAAACCACTTCACGTATTGGGTTACAACTCATGAATCTAATAGAAACAATTAAAAACAATATTATTTCAAATTCTTGAGCTTATTTTTGGCTTTCCACCAATGTGACACAATTATTCATTATTGCTCCAACAAAGAGAGATGAAGTTATTCTATATTTCTTGTCTTTTGCTGCCAGGAAACTCATTCAAACTATTTATTATCTGTCAGAGTCTGCAAATCTATTCTAACAGACAGGCCATTAAGTTGATTGGCATTCCCAAAGCCAGACTCTTATGAGGAAAGTATTAAGCAACTGTGTGTTTTGTGTCCAAATATACACTGATTGATTTTTTTTTAAAAAGTTCTTTCCAACAACTTTTGAGGGATTGCGCATCCTCGGTTTGGTTATGTGCTCACGCATCTGTTTGAAATTTTGTGACTTATTTCATGTACTATTAGATGACTAAGAGACTGAACCATCAACATGGGGTAAGCAAAACCCTATTTTTGTGTCTGGCGTCTAGTTGCGCAATTAACTGTGGGCGCGGTTGGATGAAAAATACTGCACAGAGACGACACGAACAACACCGTGAAAGATGACACACTCTGATTATACAGAACATGTGCAGGCGGTGTGTTTTCAGTCCATATGGTTTCACAGATGATTGTGTAGATATACCTGTAAGCCTAAGAACACACACAGGTACCAGGGTGGGGTGTCTTCAATGGTGTAGATCATATCCATCCTCCTTGCGTCTATGCTGTCGGTGCTGTCCAGCGTCTCAGACATCGAGCTCTACAATGAAGCACAAAAAAACCAGCATAGATGACATCTTTATCATTCAAATCTTTCATGACATGCTTAGTTTGTCCTCAACAGTTTGCTGTCTGTAAAGCGTCAAAATAATACATTTTGTGAGAGTTTATTCATGTCAGAGTACAGAAAAATAACTGGCAGATCACACCAACGAGTGTCAAATACTGATGTGAGAACAGCATGTCTGAGCAGAGATGAGGAGTGCTGCTTTCTGTGAATGAGAAGATTGTGAGATAAAAAAATAGAAAGTGGCGGAGAAGGAAAGGCACGGTGTATGAGAAAGCACATTTCATTTCATGTTCTCAGAAAAGAAAACTGCACAGTCACTGTGACAATAGGAAAAGAGCACAGCAGAGGAGGAGAACATGGAGACAGGTCAATGGAAAAATCTTTTGTCACTAGTTGCAGAAATGAGTTTGGTTTTACTCATATTACCGTTACAAGGACACGGGATACAGCATACACTAAAAATTATAGTTAACCCTGTAAAAAAAATAGAAATTATAAAAGGACAGCATTTTTGAAGGAAAACACATGAATGGATATTGTTGTGAAATTATAACTGACCAGCAGTAACAGTTTTTACTGTTGTAAACACATTTATGTCAATATTGTTTAACTATGCTTGATGTCAACCTATCTCAGGCTGTATCCTGCTGCTGATGCAACGATGCCAATTTTCCCCTATGGGATTAATTAAATTCGTCCTAGATCTTAAATAGCCCTTTTCCTTATTAACTTTAATATTTTATATTTACTCAGTTTTACAGATTGTGATCTGGACTGTTGTTGCCAGAGTAGCAAACTGCAATTTCCATTTGTTGCCATCATTATCTGGCCACATTGTAGTTTTTAATAGTAGTGGCTTGGTCAGCCATTCCTGTGTTGATACCGATTGCATTTTTGACAAGCTTCTTTATTAAAACAATGTGAGCTTAAATGCACTGTAAATGGACACCAGGAGTTCTCCTGACAAATAAGCTGTTCGGGTGTTTGTGGCAGTGTTAAAGCACACTTGGATAACAACTTTAAGGATGTAAGGGAAAGGTGAGGGAGGAAAAGGAAAGTCACTGAAACTGACTGGTTAACAAAATTACAGAACCTATAATTAGCCTGGAACTGTATGAATAAGCTATTTGAACCATGTGACTATGTTTCAGTCAGCTTAAATAGAAGCTTATCTACTTATGATGCACTTTGAATGACTAACAAAATACATTAGGATTGTATTTCACTTCTTCATTTATATTCTCGAGTTACCTTTTCTGCGACTTGATTATGTTTTGTGTAGATGGCCATCAGTTCTGTGTTTTCAGTATCCTGGTCTCCACTGGCACTGGCAACACCGTTTACTACCACCTAGACACACACACAATTCAGATTTTTACATCAACACTTTTCCTTTCATAAGGCATTACAAAACGCAGTGTTCATTACAGTTGGCCAGCCCTTGGTGAGAAAACTGGGGGTGACGTTCACAGCTTTGACATGTTGGCCGGGTGATAAAGCCGTGACACAGGTGAGGTGAAGGAGAGGCAGAGATTGTGTAAGATGTATATGTGCAGGTAAAAAAAAAACACACACATGCAAGGTCAAATTAAAGACAGGAACAGATTGGACAACCTGGACATTGACACAAGCTTCATACAGTATGCAAACCATACAAACAAATTTCTTCCACTGAGTGTGTGCATGTATAAATTTATGCTTTTCCTGTGTACTGTATGTCCTCATTGCATCCATGTTGTGTTAATAATCAAAGAGATGGTCATTATAAAAGAGAGGACATTGTGAGGAAGATGAAAAACATTACAAATTACATTTAAAGAAGAGAGAAGAAGATTTTTGAAGTTTTCCATGCCTAACGAACAACATGCAAAATGATAGATGTATGCAAACACGCTCATCCACCTACTGCCACCAGTCTGTCTTTACTTTGTGGGCACAAAGTGATTTTTACCGCACTGAGCAGCAGAGTGTGTGTGCAAGTAAACAAACATCACCTCACAATGCCTGAATGAGACAATTACATGGAAGGGGAATTTCGGCCTCATATTTGACTTCCCTTTTCTGTTCAGAAAGAGAAGCTTCATGATTATTCTTAGAAAGTCTCTGAAGGAAGAAAGCAGACATCATGGTCACTTTTACAGCCATGTGGAAATATTCAGCTTAGTTTTATACAGTGCTGGAAGCTGTTCAGATCCTTTACTTCAACCTGCATTAACTGATTTCTGAGCAATTGGGGGTATTGGAAACAAGCTGTAACTACAGCAGTGAAAATGTTGACATTATCAAAGTATTTACGAAAAAAAACAACAACCCAACTGTTTAGACGGAAGGTCTTGGATAAGCAGATAAATGTGACTTCAGTTTTGTCTGGCAAATTGAGAGCGTCACCTTACAGCTCAGCACCCTTTTCACTAAAATGATCTGGTACAACGCTTGCACCAATCATGCTCGTGCCCCAATTCTCCACTTCAAGAACTTCAAAATAGTCCTAAAGGACAGAACTTGGGTGAAAGTATGAAGTCACGTCGCACCACAGCAACACATCACAAAAAGGTGTGCTGGTGTGATTTATGACCGAGTCTCAGATAAATTGCTAAAGTTATCATTTAGCCTATTGATCTACATGAAGCTGTGGCCTGGTGCCAAGAGGACAAACAAAGGAAATGGATGGTCAGAGTATCAGCAGCATGTACTAAGTGGCCACGGAGTGTAGTTTGTGCGTGGCTGTCTGCTCAAACAAATCCCAGCAAAAAGAAATGCCAAACATAACCGAGAGTCAAAGAAAAGGAGACGGGGGGGGGGGGGGGAAGAAGCCGGAGGACTGTGATTATAAGGTTGCGTGCAAGCCCTGACTTTGTCATTGTTCATTACGTAAGTTTGTTTTAGGCATGTCTGTGGTTTTATCTGAGTGGAAATATTTTACGAAAGCGCAAAAGGGCATTGAACAAAGTTGTGTACCGGAATTGGGTAGAAATCTGCCCCATGTTTGCTCTCCTCTTCATATTTTCCTCCCTCACTGCCACTATCCATTGATTTAGAGGTGGTGTTCTGCCCCACGCCCATTCTTGTGTCTTTGATGTCCTCCGCTTCCTCGTTCTCTGTCCCTCCTCTGTCTCGCTCCGGTGTGAACACTGCAGACGAATCCTTCAGTCCAATTACATTGTCCAGGACTGCCTCATCTGCTTGGGAAAACAAAAGACAGATAAACAGAGATTAATATCTTTATTTATCTAAAGGTTTCTAATATTCTAGGAAGAAACTTATCTCAGGTTACTTGTTTTGTTCAGTCTATTCTGAACAACAAGAATAAGTTAACTGCAAGTACATATGATGAATCAAGTAAAAAGACAGATCTGTATGCTGGTTATATCTGAACAAATATCAAGATTTGCTTCCCTTTTTTCCACTAATATCAAAACATTTCAGGAATTTTTTGGCTGCTGCAGGCTTCCTTCATTGTGCATAATGAAAGCACTCCCAAGGCTAAGTAACTAACTAAAAGTAGATGATTAACTGATCTATGCCTGAAACAGCTCATCAACTATTTGGATCATTGCCCAATTGTGTAAACCATTTTCAAGGAAAATTGCCAAGGAAGCTTGACAATTAAGCCTTAAATGTGTGGATTCACCGTCTTTTTGGACCATCTGTCAGACAAAAGTAACAATTAAGCCATTATAATGGTCGTTTTTCACTATTTTCTGACATATTATAGAAATAAAACATTGATTAATCACAAGACTGATCTGTATATTAATCCATAATGAGAATAATCATTCAATGCAGCCTATACAAATTGTTAACAAAATCATATATCCACTTCAGTTAATAATTTATGTCGCTATCAGGTCACTGTCTGATAGACACAAGAAAAGAGGAGAAGGCACAGAGTGAAGAGAGATTATGCAAACAGAGATTATGTTTGATAGAGATGAGGAACAGAATAATGGGAGTTGAGAGATGAAGAAAAGGTGCAGAAGGCAGAAAGAGAGGGAGGTCACTTTGTTCTACCAGGAGTGGTGTGGTACCGTCTAATTTCTGATGTCACGTCAACTTCTGTTTGTGTAAAACAAGCCCTTGAGCTACGTTACTCTTTACCATCTTCATCAAGTGTCACTTGCTGGAATCAAAAGTATCAGATGATGCGATGCTGCCAAGATCGCAGAGTGTCAGGTGTGATGTACCTGCCAAACCCAGCTGGGACCAAGTCAAGTATTCCTGCTCTTCTCTAAACCCAGATTCCTCAGACACCTTTTCTCTGATGCATTTGCTCATATAATCAATATTTGGGACCATTTTAATTGTGTGTTATGATTGCTTTGTGTGACACAGAATATGGATTTTGATAGATGCATAAGAGTAACTAAAAAATACTGATTAAATAAAGGTGAACTAGGTAACTAAGTTTTGGTAAAAAGGCAGGATTATTTGGTGTCCATTATGTGGAAAGAGTATATATTCCAAAAGAAAGCAGATGATCCGAGCTTTGGGGATCAGACAAACATATCTCAGGTGAAAACTCTTAAGTCTGCTGTGTGGAAAGAAGAAAAACAGGATGTTTCAACATTTTAAAGAAATTACAGTGCTGTAGTGGTTTAACAGCATCAAATTATAGAAGGTCATTAAGAAAGCGACATTAGCGTCTATACAAACTATGTCCCTCTGAATGAAACTGCATCACACACAAATACTGTACAGAGACACAATATCATCAGGTTCAACTGAGAGTTGCGACACACACACACACACACAATAAAAAAAAAAAAAAGACAGTTATAGTAATGCAGTAAATGGGTGGACTCCAATGCATAGCTGCTTTTATATTTGAAGGTCATTTCATTCACAACTTACAAAACAAATTACCACATCAACTCTGCACTCTCTCACAAAAATATTGTTGTATTACAGCAGTATGCCTCATTTACTGTATGCCGTATTTCTGTTTTTTATCCTTTCGGATTCCTAAGCCCCCAATTTTATTATGTGTCGCAGTTGAGGATTGTCATAGTGGATTTGATCTTTTTTGTTATAGTAAGTGTTTCTTGTTCAGTGCCCTCCTTCACAGATCCCCCCCCCTCACAGGTTTCTTAATATTTGCCTGTAAATTTTTTTTTATTTACATTATATTTGTTTTACCAAGCTGTAAAAAGCTGACCGTTTAGTCTACACTGTTACTGTGAATTCTGCCTGATAACAAAGTATCTTGTATTATAATACACTACAAATATAGTTCTGCATATTATCATGCAAATAAATGTATAAATAATTAAAATTTTAACAACAATGTTGTTAGAAAGAAAAGTTGATATAGAGCCACACTGGCATTTCAACTTTAAAACAGTGATTTATGAGTCTTTCCACTCATTTCCTGTCAGGTCTCTTCTGTCCTCTGAGTATAAAAGGTAATCAACCCACTAAAAATACTTCACACAAAGTAATATTGCTGTTAGATATATTCCTCAAATCGTTCAGCCCTAAAAAACAAAAAGTTAAAAAAAAAAACATGCTGGTATCTTTACATAAACCGTCTTATTAAATGTCAACAAACGCCTACATGCCATCACTTGTAGTGTACCCTGTCTTGTCATCACTGTTCTTCTATGTCATATTGTCTTTTCAAATGTCTAAATTTCCTCTCCCACCCAGCCAGTATCCCTGCTTGCAGTGTAAGATGTTGGGATAGGTGTAATACCTAGTTGACACATCCCATCACTCCTTTCAAGCTGGGCGGCTGGGAGCATCTGTGTGGAAGGAGCAAGAGAGAGGGAAAGGAGGAGGTAGTCAAAGAAGAGAGGACGAGCGGAAAGAGAAGAAGATAAGGGGGGGAGGAGGCACAGAGGAGGGACACAGCGGGGTCAAGGATGAGAAGGAGGAGGAGGAGGGAGGCGAGACATCAGTTAATTTGACAGGTAGCATTTAATCACAAGCAAAAGTTATTAGTGTGATTGATGAGCTGGTTATAATTCAGATTCTCAGGTGAAATACAGCTGTAGGAAGGCAGTGAGAGTGAAGTGTATCACAATTATGTCTTCCACCTTGTCACAGGTGCCACTCATAAGAAGAGCCCTTAGTAAGTTTAAAAGAAGAAACTGGAGTCCAGTTGTAGGTGAGCATGTTAAACCAACTTGATATAATCTGATTTGTAAGCTAAAGTAAGGTAAAGTCATAAATACATAAGTTTGACCAACCAGAAATCATTTTTAAGACCCATAGCCTAATTCTGTTAGAAACTGTGGCTGAAAACCTTCCACTGCATCCGATTCTTGAATGTTCAATGTACACAACCAAAAAGGATTGGGTTTCTGGCATGGAGACTCATTCCTTCAAGAGGAGATTTCTGCTTTACCCCTAGCTGCGTCTCATCATTATTATATTGGCTATTATCGCTCTTATCGGCAGCAAGAACTCAAAGATGAGATTTCGCTATGTGGCGACATCACCAAGAGATAATCCACTTGGCAAAAAACACGAGCAGTCAGATAATCATACAGGTTTGAAACTAGGGACTCAAACTCAAAATTACCTGAAGGTTAATGGCTGGACTTTCCTCCCTTTGAAGTGCCTCTTAAACATGAAAAACTTTACATATCGTCTCACGTTCTGTAAAGCGAACTCATCTCTTTCCCCTCCATCCCTGATAACAATTAGTGGAGCATCCTGCATGAGTAATGCTACTTGAGATTGCATTTGTTGAGCACGCAAAGTATACAGGAAACCACCACATTAAACCCTACATCAGTGGTCTCTCGTGATATTGTCTGTCATCTTGCCTTGCCCGACTCCTTTTTTTTCAAATATTGTTTGGAGGGTTCAATGTTACATATTCAATAGAAATAATGGCCAGGAGTACAAAAATAAGACCCATGTCATAATAAACCACGATCCCTTAATAATGCCACATGATGACAAGTCATGTCTTTCACCCATCAAGTCTTTTCCTGACCAATGAATACAGCATACGGCACATGAAAACAGAACGCATAATAGGCCTCGGTGCTGCCCAGCCAGTGGCTCTCTCAGTCCTGTGAGTCAGCTGTGAGATGTGGAGTGTGTGACAGAAAGTATCCCAGGAGCCTCTGGGTGAGTTAAGGTCTGCTGAGGCATGCGCTAACACCAGGAGAGCCATGCTACTGTAGCATGAAATCCTCAAATGCCCGGCTCCGCTGTTGCCCAAGAGACAACTGCCCTCCGCTCCACTCATCGCTGTGTTTTGTGTCTGCTGGTGTTGACGAGGAATCCGTCCACACGCCCCACAAGCACACACACACACACACACACACACACACACACACACACACACACACACACACACACACACACCACTAAACATGAGGAAACCATGAGAAAACAAGAGACATGGGGAACTGGACTGAGAGAAGAGAGAACTGAAACGAGTGGCTGTGATTATGTAACAGAAGACAAATATGCCGTTTCATAAACATTACTTTTCAAATTATGTAAAAGAAAACTTAAAAAGGATAAAAAAAAAAAAAAAAAAAAAAGAGTACCAGAAAAATAGTAAAAGCAGTGAAGAAAGGAAGGGAGTGATGTGAGGCGGAACAAAGATAACTGTTGTGGTAATTTGAACTCATCCCAGAATATGCAGGCTGGTGGACAGTTAGCGCCTGGATCTATAACCATGGTAACCTGATCCTGTGCAGGCTTGTGCTGTGTTGTGTGGGATTCCACCGGAGGAGGACTTCACACGCCACATGTTTGTGTTGGTATTTTCATCTCGAGCACTAAATTAGTGTGTGTGAGATGCATACATATGTACATTTCAGCTCCATCCCCTCCAGTTGTTAGTCTGGAGTTTAAAGTCTAGACTTTATAACACCTGCAGCAGGATTAGAGTCATGTGTATGCAATGGCTTCAGTACAGAAGTTCAGCTCCTCCTGTCCTAAAGGAATAAATATCAGGAGTCACGAAATCCTAAATATTTGGGGTTGTAAAAGTAAAAAAGGGAAGAAGACGTCCACTGAAAATACAGCATTTCAGTTGCAGACCTCTACATTTGGCATTTAAAGATGACATGTTCCAGTTGGTTGTTTTGTCTGACCAGAGGCACTTTACGAAAGACATTCCTGTGTTGCTACAGTGACCTGCCCTCTCACCTTATCGCTTAGCATCCACAGGGAAGCATGCAGGTTTTTGGTCTCATTATTTATTCAGTTTGTTAGGGAGCCTTGTAGAGTTTGTTGACTACACAATCTAAATATTAGTTACAGTTCAGTCTGGGCGAGCATGCACGCTGGAGGAGAGGCTGACAAGTTAAGGAATTCCTCCAGGACTCAGGTTAGCAAAGGGGAGTTTCAGTTTGCTTTGACATTTGTTCAAACAGCTATTTACATGAACATTTTTGGATGTTGGACCCCAAAGTAAAAAAAAAAAATCCTCCACATAAATCAACTCATTCTCATGGCTTTAGCATTGTTTTGCATTGGTGCCTTTTTATTTTGTTTCAGTTTCATTAGTTATCTGTGCTTTGGCCCTCTTTGTGACTACCTGTGATTATACTTTAAACTTAAAGCTATGACAAACTCGAAGATCCGGACAGACAAACATAAAACCACGGTGTACAGTAGTAAGGGCGGCACGGTGATGCAGTGGTTAGCATTGTCACCTCACAGCAAAAAAGGTTCCGGGTTCGAATCCGGTCCTGGGCCTTTCTGTGCGGAGTTTGCATGTTCTCCCTGTGCTTGCGTGGGTTCTCTCCGGGTTCTCCGGCTTCCTCCCATCATCCAAAAACATGCACCTCAGGTCAGGCTACCTGGCGCCGCGCTAGTGGCAGCCTGTTGCAGCAGCTCCCACCTGAGAGCCCCCCTGCTGTAGCGAAGAAATTTCCCCTCGGGGATTAATAAAGTGAAATAAAAAAATAAACATTTCCACAGCTGTATGACAGCCAGGAGGAGTAATTAAAACCTCAACTGACACAACGGCTGAGCAGCCACAGACCAATAAATTAAAAAAAGAAAGCTTTTCTTCATTTGATGAAATCTCAAAACGCAACATTATTTCGATTCATTAACCAAATTACTGACAAGACAAGTCTTGTGTACATGCATTTGTATATACTTAAGCGAGGCGATACAGATTAATTTAGCAGTGTCAGTGTCAACAATAGCACGGCCAATTAAAAAGTAACTTGGAAACCACCTTCCTCATCAACAATCCATTACATTTTCTTCAATCAGGATTTTCACGTTTGTAATTTGTCATCCACACAAACATTGGTAATCGTCTCCAACTGTCTGCTCTATTATTCAACACCAAATGACTTCCTGGTAGGTTTTGTAACAAATCTATGTGGTTGTCAGTAACGTGAAAGTTAAGCTGCCGTGGAACTATTTGAACCAGGAAATGAAAGATAAACATCAAAGTAAATATATTAAAAAAATTGTCTCGTCTCGAGACGGTGGCGGCAGCCGCCTTACACGACAGGGTACACGTGAGGCGTTCACATTTCACAACGAGTGCTTTGTGAGGGGGAGACTGCAAGGTCATGTTTACATTGATCAGCTTCCTGTCAGCGGAGCAGAGGTGAATGGAGATATGAGAGTTTGCTTTAACAGCACAGAGACAGAAGCTGTTTAGGAGTGTGAGCTCAGACAGACTCATGAGCTGGTAAATATTTCAATACAGCCAACAAAATGTGCCACAGATGACCAAACTGCTCCCGGCTTTCATATCAACTACAACTTCAAGCAGATGGAGCTTGACGGATCACAACGGACACCTACAAACTAATGTGTGACGAGTTTTTAAAAGCGATCTTTTACTTAGTGCTGCATGTGACGAATATTTTCACTGTCAATTAATAGATTTTTAAATGTGCTTTTATATAATGTCAGAGGGCTTTTGATCCCGAGATAACGCTGAATCAATTCGAAGATTTGCGGCTTCTGGCTAATGTATTACTGTAAACTGAAATTCCTTTATTAATAAATGATTATCACAATTGTTGTAGATTGTTTTTAAACTCCAAAGCTTCGGTAACGAAGGACACAGGAATACATTTCAACCTTTTACTTCAGCTGCTTTCTTGAACTGTTGTGTTTTACGTTGCTTAATTTGATTTCAATGTATATTGTGTGTATTTAGTGTAACTTCTCAGCTATGCGTTTATTTCTCAGGATTCTTAATGAAGCACTTAAAGCTCAGTTTTCAGTATGAAAGTAAAAATACAAATACAGTTTAGCGTATGTAATCTTTATTTAGAATTTTGCATTGCAATTTATTTAAGTATAGCTTCTATTGAATTTATTTCATTACTGTAAATTTTATTCATTGTTATTACTCTGATTTTGTGTCATCTTAAAATGTACAATTGCTAAATATGTGCTCACTAATATGTTTTTGAAAGGATTTTCATTGGCATAGGATTTGGGTTGAACCCATCAGCAGCAAATCGTCAAAAACAAAACAGAAGCCAAATAAAGAAATCACCTGCTGAGGTTTGTGGTCGGAAATAAAACTGAAAGGCTCGGTTACTTATTTCTGATCTAAAGTGATAATTATTTATATTTTCCCATGCACAATGTTCAAGTCAACAGATACTAACTTCAGCAAGAAGTACACACTCATTTGTTGTGTCACACTAATGTGGCAGCAACAATAAATACTAATCAGCCACGCAAACAAACAGCTAAAGTTCTTAGCGACACATCATAACACAGCGTAGAAGAGCTCAGACGAAAGATCACGAGTTAGAATGAACTTGCTGATTCATAAAACCAGTGTACAAAATACGCTTGCAGACGTGGGAGCTGTTGTGGCTTTGTAACTCAATTATGTCATCCGAGTGGTTCCCTGGGCTGAGTGTGTGCAGGCAATTTGACAATTAGAATATTTGTTTTCATTAATGTCTCAAAAAGAGGTAGAATAGCAAAGTTACAAGGCTCAAACTGTAACGTGCATTTTGTTTTTTGCAACTACGTGATAACAGCTAAAACTGAACCATCTTTTTGGGCAACCGTCTGCTTCTTTTTCCCTAATCATGATCCAGAAAAATTCAATAAAATTCAGGGACATTCAGGTCCCAACCTTTTAAAAAAACATGGGATACAATATATTCATTTCAAATAGAGACCACTGTTGTCTAAAAACTACCTATTTGTTTTCACTGACTTCCACTTCCACTCAGTTTGCGTTGTTGTTTGTGCTCCTGGAATAGGAGGACAGAAGGCAGGAAGTTTGGCAAAAGGCTTTCAGGAAACATTAAAGGAAAAGGCTGACTGTGATCATGTAACAGTACAGTAAATTAGATCTTATATATAGACTGATGAGTTATACGATAATACAGGAAATTCAGTCAGTTTCCAGATTATGTGCTACAGATTATGTGCTACACATATAGACTGATGAGTTATACGATAATACAGGAAATTCAGTCAGTTTCCAGATTGAAAAACCTAACAGAAGTGAAGTACCACTTAATTACAATCATTTGTCTGGTCTGAAGCAGAAATCATGCTTCTTTCTTTGGTATGTTAGAGTTAAACAGCGGGTGGACTCCCATGCAGAGCTGTACAAACATATTTCTCCATTAAAGAAACCAAAGCAGCAGGGAAGAAGGTTACATTTAGATCAGGAGATCAAAGATGTTCAGCCTTTAACTGTATTTCTATCTTGTTCTCAAAGCAACACCTACACCCACACAGCATGCCATCAGCTGCACATGAATGGGGGTCGTTTCTCACATTTGTTCTCAGTCAAAGTATGTCTGTACTGTAACTATACACTCTTCTTATAGGTGGTTTCACCTCCCACAGCCTCAGGCATCTTTTCCATTAAGCCCAGTAGGGATATATAATAAAAGGTATCCATTGTTGCTTGAATTTGATGAAATCCTTTAAGTCTACCAGAGCCAGATTCCTGCTGACGCTCACAGCGGGACAGCCAGCTTCACTTGCTTGTACAGTAACTATGGAGACAGATTACCTTCATTGAGCCCCCACTGTTTCATAATTATCAGCTTACAATGCTAACCTGAGATGTTTTGGCACACACCAACCGTTTATAAAATAGCATTACAATAGTTACCCATTAACATTAAAAGCGAGTCATCAGAGAAAAGGTTGAGACTGTACTCCATTACAACACTTAAACAAGTTAAAGGCTGGCTGTGCCCAGACACGCTTTAAAATATGCAGGATTGGGTAAAAGCCAGCCTTCCTGTAATTATTTATTGGTTGCAGAACATCACACTGATAAAATTGTAGTCAAGCGATTACTAAAATAACTTCCAGTTGATTTTCTGATAATTGACTAAAGGATTATTTGAGTAATTGTTGCAAGATGGCAGATGATAGATTCAAGATGGGCCAACAATATACAAGTATCAAAGGGCTGCAACAAACTTTTTTTTTTTTTTTTATCATCAATCAATCCTGCTTCATCTAAAAACAAAGTACTAACTAAGTAAATCATAAAATATTCGTATCTGAACGCTTTATCCAGAGAATTGCTGGTATAGCTGCTTAAAATCATGGCTGCATCAATTAAAGGAGTATTAAATTAGTTGCACATTAGTTTTGAGGCAGTCAGTTAATCAGTTATTAATAATTATGAATCATTTCAGCTGCTAAGTATGAAATATTCAACATATCAGAATTTTAAAAACACACCTACCTCTGCATGCGCGCGCGCGCACACACACACACACACACACACACACACACACACACACACACACACACACACACACACACACACACACACACACACACACACACACACAGGTTGCACGGGAGGTTATGTGCTACACATGACAGATGGTGTTGTAACAGAGGAGAGGACAGACAAAACAAATGAGGTTCTGAGAGATAAGGAGATGCTGCACTGAGGAGCGATATGAAAACCATGACGGGGTGAGGCTCCTCACAGACAGACCCGATACCAGAGTCAGCACATGATAGAAGTCTATCAGTGATGCCTTAAACCCAAGTTTTCAACATGCAGCAAGGTCACGCTGCAGCTGTACATGTAAAACACTATTAGCCTGTACATTGAAGGTGACCAGCGAGGACTGACTGGAGGCTAAGCCAACTTTAACAGACTTTGCTGTGAGCAGCAGCAGAACAAAGAGCAAGTAGGCAGTCGATTAGTTACAGTATTTCCTGGGAGACCAGGGAAACATGATTTATGTGCGTGTGGACCGAGCGGCAACGTTCACGGCTGAAAAATGATGCCCAAGTGAAAGTGCCAAAAATTTTAGTTCAAACGGCTACTTGAAGTAGCCATCAAAAGAGAGGGCTCCCCGTAGACCCCCATGTTGAAATGCCCAATATTAGAGCAGAAATAAACATGTTTATAGCCTGGACCACAAACGGTTTTGGTCTATAATTAACTTCCACGTTCTTGATAACTATTGGGGGATGGGGTTCTATAACTCACCAGTGTAAATTGTATTATTAGTGTTACATATAATGAAAAGCAGGACTGCTTTGAGAGACAGGTGAGTGCCATCACAGCTGGGTAGCTGCCTGCTTTTTTCAGTAATGAGGCTTCGTTTGTCCAGCTCTGCTCCACCCACACACCACCTTTGACCATTTTTGGATTATCTGGGAGTAAGGCGGTGTCAGGCAGTGCCAAAATGGCAACAAAATGAACTTCAAACTGCTCTTTAGGAAACCTTTGGTGATGTCATGAAGCATCACTTTCTTTTCAAACACCTCCCTTCACCTCAGCTTTTATTTTGAAATACTGGAGTTAGAGGCAGGACGAAAGCTGCCTTTCAATAACGCCTGCAAATATTACCGGGTCCAAAATCAACTTTTAAACAATTTTCCCTCTGAGTTTTCTTGATGTGGTAAACCAAGCAGTGATGCACATCGTTTTCAACATTTAAGAAATTAGATGGCCTGATGAAGGTAGATGCACAGACAGATCACATATAGGCCACTTCCAGTACAATGGGAAACAGTAAATCAATTACTAATCCTCTTCAGTATGCTGCTACCAGCCCATTCATCATCTGTCACGCAGCTAATTCATTTTTGATGAAACTCGTATGATGTGGGTCATTGCTCTGTTCCAGTATTTTCAAAACTACTCTGATTGGCCCGAGGAAATGTCACAACACAGAACTGTCTATAAGTGAGGCACGAAATCTGGGCCGTGGCTCTATCTATCTATCTATCTATCTATCTATCTATCTATCTATCTACCTATCTACCTATCTACCTATCTACCTATCTATCTACCTATCTACCTATCTATCTATCTATCTATCTATCTATCTATCTATCTATCTATCTATCTATCTATCTATATCTATCTATCTAGTTCTGGTGCAAACTATAAGAGAAAATGTCCATCTTCCCATTACCAACTACAAAGACTTTAAATGGATTCGTTATTTCTCCTTGGACTGACAATAATCACATGATGAACCCTGATTTCAAGCCACATGCCAAAATGCTAACAGTTTACCCACCCAAACACACCTTTAAACAGTACAGTGGGAAGGCACAGTGTGATCCAGCACTACAGTGTAATCTTAGTCACATGCTGCCTCCAGCAAACAGGGCCAAGAATCCATTTCTGCGACCCAGTTCTCCGTGAGCGTGTTCCTGGCCCAGCTTGGCCCCACATCCTCTGAGGTGATCCTCTGCTCTACATCCTTCTGTAGGGTGTAGAGAGGAGTGGCTTCAATTAGAGGAAAGGATTAAGCAGAAACAATGCCTGCTACACTAACTGTATTGAAGCAGTGGTACTATAATAGATGTTATAATTATATAGCATGTTTTGGCATGACTCATGATCAATATATTAACTAATGGCAAAAGGTACCCATTTGCTTTATGGTTACCTTGGAAATGGGAATAAAAGAAAAAGGTATACATCTGTACTGGTTAAGATAGCTTTCTCATGCACTGAAAGTCTGTAGCTAGTTATGGCTTTGACATAATTGACAGGTTGGAGGGTGGTTCTTCATTTTGGGAAATTGGCAGGCAAATGTCTTGTGTGAAGACACAAGGCATTTGCCTCATCCTGTGATGTTGCTTTCTATTTCAAATGCTCCACATCACACTGGTGCCCTCCAAAAATCACTAAAGCCTGTGACTGCAATAATCTGCCAAGATTATAGGGGGAGATCATTTTTCTAGAGCAACAATTTTTCTCGAGAAAAATTATCTCCCCCTATAATCTCCTTGTTTGGTTTAAGGAACAAACATACCATTTTTTCTTCAGCAGTTGACATGACCGGTTACAAACCATTTCCTCTCCCCTCTTGTACACAGCGCAGCTAGACCTTGTGGTTCCTTTATCTTGAATTTCATCACCTGAAGTTTTTCTTTTTCCAGGCTTCATTTGCATCAACGTGACTCGCACTCTCGGGGAAAGCAGACCTTCAGTCTAAACACACAAACCAAAATCCCCCAATCCACCTGGCATTCAGTTAGAGGATGCATGACGGCACTATCAAAGCATTGAAATATCAAAACACCGGGTCCCAACATCCTGTGATGTTACTTTCTATTTCAAATGCTCCACATCACACTGGTGCCCTCCAAAAATGACTAAAGCCTGTGGCTGCAATAATCTGTGGCTTTTGATCTTCATGTCACTGCATTATCAGCCTCTTTGCAGACAGGAAGCAGCAGGGGAGGCTGGACGATCCCCCATCCAGCTCCTGTACAGTTAGCACCCCCCCCTCCCTCCCCCCCCCCCCCCCACACACACACAATGATATGAGCTCTCCCAACTGTTCCTCTCCCTCTATGTGGCTGCACCTTTGAATCATCCTCATTGATCTGTCCAACAGTGTGTTAACTGCCATCTGTCACATTTGAAAAAGTGACAAGTCTGCATGAAGACGGAGGCTGACTAGGTCGGACCAGTGACAAGCAGCAGGTTTCATGAACTAGCGGCATAACCTTTCCAAGTAAAATCCAAAACCCCCAGCTGTTCAGAGTTTGGTTTCATTTCTACAGCTTAGTTTTAATCTCATCTTAGTTTTATGTCGATTTATTTATGCTTTTGAGTGTTTGCTTTGACACTACATATACGTACATTGAGGGCTAATTAAACCAAAGTCAAAGTCACTAGGTCAAAAACTCATATATGCCTGCACAGTGTATAAAACACTGGATGGCTTTGAATTTGAAAAGAGGGCATTACATTTGTAATGGATACAGAAAGTCAGCTGACGAACCATGTGGCTCTCACCAAGTCAGTGGCAGACGTTGTTGTGGTTCAGAAACTGGTGCACAACAAAGTAGAATTCATACAATCTGAGACAAAGTCTTTTAAATGAAATGGTGAAGATGGACCGGCACAAACCTTGGTCTTGCGCTCCCACACCAACATAGCACAAAATACAATTAACCAGTCTCAAGTCTTGTGCAGGAACAGGTGCAAAGCAAAATACCTGTAAGGTAGTGTGTATTGCCACAACTAAAATTCTGACATGGGCTGCAGATGCTCAAAAACCACTTAATTTAATTGCTAAAAGAAGATTGGCAGAGGCTAGCCCCTTTATAGGACACTTATTATCTCACCACCCAGGTCCTGTGAGTATTGATAAGTATTGATGTGAAGGAAGTTCTGCATAAAAAAACTACACGTATCACAAAAAGACATTGACTGGATGAAACAAACACACACTGGCCTAACCTTGCTTAATTACAAGCAAGTTATTGGACTGTTATCTCCTACAAACATGGGATTTCACATTATTACCTCAGTTTTATGGATACTGAGATGCAAATAACGGTGATTGATCTGGTCACAAATCTGTCAACACTGACTTCATGGCTGCTGATATCAGAAAGATGAAAGACAAAAGAAAGAGAAGGACAAAACTCAAGCAATCTTTGTAGCAAAATAAATAGCTTTATTGTGGCTTTCATCATGGTTATCACAGACTGATGAGCCTTGATATGAAGGCCCCAAACTGAAGGTTGTCTCAAGTTGGTATTGATGGTAAAAACAAAAAAATACTGCTGGAGTTTTAACCTTATTTCAGCAGGTTAATGTTGTGTCAGAAATCCACACTCTGGAAAACAGTGAACAGCAGTGCCATCTGGAAATTTAATTAACAGCTGCTTTTTGGCATCTTGGTTTAAGATATTTGGGATCTCACCCTCCACAGTCCAAAGGATGCAGCATCTTCATTACCTTCACCAGCACTACACTGTCACTGCCATACTGTGTACATTTGCCTTTTTAGTACCTTTTTCAGTCATGTGTGTTTGCTAATGACAGATGTGTATATAAATACATACTGTAAGCATACGCACATGCACCTGCCTAGCCACGTTTCTAGGACACCACCATCATAAAGAGCCAATAAATCTTGATAGCCAAATAAGCTCTAGTGTCCCAGTTAGTGCTGCCTGGTGCTTCTTTACCAGCTCTACCTATTGGGGGGTCTCATTCATTTAAATGACACAAGACAAAGCCTTTAGTAATGCATGCTGAGCCTTCCTGCTGTGTTTTGTGTGTTTAAGAGTCACAACATAGCCCTCGTTATCTGGGAGCCTTGAGACATGTGGCCTCCACACCACACAGACAAGTAAGTACTCCCTTTGATTTGTGGTCATAAAGAGGGGAGAGGTGAAGAGGATGAGCCTGACAAACTGGGCCTGGATTTTCACGGCCACACTTTCAGCACCAGCAGACACACAGTCACGCCGGCCCACCAAGTCCTCTAGCTGCCACAGGGGAGCTCCGTGCATCTCTCTCCGCCGGAGCCCCGGGTGCGACGACATACAGAGGTTACACCTAAGGCAAAAGTTTTCTGCACGTCCTGCTTCTTAAACATCCACATGTATGCTGGGTATGCTTCACTGGGTGAAAAAAAAAAAAAAAAAAAAAAATTACACGTTTTGTACTCACCTGCCTGATGAAAAGAGAAGACGGAGCCCACTTCCCCTCTCGGCTAACGACGGAGAGTCCGTCGGCTCGTCCCCGTGGTTTGTGTTGTTAAAGCAGAGCGAAGCGGGAGGCAAAGACAGCCGACACTTGAAGGTAGGAGATAGCTCACACACACAGCGGACGGTAGGTGAAGAGATGACACCGTCTTCGAGCCCGGTTCCTCCGAAAGGAGCTCCTTCTCTTCGACAGACGCGTTTCGAAAGAGCTGCCAGACGCGCTACCCATGGAGGGATTTCGCCTTTCATAAACCACGGGGGTAGACGTCCCTCAACACGCATGCCCACATCGCCAGTGACGTCAAGTGCCGACTTCTCGCCCCGCCTCGGAGTTTGGACCCAGCCAATCAGAGGCGGCCTAACGATGACCTATTGTTTCTTTAATAATAACCTTTCTTGCATAAGCTGCCCGGTGGTTTTTGTGCAGTTGCCTAACCAGCACGTTACTGCCTCTCAGACTATTAAAACAGCGTCTTTCTGCCCGCCTTCCACTGTATATAATGGCTTGTGTAATCCACCACACTGCCCCCTGACGGCTGTTTGGTTTCACTGCCATTATTGGCCTACATTCACACACATTGAATCGGGTGATCTGCTTTCCATAACCCAGTTGGCACGAGATTGGACAGCAGGGCTAAACCAGCGAGCAGTGGTGGCAAGTAACCAAGTACATTTACACAAGTACTGTTCTGAGGTACAATTTTGATGTAGCCTACTTTACTTTAGTGTTTACATTTAATGTATTTTATTAGTTACATCACCATAATTCAGATGGGAATATTGTTCTTTTTATTCCGCTACATTTATCTGGTAACTGTAGTTACTAATTGCTTTTCAAATTAAAATAATCGGCCTCCATTAAAAAATATTTTCCATTTAACAGTTTGAGGCCCAACAAAGACAAGATGAAGTCAGAGAATAATACTATATAAGAATTTATCAATCACAACAGCTAAATACTTTTAATTTTGATACTTCAAATACATTTGCTGATACTTAAGTACAGTTTTGAAAACAGATATTGGTGCACCAATATTTTTAATTAAAGCAAAATATTTGAGTGCTTCTTTCATCACTGCCAGCCAGAAGCAAAAAGGTTTGTGTGCCGTGGTACCAAAAGTACTTCTTTTGGTATTTAGGATTCTAGAGAAAACTTTGCAGATTATTTAAGAGTTATGGGTGTAGACACTTTTGTAAAACACAGTATTTGTTTTTTGAGATATGTCATCTAATAAACATAAGTCAAAGTCAGAGTTCCAGAATGAACTAATTGTTTTGGAGTCCGAAGCGGAGCATGATAATATAAACAGTATATTGAGGTTGTAGTGCTTTGATGAAATGCAAATTTGAAATAAGCACGATGGTAACTGGAAATATGAGTTATGCTATATTATTAAAGCTATATGAATTTTTAAAAAAAGTTGACACCTATAAATTCTTGTTAATATGCCCCTCTTCAAAACCACAGAGAGGCGATGAAACCTGATTCCAAGTGTCACCTCAAGACCTTTGATATTTCAGTTTTTATTGTGCAAATTTGAAATTATTCAAATTAACTGCCACAGTTACCCTAAAGCTTCTGGGCTTTTGACCATTTTTGGGGTAGATCCTGGAGCAGTTGCCTGTTTGTCCTAGTTGGTAACCCACCCTGACTCCTGATGAATATAGTGAATTTTTGCTCTCCTTATATCTCCATTTCGGCCTGCACAACCCGCTGAAAATAATATTGGGTTCTTTGCTTTGCCTGTTCCTCAGCAACCATGTCACTCACTACAATCATGAATTAAATAACTTGTACCTACATAACATTATTAAGTAATTAATATGATTGCATCTTTGAATTAGGATCATACACGTGACCAATCAAAGCTTAAACTTTATATACAGTTTGGTAGTTTAGTTCAGAGATTCCCAAACTGGGGGTCGAGTCACTCCAAAGGGTCACAAAATAAACCTGGGAGTTTATCTGTACACATCTTTTTTTAAGGGCTTACTCCCTTTCTTGAATATTGTGGATGTAAAAAGTACAGTATTAACTTCTCAAAAGCACTAACAAAGTATAAAATCCCCCAAATAAATGACAGTAGTAGCTAATTAAAGTAAATGAGCTGTGCTATGTTCCACAACCTGTTTCCAGTCTTACAAAGTGAAGCCAGTGCAGGACAAATGAGACGGTAACAACTGAAGCGATGTGCCGCATACTCTCAATATGTCCAGGTCCCATTTGCTGACAAGAGGTTCTTACTTTAGTTTTTTGTGTCGCTGTTTTCCGTCTGATGAATGTCACGTCATATTTGCTCACTCACAATTGTTGCTGCTTCATCATCTGTATGCAGTGGAGAAATACGGTGAGGGGACGCATTAAAAAAGGACAAGTCGCAGCTGTTGACAGGGTCTTTAATTAACCGACATCACAAAGGTCCCACTGTTCTGTACATAATACTGTGGCACTTAGAGTCAGCATGCTTGCAGATACTGAAGAAACAAGATGAAGCCTTAATTCAGCATAAGGACACGCATAATGACAGTCATTTAGTTTCTTCACAGTACTGTACAGACTCACTTCTCCAATCCGAACAGCTAAACATAATCTTCCAAAATACAAAACAAGAGAAATATTTTAAATAATCCATTTAAATTCAACGAAGAACGATTACTAAACATGATGTTTAACTGATTAACACAGATATTTCTTAAACAAATATTCAAATCTGGTCCTATTCCATCACTCAGTGCAGCACAGATGAGATCAACACAATGCAGGTTAAATAACTATTAACTATACATATATACATACACACTGGTCTCCAGTGGTGTATCAGGTACAGGTATCTACAGTGGCCTTATTTCAGGCGTATATTATACATAGTCATAAAATTGTAGTGCAAGCTAATTCCACATCACATATTTGATGACAAACATGCTTTAAATTCATTTCTCATTTTTGTGTGTCACTGTGGTTTTGTTGTACTTCATCCAGTGCTCTAAAACGTCTTGAGGAAACAGCAGGTCTGTGTATATGAGTGTGTATATGTTGCTGTTAAAGCTAGTAGCCATGTGGGCTCAGGGGAGTGTAAGCTTCTTCATCCCTTGTTGGTTGCTGATCCTTTTTGTCTGATGTTAAAAGCACAAGAAGCTCTTCTGTTGCATCATTTGAGGGCACAAAAATCTTTTACTCAGGAAGCTCTTCTTCTATATGTAGCAGTCCTTTTAATCCAGGAGCATTTGCAAGATAAAAACTAAAGGAGTGCAGCAAGAAATATATAAAAAAAAACACCATCTAGTTCATGTTTCTGTACAGTACCTACATTATGCAGCAGCATGCCCTACGTTAATGTGGAGTTGGAGGTGTGGGTGAGGTGCATTACTGTGCTGTGTGTGTCTGTGACTTGAGCTACTGAAGGAAAACAACTCAGATCATCCTGATTCCTTATATTACATTTTCAAAAAGCTGCATGGAGTTCATAATGTTCTCGTCCTGGAAAAGACAAAGAAAAACATCTTGTCACTGGACGTCTGACAAACAACAGTTCAGGTTGATCCGTTTAACATTTTAGACATACCACTTGTGTTTTTCTCAAGTGGCCACAGTGACAGTGAAGTTTCCAGCCACATTCATACAAAAGTGATTGATTCAACATCTGTAATAATGAAAAAAGATCTTCTAACACATCCAGCTATTTGTTTCCTGGTGCAAAGTTGTCCCAAGAAAACTGCATTTTAAAATCTTCTTTAATGGCAGAATAGTGATAATACTATCATGATACAGGACAAAGATAGGAGTTACCTTTAGACATTATACATTTACATTTGAAGATATTACCAACAGTGACACTGTAACTTCACTGAGCTGTAACTTCTTTTGCGTTGCAATTTTGGAGTCTGCACATGAGGTGGTATGGCACGCTACAGGGGAAATCACAAAGCTTTTTCTTCTTGTTCTAAAAAAAATTATCGGCTTGAATATTAAAGCTTTCTTGTTGAAGAGGAACTAAATTATTTTCTCATTCTTTTGCTTCTTTTTCAATACCGCATGTTTGAACAGCTGCAAAGTTGCAGCAGATTTATTGCCCAATGTTTAAGTTTGTGGTTAATTAAACACATGGATAGGTCGTCTCAAAATTAATAATTGACTCTTCATCGACTGACGTCATCAGAACTCCACTGACATGATTCAGCCTATTTTTTCCTTTTCTATTTTGTGGGTTTGAGCTCAAAGCATTAGTTTGTGATGACCGATCCTGAGTCGGGACACAGCTTGTTATAAAGTCTAACCACTAAAATGACCAACAACTAAATTCTTTTATGATTTTCCTAATTTTCTCATGCTTTTTCCTTCTGCGTGTGTTGGTTTCTGTGACATAATTGTGTTGCATTTTGGTTCAAATGATAGATTAATAAAACAAAATAAATCTGAAGTGGAAGTATCAGAGCCTTATTACTCTGACAATAACATGAGCCTCTATGAGTCTCCAGAATGGTTGGTCAGGTGTTTAGAGGTGAAAGATGTTTTATTTTGTCTCCTTGTCCTGATAATATTTGTGTCACCACACAGGGATCGTGTGAAAGACAGAAGGTAGCAAATAGAGAAGAAGATAACAGCAATAAAGATGAAGTTAATTTAGAATGAAACATGTTACAAATAGTAAGAGGGAGGGTCTGGATATGATTCAAGAAAGAAATGGGAAAGTGTGTTGTCTCATTAAAACAGTGATGGTTTGTGTGAAGGTCGATGATCTCAGTCAGAGTCTGATTAACCGCTGACGTTATGTTGTCCCTGACACTGAACCAGGGAGCCTGACCTGCTGTTTACTGTTTGCTAATAACTGGGATTTTATTTGAGATAGTGCAACACAGTATCTGTGTGTGTGTGTGTGTGTGTGTGTGTGTGTGTGTGTGTGTGTGTGTGTGTGTGTGTGTGTGTGTGTGTGTGTGTGTGTGTGTGTGTGTGTGTGTGTGTGTGTGTGTGTGTGTGTGTGTGTGTGTAAGTGTGAGTCACCTTCTGACAGGTTTCAATGAACTCCTCGATAGTCACAACACCGTCTCGGTTTTTGTCCATTTTCTTTAGGAAAAGAAAAGAGGAGGCAAAATAGATGTTAGTAAGAGGTTTTTTTTTATGGTACTCGGCTGGAAAGTGGCCTTGTAGCAGTCTGTGTGCTTTTATTTGTGTGAACCTGGAAGAACTTGTCGACGTGTTCTGATGGGGCTTCATCCCGCACACAGGGGTAGGTGTACCTCCCCATCATGTCATAGATCGACTTCATAATCGCCAGCATTTCCTGAGGAGCAGAGGACAGAAGGAAAGTGAAACTACTATTTATTGTTTCTCACCCACTGTGCCCACATTTTCAATTTAAAAAGCTTTATGCCATTTAACATTTGACTAAAACATACTTTACAACTGTAGGTGGACTTAAACATGGGCTCTCCCACCAATGATGCTGAGCTCATTAGCACAATCAATAAGATATTAAAGTACTTTGGTTTGACTCGGAGTTGCAGTGCTGACAGACCTGTTATTATGAATATAAACCAGAATTGAATGTTAATATGCATAATTGCACAGGGTTAGGTAAAATATAATGCTGCGCAGCTACAGTTTGTAGTTGCTGCTATAGTAGTCACCGTGAGCTGTTCTCAAAACTACACGACAATGACACAAACCAGCCAAAAATACTGCCAAACAGGCGATTTTAAATGGGCACTTCAGAATAAAAACAAGAAAGAAGTATCATCTGACAAAATATACGTTCATTTAACTTTTCACTCTTGCACTCGTACCTCTTTGGTGATGTATCCATCCTTATTGATGTCGTAGAGGTTAAATGCCCAGTTCAGCTTCTCTGTAACCGAACCTCTGAGCAACACTGAGAGGCCGATGACAAAGTCCTCAAAGCGGATTGAACCGTTTCTGTCAATGTCAAATGCATTGAATAGGAAGTGAGCGTAGGTGGTTGCATCTGTGATTGAAAGGAGTCAGGTTTAGTGCACTATTTTTTTTTACCAAAGTACACAAACACCAAAAGAAAAACCCCTTCTGGGCTGGGGAGGAGGGCTGGACTTTATGTTCGACTTCAGGGTTATAACTGTTTACTTTGGATCCGCCCTGGTCGTAGACAAAACTTTAACTGTATGGAAATACTGTATTTTTTACTCCACTTTGATCATATACCAACTCTAGCCATTGGTTACTTTACAAACTAAGATTTTTCATACAAAACATACAATCAACTTTTAAGGTTTCTTCCCTCCAAAACCTTTGTCTTATGCTTGGCTACAGTTGAGTCCCAAGTCCTCAACACATTGTGTGAAATATGAATAAATGTTTTTCAGCTGGGCTCGATTGTTTTCAGGTGATCAATTTCATTTTTTTCCTAACTAGTGCAGTGACATGTCTCATACTTCTTGTGTCAAGATAAAGTTGAGACAGGTAGAGTTAAATTAAAAACAGGTTGAAATTTTATAAGATTTGTTAAAATATGGTTGTAAAGATCCATTTCTAGCAAGAATTGTATTCATAACACTGCATCTATTGCACCAGTGAAGACCGATCCGCTAAACAGAACATAAGTTTAGTTAAAATGATCTGCACATCGACCACCTTTGACAGGACAACACCACTTACACATAAATACAACAGACACAACAATCCATTTGGCATCGACACTATAAATCTTTTTTTTAAATGAAATATAAGTCTGGGTGTGAAAAAAAAAATCTTGCTCTCCCAAATATTTCACACCACCTTCTCTTCAGCCAGAAGATGAAATGCCATACATTTTTGATCAATCCGTAACAAGAAAGTACAAGAGAGGAGAGATTATTTTAATGTCTAACCTCCTTGGGGAAAGAACTGAGAATAGATGGTCTTGAACGTCTCTTCATCTACCAGTCCACTGGGACACTCCTGCTCAAGAGAGAAAGAAAAATAGAAATACATATCAGAATAATTCACATCTATATAAAGCATAGTAATGGTGGCAAAGCAATTAACAGCGTCTCAGCAGCAGCATCAGCAGCAGCTGGACGTACGTTCTTGAATCCCCGATACAGAGACTGAAGCTCCTTCCTGGTAAACTTGGTCTGAGTCTGCAGCTGGTCCAGCCCCTCCGGCTGGTGACGAACCGTCGACAGCTCCAAATCACTGTCGCTGCTGTCTGTGGGAGAAAGAGACAGAGAGAAAGGAATGGATAGACAGACAGGAAGGATGAAAAAGAAAGAAAGGAGACAGAGAAGCGATGCAGAGAGAGAGAGCGATGGGGAGAAAAAGAGGGAGGATGGGGCAGACATTGAGTGAGTGGATGCAGGTCAACATTCAGGGAGAGAGGGTGGGTTCACACATTTAACAGGGGAGGCATTTGTTTTAGAGCAGGTGGGGGAAACGTGCGAGTTTAACTGAGAGAATTAGCCGAAAAACTGTATAGGAGTAAAAGGCAGGCAAGTGAGGGTGTATAAAAAGGGAGAGGAGGTACTTTCTTTATGGTGGAAATGTCACCAAACTATATTATGTGTTTAAAAAAAAAAAAAAAAAACTGCAGAAAATTTGAGAAATTGAATCTGAGACATTTTTTTTTTACTCAAATCACAAAGCACAGATTAGGTGTTGCCCCGTTATTGGTTATCAGCTCACACACACTAAGAGAAAGCACTGTACAATTGGGACAAAAGAAATCATCTGAAAAAAGGAGGGAAGTTTTCTCTAGGAAAGTCGGGTTTCTGCTGTTTCATACTCACCATCTTTAGACAGAGAGAACAGAGGAGGAGGGTGACACCAAGATGGAGTGAAAGAGAGTAAAAGGAGAACAGTGGGAGATTGACAGTAAGAAGAAGAAAAAGAAACAAAAAGAAAACAAGTCAGATTGGACGCTGAGAGGTTATTACAACGGAGCCTGAGGAGTCCAGGAGAGAAGTTATATTCTGATCAAACATCCAGCAGAGCAGTGACATATAATATACTGAGAAAAATAAAGCAAAACCACCAAGACAGGAACTGAAGGTGGGAAGAGATCCTCTCTTCTTCAGGGTTCATTTAGTCCTGCAGAAAATGAGACGGAGACGACCTCTGACCTTCACCACAAAAAAAAGTAGGTCTTCTATATTAAGAAACGTAGCTTTGCACATTTCAAGGTGCAGTATTTATTCTTTTTCAGACCTTTCAATTATATCAGTTGACAGAGTCACATGTTTGAAATCTCTGAAAAAAGGTAGTATGTGGCCTTTTAGTTTAGATTTTCTTTGTCAGATATTTTGCACCTTGATTTGTCTTTGGATCAAAGTACATTTGCTTTCACATTATTATGATTTCACACATGTTTATCATCTCAGCTGAACTTTCCTGTGAGTGTCCGACTTGACCTGTAAATGCCATCCAAGTCAGAAGTACGACTGAGAGTCTTGGTACTAATGTGGAACTGTCTGAAATCAAAACAAATTATTACCTCACAATACCATAGTTCCAGCAAATTAAACATACATTTTTAATATACATTATTTTAATCCTCACAAAACCAATTTCTCCACCATGTGACAAAAACACAGCATGAGGCTTTGAACTCATAAGTACATAAGAAATGACAGGTTTATATATAAATTCAACCACAGCTAATTGTTTCGTATATTGTGGGGAACTCCAGGAAGCAACAGTAAAACAAATTTTAGTTTTCAGTTGACATAATAATCTTCAAGTATCCAGATTGGGTCAAACAACGTTATCAAATCTCTACACGTGGATTAAAATTTGTCGCTCCATGTCATTCCTCCTCCTCACTGCCCCGCTTCCTGGTTGTCTCACCGGTCTCTGTGATGTCGATCAAGCCCAGCAGGTGCATCAGTTTGAGGAACATGATCACCAGGCAGACAATGCCAACCGTCTGGAGTCCCTCCGTCTCCCACCTCACACTCATATTCCCCTCCTCTTCAATCTTCCCCTCCTCTTCAATCTTCCCCTCCTCTTTAATCTTCCCCTGCTCTTCAATCTTCCCGGCTCCTTTTCTTCCTTTTTCTTTACTTCTACATTACCTTCTGTACACCTTTCTTTAAATCCATCTGTCTCTCCCAGTCTCACTCAATTCGTTCCTCCCTTCTTTTTTCTTCCTGTCTCTGAAACAGTGTCACTCACTTATTGCTCTTTTTCGGTCCCAAGTTTTTTTTCCAGCTGATTCTGTTACTCGATTTAGCTCTTCCTCCTCTGCCTTTTCTAATTGACGATCTTTTTTCCCCTTCTCTTGCTCTCGCTTTTTCTAATGGACCTTTCAGGATTTGTTTTCCACAACTAAGAGCAGGGTGTGATGGTCCAACTCCTTTATTAAGGTCAAATGGTTGGAATTATTGCTGTAAAAATACTTCCACAACGAGAGAGAGAAATGTTAATCCAGGGGAAATCCAGCCAGATAGAGAGGATGCTCAAATACCCTCACACCACATGTGGAGGTAGGTGTAAGGTTGCAGTTGGATTGGGATTCCTCCAGTGAATATTATTCCTCTAGTTGGTGACAAAAATCATGTCAAATAAAAAAAAAACCTTCCCAGAATTCAAAGAGGTGAAATGTGAGCCTCCACTAGATTGAATGACTGACGCTCTGCTCTGTACTTCCTCCTCATCATCCTCCCTCCATCTCGCACTTTATTTTCTGCTAATTAACCTGTGAGCTCCTGAGAAACAAAAGAAGAGTTACATTTCTCCCCTTTTCATCAAAATATTTAAATAAAAGACAGGAAATACATCAAGGCGCTGCACACTACAGCTCTAAATCAACAAAGATAACAAAGACTTAGATTATTTTTGCTAAATTCGATGTGCAGAAAACAATTTGCCTTTAAGCAACCAGAGAGGGTGGTGACAAAGGTCAACAGGTGTCCTGAATCCCATTTTCCCACTCAGCTCTGTGATCCACTTTCTAATTGCTCCAGCATCTCTCTCGGGGTCCCCAGCACAGATTTAATGAGGCATTAACTCAGTGGAGTCCTGTCACACACTCATAATCATGTAATAAAGAGAGACGGTGAGCAAACGCTCCCTCGGGCCCTGTGACACTTGTTCAGAGCTTGTTTCACTGTCTGCTTCCCTCTAGTGGAGACAAATGAAACAACAGGAACAGAGACTTCACGTGAAACTGAGATGTGTAACGTGAAGAGGTAACTCCATCCTATAGAGCTATAATATTATTGTTTCTCTCCTCATTCACAATTATTGTCTGTGCACATGATGCCCGGTGAGAGACAGAATTTCCTTCTCATTGATTTTCTAAAAAATGTACCCAATCTCTCAAAGCGTACCAATAAAAAAACATTGATAAATTATAGATATATTGATAAATTATATAAAACAAACTCCACCAACAGTGATAGTGCATGTGTGAAATCAAGCTGTTACTGCTTAAGCTCATTGCTGTAAATGAGCAGCAATAACTGAAAGTGACTCAGGCGAGCATGTCAAAATTTTAGCACCAGACATTGTAGGAAGAAATTCAATAAAATTCAATTAAACCAATACAACAGGGATAAAAGACAAAAATATAATTTTGTAAATTTGCTCACATCACTTTGGACAGCTTAGAGTAAGGCTATATTACCATTAGTGATCCTCACTTGGAGCAAAAGTTATATTAGCTGATATTTCAAAACTTTTGTACCAATTTATGCTGTCATCTTGAAAAACAGGTTGAGAGCAGTGAGAGATCTGGTCTTCGGTGTGTGCATATGTCCTTTTTCAAGGTGCAATCTTAGCTTAAACATTCTTGAAGGTTTCTTTTACCGGTCTAACTTTGGTTTTGCAGTTTTTGAAAATTGATTATATAAATCATAAATAACCTGTTGAATGATCTAAAAGCCATTTGACAAACATGGAAATGATCCAGCAGGTCACAGCGAACAAATTAAACTACTCCTTTCCTCTCAACTCTCTTTACAGTACACTGAAGTTATTCAATAATTAAAATATCCTACACAGTAGTCGAATGAAGAGTAACAAATAGCAGATATTGGTATCAGAGAGCCTCAAAATAGGGCTCATAAATCTCTAAAGACAAGGCTACCTCTGGCATTGATGTCATCCCAAAATAGGACCGAGCTGGACTGAACCCAAAACGGACATCAGAGAGCAGCAGACCGGAGCAACAATTAAAGACCAGCAGGTTTGTTTCAGATCAGATCCCCGAACAGACTTTCAACATGCACACATGTGTAGACAAACACACAAGCAGGGCTGATGGTGCAGTTCTTTGTAGGGCAAAATCAAAAAGTCTATTTTGTAGAGAGCTGATGATATAAATAATTCAACCACTAAGCTACCAGACCTTATTGGTCTGCTGATTGATTAAGGACTTCTAATGCACTGCTGATGCTAAATATTGGCACAGAGAGGCTGGAACATCGAAGAAAAAATTAAGTGGGACAGGACAATCTGAACTGAACTGTAAACACTGAGACAGGAAATGAGGCGACACAGAGGCTGATGACATGCAATAAATGTTGCCTTGGTTACCTGGTTTACATTTTTGAAGAAGTTCAAATCCAGAGGCAGTCTGACTTTAAGTTTTTTAATTCATTTTATGGCAAACATAACAAACATAAACCATAAATGTAGTTCCAAAGTTAATATACTCTGGTATTCAGGCTGCAGCCATAATTTTAGAAACGAGCCAAATCTCAGCCCCAAACCAAATACCAAAGTCAAGTGCTCCTACTGTATGTTACTTTTTAAAAAGTCCATTTCCCATTTAAACATTTAACAGTTCAATGATATTTTTCAGTAAATGTTTACTCTCTGGTGTAAATGTTGTTTTAAAGTCTTTCACACAGTGTCACATGAAGCGTTATTGGACATTTTACGCATCGTTTTTTTTTTTTTTCAGTTTTAAAGACCGAATGTTTTATTATTAGAGAAAATATCTGGCATATTCGTTGATAATCATCAGTTACAGGCCTGACTGGAATATGTAAACTCTTTCATGTAATTACGCTACCCCTAATTCCTAGAAAAATCACCAGGGACACCAGTACTCTCTCTCATCTGTAGTCACGATGAACCGTCACGGTCTATGCATCATAAAATTACACATACCGTAGAAGAATAACCTCCAAATCCATATGACAAATGAACAAGTGCGTTTGCAAAAAGAAAGATTCATAAGTCTGAGTTTACAGACGGGTCCCTTTTTCAGACAGTAAACACTAAAACAACCACAAAACTCAATTAGAGCAACATGAGAGTCTCAATAAATCTATATTTATAGTTGGGCTGCTGTTTAGGAGACATTTCTATCACAGGCTCTTCAACAGAGAGCACAACATCTGCACCTGGTGGTTCTGAAAACTACTACATACAGAATATCATCTATTTTATGGGTGAACAAGTTAATTGTGAGAAGATCCAAGGACACTGCAGGTGGTAAATTAGTCCCACAGAGAGACGATGAAGAGGCAGGTATGAGGATGATGACACATGATGAGAATTTTGGAAGCTACTATGGTGTCCTTCAGGGTCCTGGAGGAGTACTCCGGGCTCCATATTTAGGCGGTCTCAGAGAAAGCCTGTTCGATACTGCATGTATAATTGATGTGAAGTAATGCTAAACCGGGGTATAGGCCGTGGCACAGAAGTGATAGGAGGAAGGCGGGTGGGGGGGGGGGGCGTGCTATTGGTGAAGGGGGGGAGATAAATTATGAAAGGACATTGCTGGTGTTTTTGTTGAATTTATTACTTATGATGCCGAGCCATATGAGAAGAACTAATGTGCCGACTGGAGCCTTCCGGCTGTAATTGTCTTGGCACGCTGACGGCAGGGCACTCTGACTCGCTGGCCTTCAGCCTAAAACTCTAATCAAAGGCAACTGCATCATTCAAAGAGCAGCATCTGATGGCTCTTTTACAGTCCCAAATGTACACAGTCTGTTGGAACAGCCACACTTTATGGTGTACCCCTTAGTCGGAAAAATAAAACAACCCATTAACCTTTTTCCACTCTGATGTTGGCATTGGCTGATATTCCCAGAGTAATATTATATTTTCAGATTAAAAAAACAACATTAAAAGTAAATGGAACTACAGTTTTACTTTTTAGGAGGGCTTTTTTTTTTATTTTTATTTTTTTATTTATCTAATAACTCCTACTTGAGAACAAGAGGAAAGACCCAGAGATGATGTTGTAGAGTCACACTTAGCTTTGTAAACTGCTTTGCACCTACTGATTGATTTATTTAATTAACCTAAAATTTTCTGGGAATATGTACATTGATCAACATTACTGTACACAAGGCAAACCCTGGTATGTTGGCCAGATGCTATTTAACCATTAAAACATAAAAACTATGACACTTCATCTTTTATATTAATTTATTATCTTGTTTTTGTAGTTCATGACTCATTTTTGTATATAACTGTGAAGCACTTTAAGATGTGTGATCCAGACAGTGTAATATATACAAAAGTAACTTTACTTATGTCAATATAGACATTGTGGACAAAATTATGACTTGATCACAGGGGTGACATTATTCAAATCAATTAAATTATTGTTACTGCTGTATTAATATGTAAACAACATGTTTACGGTTATACCTGCTGAAGCAAATTTCAAATACTGAATAAGCTGCTGTGTAGTTTCATCTCTAGTAAATAATGATATTCTAATTCAAACATAGGAGAAGACACAATACATCGGCTGATACTGAGTGGTCACTTCGATATACAGGGGGCAGATTTACACAACAAATTATACTCAAGTATTAATATTATTATGATACACCAGCCAAATCTAAAAAAAAAAAAAAATGCAACTCCTGCTAGAAGTATAAAAATGAAGCAGATACTTTGTTCAGTTCATGTTGGATTTTTTTTTTCTTTTTTTAAATCGAGAAATCAAAAGTATTAGACACGACATCCAGCTGTGTTTACTGGGAGGTAAGTCTTTCCAAAGAATGTGCTCCTGCAAAAAAAAATAAAAAATGTAAATCCTAAATGTCAACTTGCTGAGCGCTGTGGTTTTTGGCTTGGTGACGAGGATTTCTTTCATTATTATTTGGATGATCCCAGTGGGATTTTAAACAATTTAATTTACTTAACCCTTACAGGAACAGTTAATCTTTCCTTCTATCACCAAATTTGGTAACACTATGTTTGGATTTTGCAATAGTGTTTCTATACAGATGTGCAACAGAGTGTAATAGATAACTTGAAGGTTGACTTTGTGTACTGCTTAGGATTTATAAGCCAAATACAAAGATTTAATAAATGGTATATAAGACACATAATGTAAGCAGATCTAAGTGTTTATGAAAGATTATGTCAACAACTATAACTCCTCCTGTGAAAGCTGGTGTCCAATAATACAATAAATGAAAACACAATAAATCTCAGTTGTCATATTATGAAGAATGTTTTCATTCTTTCATATTTAACACTTAAATATGTTTCTGTAGCTGCTTATAACTACATTATAGTGTGGTGTACGTGGCTTATCAAATGTTTATAAAGTACTAAGGTGGATTAAAGTGTTACCCACTGAAGTAGAGTCATTCTCAGTACAGCAACAAACCGCAGGTACCTGTTAGGGAGCAGAGGGGCCTCAGGTAGGCCCTTACCTTCAAATGAGGACATGGGCTCCAGGATGCCAAATTGCTTGAGAACTGCCATGAAAAGGATGATGACCACGCCGATGGCGAACAGCTCCATGCCCTGGATCCCCATGACGGCAGGACAGTGGGGGCCCACTCAGGGCCAAGCCTGCACACAGAGGCCCGACCCTGCGGAGAGATGCTACGAAGCCGGGGCCGCCCGGGTCACGATGGGCTCTACTATTCAACAAGTGTTTTCAACAGGGGTGAGTCAAGAAGTGACAGGAATCAGTGTGGTTGGTGGGTGACGGCATGAGTTTGTCTCCAGTCCTAGGACACAGCATGAGAACCAGGCCAGCGAGCCGGACGGAGGCTGCTCTAATGTCAACACTGATGCTGAAGTGGAAAATATGTAGAAGCCGACATATATGGAAAACCTCCCTTTGTAGACCCATGAGGGAAAATATGGGCTGTGTCACCAGCCATTTCTCACAGTGCATTAAAGGAGACGTTTAGAGTCACTTTCCAGACTTTCCTACTGCATGCGCTTTTGAGAGACAAGTTACTGCTCAGCCTCTTAATCCAAACAGCCACTATCGGTCCTCACGTCATACTTTACACTAACACATCACATGCTGGTTCAGGATGAAAGTGTGATTAAAGGAAAACAGAGAAAGTGGTACAGCCTGAGTGTCCATGTTCATGATGTTGCTCCCATTAGCTGGGAGAAAGTCTGAGTGAATAAAACTGACTTACTGAACAGAACATCCAAGAACAGAACATGAAATACACAAGTCCTCTCATCTTCCACACCATAAAATGGCAAAGCATTAGCAATCATAAATAAATTACCTCATTATATGCGCCAACCACATGAGCCATTTCTAAGACCTCAGCCCAGGAACAAAAACATACTGAAAATACTTTCTCTGCAAGCTGAGGACAATCTGACTTTCTGATGTCTGCGGCATCAAAACAGACCTTTCAGTCAAGATGGAAAAAGAAGAAAACTACGTGGAACAAGACTCCTCTGTTCAAAAAATTAAACAAACTAAGGCTTACTTATAAAAATTGTGACGTCTTAAATCGTCCACTTTTTGCTGCTGTATTTCTGTCACAGTAGTCAGTAATCCTCACGTCCACCGAACACCTTTGAGACTTAATTTGACTGATCGGTTCAGGCTCGGTGTCGCTGCCCCGTCCTCCCTGTTTGTCCAAACCCAGGTCCAGATATGGAAGAGTGTGGCCCTGGAGAGAAGGCACTTAGAGCGGCAGCAGCAACGTCCAGGGAGGGAGACCCTGAGAAACTGAGAGGAGCTGTGGGGAATGAAACCTCCTCCCTCGGTGTCTACCTCCTCCGCACGTACTTTTTCCACCACTCCCCTCTCTCTCTCTCTCTCTCTCTCTCTGCAGCCGCCTGGATTTATCTGTTGCTGCTTCTAGTTGCAACTTTTCCTCCCTCGACTCAGTCGGTCAACACTTGTTCCTGCTGAGGTTGAAAACAGAAGTGCCCGTTAGCCTTCCAGCCATCCTGTCCTGTTTGTGGTCTCACCCCGCACTCCTCCTTTTTCTCCATCTGTCTATCTGATTCGCTTCTGTGGCCCGGAGCTCGCTGCTATACCTCCTCCTCCTCCTCCTCATCCCCCATCCTCCTCCCTCCATCTCCTCTGTCATTCCATAACTCTGGCCAACCGCAGACTCTCTTTTTCCCTCTGATGGGCTCCCTCTTCTCTCTTCAAACTGTTCCTTCTGTCTTCACCACATCCACCTCTTCACCTCGTCTCCTTCTTCTTCATCTCAATCCACAGGCAGCTTTAATGGGCCAGACTGCAGACCAGTTTAGTCATTTTAAAATGAGCAGAAATAAGTTGAGATCCATGTTTACAAGGCCTGATAATAATAAACTGTTATGAAACAAATACCAAATTGACAACTTTAAACAATCTAAAATGAGAGGAAATCTATAAATAACTACTATTAAAGGAGACAGTTTTGTCTCTATTTAGGGTTGTTTTGTATTTTGAAGTTATTCTGATTTTCAACTCCTTTTGCATCTTTAGGTAGATATTTTGAATTTTATAGTAATTTAGCAACTTTTTGTGGTTGTTTAGCCACTTTTGTAGTTGTTTAGCATCTCTTTGTAGGCATTTCTGTGTTTTTAATCTTTTGGTATCTTTTTGTGGTCATTTTGTTCCTTTTCTAGTTGTTTTGCATCTCTGGTTCTTCTACTACTTTTGTAGTCGTTTTGAGTCTTTTTGTGACCATTTTATGTCTCTCTTTAATCATTTTGCATTGTTTTGTAGTTGTTACATATCTTTTTGTGGTTGCTTTTCTCCTTTTGAAGAAGTTTTGTGTCTCTTTGTGGTCATTTTCTGTCTATTTATCCTTCTGGAGTGTTTCGTATTTGTTATGAAATCGGTTTGTGGTCATTTTGTCCTTTTGTTTAAGTTTGTGTCTGTGATTGTTTTACGCCTTTTGTAGTTGTTTTGCTGAGATTTTGTGCCACTTTTTAGTCATTTTGAATGTTGTTTTAGTCAGTTGCTTTGGCTCCGTTTTGTCTCTTGTGTTGTGGATATTTTACATCTCTTCATAATTATTTTTCTAGGTTAGGTTAGGTAGTTACTTTATTAATCCCCGAGGGGAAATGTTTTTGCTACAGCAGCATACAGAAGCAATAAGATAATAATAGAACAATAGAAAAGCAATAAAATAGCAGTAAAAATATAAATATAAAATATAAAATGCACAATATATACAGTGTATACAGTACAGTATATATCTATATATATTATATACAAATATATATTCTAGAAGAAATGTTAACATTAACTTTATATAGAGGTTTGAGAGAATGTACTCAGTGATCCATTTATGATATTAACAACCAGACTTCAGAGAGTGCCCGTGTCACCACTCCGGTCCGCCATATATACGTCATCCTTAGCTGGTACAGTTTGCATATAAGAGTTGAAGTCAAATTACTCAAACAGGTGGAGTGTGGCATGGACAGAAATACAGTGGTACAGAGATCAAAAAGCAGGGACACGCCAACTCGCCTCACTTCAACTCCTCCTCCTCAGGAGCGAGCCTTGATTACCATAAATGCACGACTATATTATCGTAATGATTATTGGAATTTGTGCCACAGTTTGCCGTAAATGTGAGTGTTTGTGTGAACGTGTGTTAAACAGGTCAAGAGAGGATAACTGATGACTCTGCACTTGCTAATGCATCAAAATAAGGTGTGTGTGTGTGTGTGTGTGTGTGTGTGTGTGTGTGTGTGTGTGTGTGTGTGTGTGTGTGTGTGTGTGTGTGTGTGTGTGTGTGTGTGTGTGTGTGTGTGTGTGTGTGTTAATGCATTGACTTGGTTGGGGATTGGAGACACAGATGGGAGGACAGAGTGAGAGATCGATATGTTTGTGGTGAGGTGGTGGTGGTGGTAGCGAGCTCCCCTCTCCTCTCCCTCCACTTCGTGTACTTTACTAGAAAAATCAAGGTCAGCCTTCAATAATAAAATTACAAATCTATTCTAGCAGTCATGATGAGGTTGTTTGTGTGCTTTCCAGTGGATGAATCACCCTGAAGGTCAAATTTGCATTTGAGTTGCCATTTTGGAGGCGAGTGGATCAGGTGACGTTCACACGCTAAGAAAGAACTACACCGTGCATGTAGGGATCTGATCACCATGTCCATATGGACGGTTTAATAACGGTGTGTGTTTTGGGTCTATTTAAGACATGTATGCAGGTTTGTTCTGCTGTATATTGATGCTGGTAAAATTGTGTGTTCTTTTTTGTGTGTGTGCGTGTGTGTGTGTGTGTGTGTGTGTGTGTGTGTGTGTGTGCGTGCGCTCTCCTCTGACCAGGCCATTAGGACACTAACAGGTTTTTTTAAAAGGTACGCATGGAGCTGCCTGCTGACACAACAGTCAGTAAATAGAAAGAGAGGACCCAGAATGTTTCCTCTCAGTTAAACACATCAGCAAAGATCTTCACAGAGAGGAAGACTCACTGAAAAGACACTTTAAGAGATTACGTTGAATATTTTCACACATAAGGGGTTCAATCAGAACTTAATAAACACAATCAACCAGCTCATTTAAAAAGCATAATGTCTGGTATTGCAGGTGTCTTTTAATCGTTTGGTGGGACAGTAGAGTAATCACAGCTGTGAAATAAATAAAGTGAAGTAAAATCTGAAGTCTAGTGGAGTATAAGTAAAGGTAAGGTAATGTCTTTAATGCATGCAGGGAAATGGCAGCTGCAAATTCCATTGTAACTGTACAGACACAGAAAAGAGCCCGCAGAAACGTAAATATCAACTGAGAAGAAACGTTTCCAACAAATTGTTTCACGAACAGGTAATTCTGTAGATAAAACAACAGTCCACTTATCTCCAAGAGCTGTTCAAAATCCATGAAAACAAGAATCTAGAAGCCAATTTACTATCATAACAAAATCTTTTTTCCAATATCTGTATGTGTTGGGATAGAGTAAATATTTGCAAAATTATATATAAAATAATCAGTGATGTTTAACTTTTCACACATAAAAAGAAAAACTTTATAAATTATTTTAACAGCTGTCAACATGAATAATTTGGATATCACAATTTTGTGAAGCCATAGCATGATGTGATGATACTGTCTTGTTATTAATCTAATAAAAGTCTTCACTCAATAAGATGGAGTTATTGCCCGGCTCAGTCAATAAGCATTATAATTAAAGAAAGAAAAGGAATATGTGATGGACAGATGGGGTGATGAATGAGTGGACCACAGGGAGACAATGAAGATGCAGATACATTAATAATGTGGAGGGGAGACCATTAGCGCCTACCTGAGCGATGGTACCTGGCTGCACTGTGGCCACAGTGAGAGAGGCAGCTGGGCCGAGAGAGGCGTCGCCGGGCCTCCACAGACAGAGCAGCCAGCACAGCTCCCATAATGCAGCTGAACTACCACAACAACGAGGGCTGAGATATTTTGGATAGTGATGGAGAACCAAAGAGGTCTAATGAGACAAGATCCAAACTTTAAAGGACTAAATGTGACACTCAGTGGTGGAGATCAATGCTAACTGAATGCTTTAAAATGCTGAGCAGCCAAGCTTGACTAAAAATCTGATCTCAGCCTGAAAGAAGGCAAATAAACAACGCTGGGAAGTCTGAAGCTCACGTACCGACAGAGGCGACTGACGGCACTGTGGAAAAGGCAACAGGTGAGAGAGGGTATGCAGTGTGTGTGTGTGTGTGTGTGTGTGTGTGTGTGTGTGTGTGTGTGTGTGTGTGTGTGTGTGTGTGTGTGTGTGTGTGTGTGTGTGTGTGTGTGTGTGTGTGTGTGTGCGTGCCCATGCTTTTGTGAGAGGCCACATTGGAGAATCTGTTTGAGTTTGTGACACCACGTCAAAGCGAGAGAGATAAAAACAGAGGAAGGGATCAAACGACACAGCAGAGCTTTTGACCTTTCACATCACACACGTCGCACACCTCCACATTTATTTTTCTTTCTGTCCGTCTCACTCCCTTCCTCTCTTTTGCCACACAACTGTGACTCCTATAAAACATCTCGCTCTGTTAGACTCTTGCATAAATTTCAAGTCCTGTGCCGAGATTATTCTATTATTATCTTATTGCTTCCTGTATGCTGCTATAGTGAAAAAATGTCCCCTCGGGGATTAATAATGTAACTACCTAACCTAACCTAACCTAACCTTCTGATAAGCCAAACTACTCTCCCGAATCTCATTACAGACAAATGGACAAACTGCATTGTGACATATGTTATCTATTCTTATTAATGAGTTACTTTACTAATTTTCAACAAGCTTTTTTTCAAGAGAATACATTTAAAGGATATTTGCAGCTTTCTCTGGTGTAGACAGGAGCTGCAGGGTGAAATAACCAGACAAATGCCATGAAAAAGGAAGTTTGTAAATGAAAGTTTAGTCATATTACTGAAACATAAAGGAGGATGAAGGATATGAGACTAGTTGGATGGTGTGTCTTTTGGTACAAGTGAGTAACCCATTTGTTTTTTTTATACAGTTTTAATAATTTCACAACTTCTGGTAAAAAGCGTAGAAAACACACTTCTGTCTTTATTAATGTTTAGCTTGTTTGATTTTAACTCAGAAAGGCCAAATATTCTGGCATTGACACAAACCCCTTCCGGAGGACTCGTGACTCGTAAAGATTCACTTGATTGTGCTTTGTAAGAATACACAGCTGGAGACTCAACACAGAGCAGGCACCATGCAGCCAGTGGTGGAGGAAAATGTCATGTAACACAAAGTGTGTCCACATCAACAACAAACCGGCCATAATGTGAAAGCAGGAGTGCTTTTAGTTTTTACAGTTCACGTCTGCATTGTTTTGAAAGGGCAATGAAAACAGCCATCAGTGCAAAGTTATTATGGTCAAACTGCTTCATTTCCATCAGCAAAAGAGTCAAACTCCTGAAGAGTGAACAAATATTCAGTGAGAAGTTTTTGTATGAATTCACACACTCAACATGAATCGTCTGAAAGAGCTTCACAGTCTCATGAACAAAAAAAACGTACACCACTCTCAGTGGATAAAAGATGATGAACAGGGTAACAATTTCTTTCAATTACAAATTCACTTTGTTCTTGATGTCTGTTCTGTAAATATAAAGCTAGTTAGCTTAGCTTAGCACAAAGACTGGAAACAGGGTAACAGCGAGCTTGTCTCTGTCAGAAGGTCACCTCTAAATCTCATTTATTACTTCAGGGTTTTACCACCATTATAAGACATATAACACAGACGCATCACCCAAGTGGTTTCCCACGGCGTCTGAGCCACTATAGCTTCCCTGTCAGCTTGGTGTTGTTTGGTGATTATCATTTCAATGGCAGACAGTTCAAACAGATAACAGTTCAAAATTATGTAAAAATGCATCGCCTTTTGCCAAATAACTGCACACCACCCTCAGCACCTAAGCCCTCCAGAAACCGAGAGAAAACCATAACCTTGTTTTACATTGTTTATTAAATCTGTACAAATAAGAGCATCAGAGAAGCTGGAAGGTGAACGTTGTTTGGACAGAGCAAGCTGTTTCCAGTCTTTATGTAAAGCTCAGCTCATTCTGAACAGACGGCTGTGGGAGTGGTGCTTATCTTTCTGTGTAACTCTCTTCTCGTCTAAATAAGCATATTCTCCGAAATGTTGAACTTGTGGTCACTGAGTGATTCCCTGCTATATTTATTTCACTGCCAGAGTCTATAACAAATGAAAGATTAAGTCAACTTGTATTTCCAGTAAATCCCTCTTATACAAATGAAGCATCTTTCTGGGACTCACGAGGTGTTTTCCAGTACTACCA
Organism: Brachyistius frenatus; assembly: GCF_029030835.1. Taxonomy (NCBI): domain Eukaryota; kingdom Metazoa; phylum Chordata; class Actinopteri; family Embiotocidae; genus Brachyistius; species Brachyistius frenatus. The sequence continues at coordinate 957,796 of NW_027210671.1, read as the reverse complement.
GCAAGATATGACATCACTGCACACTAAGATGATTTTCTTGTTCCCAGCAGTCGTGTAATACCCCTCCCTGTCCACTAGAGGGTGCTAGATACCACACAACACACAGCTGAGCAGCTCTCCATTCACTAACACAATCAGAGAGGAAAGAGAGGGAAATGAAACCTGAGAAAATGGATCAAATTCATCCGACTATTAAAGCTTACTCAGCAGAAAACCTATATGTGGATGCTCTGCGGTTTGTCATCATTATCTATGTTTCACAGGGAAACAACTGATCAGGAACAACCAATACATAGACAACAAACAAGTCACAAAGAAATCTAATACGAAGGGATTGCAGCCCTGAAGTCTGACTGTTTTTCTCTGAATAATCACTGCAATCATGTGATCATACAAGTGAGAATCTGCATGGTGATAAGCGTGTAAACACACAGCTACTGAGGGCAGAGGAGAGCTGATTGTACCATCCAAGTCCTTTTAATGCTTACATCTTACCTAACAACCTGCTCCGGGGACTGAATATGAAAACTTTTTCTCCAGGTTGCACCAAGTGTTGACAAGAACAGGCCTCTCTGTGCTCAGTAAACAAGACCCCAGACATTTAAACTCACTGCCTGGCCTCTCCAACTTTCTACAAGAGCTGCAGAAATCCAACAATCGTCATCAGGAGGAAAGCTGGCAGCTATTTCAGGCATATCTCCGCCTCGCCCCTTCAACTGCTGGATATGTTCCAATTAAAAGTAAACCCAGTCCCACTGCCATGTGAGATAATCTCCTTTTCATAAAACCACCTCAGCCGGGCAGGTTCAAAGACAGCCTTCACGGTGTAATTAAACAGGGACTTCTTAATCAAAGCTGCTTTTTCTCCTTTCCCTCGACCCTGGTTGTTTTGTTTATTCCTCTCATTTAATTTTATCCAACACCTAAATCTCTCTCTCTCTCTCTTTTCCATTTCTGTCCTTCATTTCTGCTGAGGGCAGAATTAGCTAATGGATCAGTGGAGGCCTGAACCTACCTGAGCACGACTCAGTTATGGAGATTCAAACTGGGAACTGTCAAGAGGATAGATGATGCTGAAAGGTTAAACCAAGCAGGAGGCAAAAGAAGGTGTTTTTTCTACTCTGCAGAGAGAACCCATCATCAAGTCCTGTGTCCTGTCGCCCCCCTAAAGAGGACCCTGAAGTGTCCTGAGGGGAATGTGGCACAACAGGGAACAGCAGGTTTCAGACACAATGGGACTTTTTTAAAGAATGAGTGTGAGTGAAGAGGAAACATGAAGCATGAGGAGTGAGGGATTCTGCTGACTCAACTTGGTGAAGAAATGTGTTTGCTGGACAAAAGGACACAGAAGGAGGACAGAGGATAGACTTACTTCTAATCAATGAGGAACAGAAGGACATTCAGACGGACTCAAGAAGGACAGACTGGTGAAAAGATGAACAGAGCAGCAGTGAAGATTTGAGAATCTGAATTTGGAGAAGATGCCACTGATTGGACAAAATCCTACCAACAGTTTACTAAAACAACACTCAGAAGTCTCCTTTAACTGAAGAATAAAAGCATTTCTTTAATCCGAAGAGAAGAAAAAAGTCCTATTGCTTTCTCTCAGTACAACATTTTAAAAACTCTTTATAATAGTAACCAAGTGAGTAAAAACAAGACCATACCCATCTTTCTCCTGCAGTGGAAATTATGACAGAGAGACAAATAAATTAAGGACATGCTTCAGTCACACATAAGAATTTGCATAGTTCCCTCAAAGCACTGCTTTCAATACAGGAGTGGAAAAAGTACTCACAACTCTAGTTAAGTAAAGTACCAATACAGCAGTTTAAAAATGACAAGTACAAGCTCTGCAAAGTGACTGTGACAGGCCCCTGTGACTGATAAATGATCATATATTGCATTAGTAGATGGTTTATTTTAAATATTATTCAAGTTTTAAAAGATGAATGCATTGATATGTAAGCAGCATTTTTCTCACACAGCAGATCCAGATTCAGCTACTTTCAACTACTCTATATGAAATTAGGCAGTTTAGTTCAGTCATTCCCAACCTAGAGGTCAGGTTCCTCTAAAGGGTCACATGAATAAATCTGAGGGGTTGTCAGATCTTTAATGGAAGAACAAAGAAGAAAATCAAAGGTCAGATGAGTTTGTGTTTTTAAAAAGAAAAAGAGAAATCTTAAAATATTGTATAAATTGACGTTTTTTTGGACGCTGAACAATTATGAAATCATCGGGCAGATTTAGGGGAGAAGCATCTCTTCTGGCCCTTAAAATGCTTTTTTGTGGGGATGTTTTGTTCATTTATAACCTGTAAAAGTAAACATTACACCACTGCCCTAATGTAGAAGAAAAAAATAGCATAAAATAGAAATATTCAAGTACAAAACCTCAAAATCAGACAAAGGTACTTCACTGAATGTACTGCTCTCTACCACCGATTGATATTCAGTGAGTATACACTTCATCTCAGACTACAATTAATTATAGACAACTATTTAACCTGTTGTTTTAAGAAGCAGGAAGAACAATAAGCAGCAGAATAAAACCGAAAATACCTTGAACTAGTGTCCCAGTGATGAAGCCAAAGAAGCAGCTCAGCAGCTTGGTGATTTCTTTTTCACACTCTGCCCTGCACACATTCATCCTCTGAACTTTAGTCAGCTGCCTCCACAGCACCAAGAGTGTAAAAAAAGAAAAGGGTCCCTCAAGAAAAAGTCAGTTAAAACACCCCACAAATGTGATTAAAAAAAAAAAAAGGAAAAAAAAAAATCATCCCAAAAAAATTACACAAAAGAAAAAAGTGGGATGCTAAAATTTTCAAGCAAAAACAAAAAACTTGCAGAAAAGAACTTTTACTATGAAGGTTGTTTCCTTGGTCTGATGTTGCCTGTTCCTCTTTGGATAACCACTCCAACACTCCTTTATAAATCCTAGTTTGATTCCAGGTAAAGTTCACTCCCTCCTCCTCCTCCTCCTCCTCCTCCTCCTTCTCCGCTTCCTTTTCTCCTCTTCTCCTCTTCTCCTCTTCTCCTCTACCCTTGTTATCTCCCAGGAGGTGAACTGAATCGCATGATGTTTGGTCCGTCCTGTCGTTTCGTATGACCGACCCTGACAAACCACAACACACAACACCGACACCCGTCAACTCTCCTCCTGTTTCAGCCGTCATCAGGCCGCAGCGCTGCATGGTCACCGGGACGCGTTCGTCCTCTGAAGTTCAGCTCACTTTCTCTGACAGACAAAAGTCACACAGACACGAGCTGCTGGAGTTCAGTGAAGAAACCAAATCTCACAACGTTACTCCGCCCCCTCCCTTCTTGGTGTCTTATATATCTAATCCGACTCATATTACGCTTTTCATATTACAGTCACTGATATCTCTCCTGTTCACATGGCCCCGTTATCTCACTGCTTCCATAATGGGGGGAGTTACAATTGACAGATTAAACTTAACTTTGTGCTATCTAAAATAAAAAAAAAGTACAGTGTAAATCTAGAACAGATAGAACAAAGAGTGGGGCTGGCGTTGGAAAATAGTTACAACTATTTGGTAATCTGTTGAGTCATTTGTCAAGCAAAATAACAAGCATGAAGTGGTTCCAGATTCTCAAATATAAAGTGTTTCCTGTCTTACAATGTCACTGACACCCAACACAGCTTACATGAACTACAATGTACCTCGAGATACTTAAACTCCCTCACTAAGGGCAGGGACTCGATCCCAAGCCGGAGGAAGTAATCCACTGCTTTCCAACAGAGCACCACGGCCTCAGACTTGGAGGTGCTGACTCTCATCCCAGCCACCGTCCGCAGCTGCAAACCACCCCACATCACATGTTGAAGGTCACGGTCTGATGAAGCCAATAAAACCACATCATCTGATCCTTAGACCCCCAAACTGAACTAAGCTTTAAAATCCTGTCCATGTACAGTACCAGTCAAAAGTTTGTACACACCTTCTCATTCAATGGTTTTCTTTATCTTAATTTTTTTTCTACATTGCAGATTAATATTGAAGACATCAAAACTATAAAGGAACACATATGGAATTATGTGGTAAACAAAAAAAGTGTTAAACAAACCAGAATATGTTTTATATTTTAGATTCTTCAAAGTAGCCACCTTTTGCTTTGATGACAGCTTTGCACACTCTTGGCATTCTTTCAATCAGCTTCACGAGGTCGTCACCTGGAGTGGTTTTCAGTTAACAGGTGTGTCTTGTCAAGAGTTCATTTGTGGAATTTCTTGCCTTCTTAATGTGTTTGAGACCATCAGTTGTGTTGTGCAGAGGCAGGGTTGGTGCACAGTTCTATACAGTGAATAGGCCTATTTGACTGCACATCTAATCCATATTATGGCAAGAACCACTCAATTAAATAAAGAGGATCGACAGTCCATCATTACTTTAAGACCTTCATTAGAGTTACCAGCCTCAGAAACCGCAAATTAACAGCACCTCAGATTAGAGCCCACATAAATGCTTCGCAGAGTTCAAGTAGCAGACACATCTCAACATCAACTGTTCAGAGGAGACTGCATGAATCAGGCCTTCATGGTCGAATTGCTGCAAAGAAGCCTCTTCTGAGGAAGAACAACAACAAGAAGAGACTTTCTTGGGCCAAGAAACACAAGGAATGGACATTAAACCAGTGGAAATCTGGTCTGATGAGTTGAAATTTGAGATTTTTGTAAGACTTTGTCTTTGCAAGACACAGAAAAGGTGAGTGGATGGTTTCTACATGTGTGGTTCCCACCGTGAAGCATGGAGGAGGAGGTGTCATGGTGTGGGGGTGCTTTGCTGGTGACACGGTTGGTGATTTATTCAAAATTCAAGACATACTTAACCAGCACGGCTACCACAGCATTCTGCAGCGACATGTCATCCCATCTGGTTTGCGCTTAGTGGGACCAGCATTTGTATTTCAACAGGACAATGACCCCAAACACACCTCCATGCTATGTAAGGGCTATATGACCAAGAAGGAGAGTGATGGAGTGCTGCGTCAGATGACCTGGCCTCCACAATCACCCGACTTAAACCCAATTGAGATGGTCTGGGATGAGTTGGACTGCAGAGTGAAGGTGAAGCAGCCAACAAGTGCTCGGCACCTCTGGGAACTCCTTCAAGACTGTTGGAAAACCATTCCAGGTGACGACCTCGTGAAGCTGATTGAAAGAATGCCAAGAGTGTGCAAAGCTGTCATCAAAGCAAAAGGTAGCTACTTTGAAGAATCTAAAATATAAAACTTATTCTGGTTTGTTGAGCATTTTTTTGTTTACCACATAATTCCATGTGTTCCTTCATAGTTTTGATGTCTTGAATATTAATCTACAAAGTAGAAAAAATAAAAAAAATAAATAAAGAAAAACCATTGAATGAGAAGGTGTGTCCAAACGTTTGACTGGTACTGTAAATCACAAACAGGATTTGTAACTAGTGACAACGCTGGTGGAGGCCAACACTCAATGATAATGTATTGCTCTTTGTTAGACTAACAAGTCGCAGGAATAAGGACATAAACATGCTTAATACTTAAACAGAGACTATGAAAGCTGGCTTCAACTTTGTTCATTCCTTTAGAAGCCGCAATAGAGAATAATCTCAGTTAATCAACCAAATTAAGAAAATGTTGTTTAGTATTTGGTATAATAACCATGAAGATCCTTTAAAAGAATCCAGTAGGAGGATAGCATCACTCGATACTTGTAAACTTTGCCTATCGAGCTATAAATAATATTGGTATGTAATGAATAAATTGATAATATAATAATAATGAAGAAATGTGGGTTTAATTCTAGATATAATGGCAGATATCTGTAATTACATACGAATCATGTCATTAGTATGTTAAAACAAACAAACAAACAGAAGCCAGACATGTAAGCTCATTTTCCAACAACACTGACAGACTGCAGTAACTTCATGATTAACTATGTGACCAACTAGTGTGTTCATCACTTTTTAGTGCCCCTTGGAAACATTTGTGTTTGCAGCATTTTTGTATTTTTTTGTGTGTTTACTGTATGTGCTGTGCCTGTGTTGTAAGCTTGGTGAAGATGTTTTCCTAATTTCTTTGTGTTCTCTCTATTTGCATGTGTTTTGTCAAGTTGCACTGTGTGGTAGTGGGGCATTGTTTGGCTCAGCTGCAAGAGGGACTGATTGGGGGAGTGGTTCAGGAAACAATGCCTGAAAGAGGCTTAATAAGCAGAGCTGCAGTGAACCACGTTTGGTCTCTCTCCCCACATAAAAGCACCTAGCAGGTCTCTCACTCTGCATTCAGGCCAGGAGAACCCTTGATAACGGCAAGATGTCCGTCACAGTGCATTTAGCTCTCAGAGTCACTGTATTATTATACGTACTGAGAAGTTCTTCAGATTGTGGACGAGTTGCAGAGCTAAAACTAGATAGAAACAATAACATGATAAAAAAAATATATCTTTATCCTGTTGTGGAGAAGAAAATAAACACATATAGAGCATTGCAAATTGGTGCGGGCCTGTTCTCGAGGCTGTAACAAACCAAATCGCGCCTTCTGCTAACTTACAACAGCAACACATTGCAATTAAGAGCAGCGGGTGATTAGAGAAATCAAAACTAAAATAGGCCAAAAGCTTCTGCTACTCACAGTAGTAGCAGAACAAATTAAAACCAAAACTACTTAACGAGAGATCGAAACATGAAATCACTTGTATTATATAATGAATACTATTACATAACATTTGGTGTAAATCCATTCAAATGAAGATGATGAAAGGTGACCTCAAGACTTCTATTATCCATAAACCCTCAGCTGTAGTGCTTCCTGTCCAGCAGTGTATTAAGTATCAGTTATCTATCTCAAACCCTGCTCACTGTCTCAACCTCTTCACACTGAAACTAAACCACCATCGCCCCACCTCTCCCATACACATCATCTTTGTGCTGCTATTTTTAGCTGCTGGCCATTATCAGGGTGAGGACTTGCCCACTGTCAATGCTGACTCGCTCTCTGCTCTGCTCTACTGAGATGAAAGGGATCCCATCACAGCCCTGCTTTTATTTCTCTCCCTCTGACTGTTGGTCTTGTGTTTTTTTATGACTCATTGCGCTCCTGATTCACCCAAAACAAAGAGCTCGTTCACTGATTTTGCAGCCAAAGACAGAAATAAAAGACCTGAAGGATCGTGCTCAACATTTATACCATTTTCAGCCAATGAGAAATTGCACCCACACAGGTTTCAAAAACACGTATCAAACGTCCTCCTTCAAACTGAGAATGAATGTAAACAGTTGTCACTTGTTGTTGCCACTTGGGGTGAGGACAAAGTTTTTCAATGAGGCTGTGAGAAAAAAACATTACAGCGCTCAGTGCTGCTGCCGGATCCGAGGGAGGAAGAGGAGAGGAGACACTTACCTGATCCAAAGAGTGTGTGTGATAAACTGGATTGCATGATAAGCTGCAACGGAAGGCCTTGTACGACCGAGACGAGCTCTCACGTTTCAGTGACCTGCTAGAGTACCATTACATGGTACATGCAGCTGAGCTGATCTCAGACCTTACAGACAGGTCACAATTACACACTGCCTCATTTGGTTTAATTAAAACTCTCTGGAGTCACAGGAATATCTTTCTAACAAATATGGAAACAGGAGGATGGCAAAGAAAGACAAAAGGAATGATGGAGCCTCTGATCGGAGATATTGAACATATTATTTCCTGATATGTCGACCGATTCTCACAGTTTAAAAGTGGCTTTTATTTGCACTGTGCAAAATTATTACTTACAAAAGTACAATGATACCTCACAACTTTACACCACGCTGAGAGCTCAACTGACAGACGGGATGCTTTCATTCACAAACACTTCTTAGTCGTCTCCCTGCAAGTAATGATTAATCGTGCACGGTCACAGCTCGACCACTGGGTGGAGCACTAAGACTCCAAGTCCATGAACAAACCAGGACTGGAGTCCAGTCAGGATCCACAAAGGAAGAGAAAAACATTCAGGAAGTCCTAATTAGTCTTTCAGTTCTGACACTATATAACACAGACTGTGATTTACAGCATAGTCTTGTCGTTTTAATTAAGTACCAATAAGAATTTGGTCCGAGATGACAAGTCCTTCAGCATTAATTTCTCAAATGCAGAGCTATGGAGGGCTTCTACGATCACCCCAGGAGTAAAAACTGACGAATAACAACATATAGATGTGGGTGGATCAAACAATTATTTTGACTTTGCTGTAGGAATAAAGTATGTTGACTGTTATATCAAGTGTTTTTCCTTTAACTGGCAGAAACCCAATAATTACAAAAGAGAATCATTTATTCATCCTTTCCTCTAATCGGTTGTTGCTCTCTTGTGGACCACAAGAGAGGTTAGGAACCATTATGTGTTTTACTGGTATCTGATTAATACAAAATGCCACTGTAAATCACAAAGTCATAATGTGTTACCTTAGTTCTTCTAATTTTTCATCTATAATGTGTGCACGTATATGAGTGCTTATCAAAGGCAGAAATGGTAGATAAGTTAGGAGATAAAAAGAGTAGTAAATACTGTGATGGGGCGTATCACAGTATTTCAGGTCAGTGTAGAGACTATTAATGATGAAAAAGGGTGTAGACACATTTGATAAATGAGTGTGTGCAAGTTCACCTGAGGTCAACTGTCCTGCATAATGAGTCAGTCGGGTCTCCAGGGACCTCTGAAGGCCAGCAGAGGTCTGTCCAGTCAATTCATCGATCATTTCAAATAGTGTTGTAACACTTGCTGTGCATTCACCACATTGTCAGTCTCACCAACACGTCCCACTCACTGATCCATTTCTCCCTCCTCACCTTTGTCCTGTGGCTGCGTACTGGCAATGATCCATTTCACCAGGCAGCATTTCATCAGAGCTTTGCGAGAGAACCGCGGCTTCTGCCACTTCCCAGAATCCTTCATTCTGCCCGGCACAGGCTCGACGCCGTTGGCATCTCCCAACAGGCTGCCATCGACCACCTTGCCATCCGCCTGGGAGGAGAGAGAGGGGGAGAGAGAGAGAGAGAGGGACAATATGTAAATTAAACAAAGCAGGCTGAGATCTTTAAATTAAACAGGAGATTATGTGGGTGCCTGGAAAATATGATTAGCCTCTGATCTGTAAGTCTTTCAGGAACACTTTAAAGAGGTTCAAAAAGAGTTCAGTTCACAATATCTGCAGTGTTTTAGGAGGTTTTGAAAGTCCATTAAATATTTTTTTTCACTGAAAACAACTTCCTGCTGCTGCAGCGGCGGTGACAGTAAAACAGAGGGCCTGAAAACAAAAACAAAAAGCTGAAAGACACTAAAACACCACAAACAGCAGTGGTTCAAACACGTGAGGGAAACTGCTGGATTGAAAGAAAGTTTGCCCAACCTTTCACATTAAATGTAAACAAGTGTAGCTGCAGCAAAAGGGCTTCTGCAATTGGTTGGTAAAAAAAAAACACATAATCAGGGAAGAGTTAAGACCAAAAATGCAAAAGGTGTCACACAGCATGATGAACGACCGGAAGAGATATCTAAAACTTATCCAAGCAGCTCCAAGACAGGCATCCAGATTTGTACATAGAATTCAAGGTGACACAGTTTTGGTTGTTAAAATGTTGTCAAAACAGTCTTTTCGTCCTAAAATTGTATTTTTGTTCTTTGTGAACTAAGAGCTGCATCTACTGCAATGCTCTAACCACAACGTTCACAAAGGCTAACAGGCTAACGTGACGTGAGCTTTGTGCTGGGTCGTTGCCATTCAGCAAATTATAACATTGTGCATGCGTGTGGTAGCAAGCACGGCGTTTGTTTGTTTTTTCAATAAAATACTTTCTGCTGAAATTCTGTTGATTGATTTTTTTTCTATATTATTGAATTTGGTTTTGTGAATTGTGAAATGTCAAGGTTATTGGTACAATTATCAATTTTCTGGTATCATGACATCCCTATTAAGTGAGAATAATGATGAACTAATTCTACTAAGTCACTTATATTTATTGCTAGTGTTGTGATTTGTAATATTTCAGCCTTCCTTTTCATGTAGCCAATAAAATCCTTCATCCATCCATCATCAATGACTTGCTTTAGTATTAAAGTGTTGGAACAGCTTTTGGGTCCACATGTTTGAATGTGTGCCCCACACTTTATGTTTTTTAAAGCCAACACCGCCATCATGTTGTCATTTCACTCACCACATGGTCTTCAAAACTTTTTTTTAATAAGGGTAGATTACAACAATGTGGCTGCCATTACAGTAGCTCACAAGAACCACTGACACTGTGTGGACACAGGAGAAAAACATCAGTTCAGTTTAAGAGAAAGGTTATAATTTGATTAGAGTTGATTTCCACTTCATCTCCAAATGTTCCGGTATGTGATGGTCAGTAAAGAGTCAACCCAAGACACCCTTGAATTCAGCTCTCTAAGAATCCAGAGAGGAGAAGCATTATCACTTCTTGAAATATTCGCTCTGTTAATTTCAGATGAATTCAAAGCCTAATTCTGTTCATTTTCATATCCAGCCATGACTCTTATGCAAAACAAATCCCCACCAACTCATTCATATTCATCATTTATCCTCGCTCATCAGTGTAGATAAAGTCAAATATATTTTTCAATTTCTTCCCTTCATATCTCAGCAACCTTTCAGCTTCTTATCCAGGAAACATTTGATCTGATGTGATCTGATTTAGTAAGATTGTCTTTTCCTAAACTCTCAAGAAGCTCTATTAAATAGCTCCTGGTGGGTGCATGCCAAACACGCACGCACGCACGCACGCACACACACACACACACACACACACACACACACACACACACACACACACACACACACACACACACACACACACACACACACACACACACACACACACACACACACACACACACACACACACACACACGTGTAGGGAGGAAGATGAAAGAGGTGAACGCTGAACAAACAGAAGCTCTGTTTACTCTATTGGGAGGAGAGGAAAGCAAGGGATGACAGAGAGAAGAGTGGGAGAAAATGGAGGAGAAGGGAGGAGGGAGCACACACAAACACAAATACACCGACATACACATATACACACATACACACAGAGGATTTTAAGAGGATTTTAAACGGCTATTTGATCCCATGGGAGTCTGACCATGCAAATCCCTGATTTTAAGGTAGTGAGAGAGACTGAGAAAGCACAAAATAGAGAGAGTGCAAAAGAAAAAGATGTGAGGACAACATGGTCTGCTCATGTTCCTGGAAGAACTGAAGTCAATTAGCATAATGAATTGCTGCCTATCTGAGAAGAAGAGCAAAGGACGGCCAGAGGACGGGGGGTTGGAGGATGGGGAGATAGATGAGGTGAATCTATGAAAGCACTTTGCTCTGGAATACATTTCCAAGGCTATTTCTGTGCATCTTTCACATGAACAGATGGATAAAAAGAGCAAAAGATGAGAGGGGAAAAGGAGGCAAAGACAGAGGACTACAAGGAGAGAAATGTACACAGAACGTCAGGAGTGAACATCTGCAGAGATACTCGCACAAACAGACCAAGCCAACTGGCCAGTAATGTGGTGACGGCACACTGAAATGGAAAGAGATGATGGAAACAATTCCATTTATACCAATATCTATTTCATCATATATCAACAGTGGCACAGCAGACATGAGTAATGTGAAAAAACACAGCAGTGAATTGCTTCTTTGAGGAAGTAAATTAGAAGAAAGGATGGTTTTCAATGTGGCCTTTCAGTAGAAGCCACAAATTGGAAAGAGAAGCCTGCGAGATAAATAGACGCAGACAGATTCAGTGTAAACAAAAGAAAATCCAGCGCTGCATTAGTTGTTTATTCATGGACTACTGGACACACAGGCGCACTGACAATCTTAACTCACACACATTTCCAACTAGCATCTTCTGCTCCTTAACGCTTCAGTTAGCTTTGTCCTGGGGCAGCACTTCCCTCTCGTAATGTAATGTCTGTACAACATCCACCAAAACACACACACACACACACACACACACACACACACACACACACACACACACACACACACACACACACACACACACACACACACACACACACACACACACACACACACACACACACACACACACACCCTATAAGGCAGAGCATATACCCATAACGCTTAAAGCAAACACAGAGCACATCTCTATGCTCTGCTGTAAATTATTAAATATCAGTCACTGTGTTGTTGGTTCAGTGAACGTTGGTTTACATGAAGCGTAAACTCTGGCCTCATTACATGCTGTTACTCCACTGTACCCAACACGGAGAAGATCCAGACCAATCCAAAACAAAACAGAGTCAAAGAGAAAAGAAAGTTCAAACAAAAATTTTAACCTCAGTACTTTTCTGCACTGAACAGAAAATACAGTCGTAGATTATCTCAGAGAGAATGAGAGAGACATTAACCTCAGCTTGATTGTGATTGGTGCACAAAAACAAACATGGCAACCCGGAGAAAACAGACAACAACACGAGACGGAGACAAAGCAGCTCTCTCTGCATCACAGTTTTTACTGGAATAAAACTCAAGTAGCAGAAGTTCAACACACTCTCGGACCAAACCAAAATTCAATATTTACTGTAGGAAAACAGTGACATCGCCATGTAAGCAGCACAATGTCAGAGGCCGAGGGATAACCAGCAGAAAAACCCAAGAAACTGCACTGAGCTCCTCTTTGATTTATTTTATCAGTTTTTCTCTTACCAGATAGATTCTTATATTTTCAATTATTTAAAGCATTAATTAATTGAGGTTTCTGTCAGCCGGTAGCAGCCACACAAGTTGTAAACCCGACACTGAGAGATCACCATCTAATTGTCATGTAGAGTGTGTCAGAAAATAGTTAACCATTAACAGCACAGATAAAGACCGCCAATCATTTAAAGTTGTATATCTGGCCACCTGTTAATTTAATTCCTTTATTCACTTTCATTCAGCTCAGTTTTTGCTCTCCATCTGCTATTAGGGGAAATACAACGGTGGATAGATATATTCAATGAGTACTCCTGTTGCGCGCAAACAATGCGCAGCACTTGGATGTGGACAGGGAAGGAGGGAGGTATAACCATAATGAGCAAGTGCTTCAAATTTCATCACTTGATCATTATCAGTTTCAGAGTTACACACATTTTTATGAGTGCGGGTCCACGCGCATAGCAATGCATCTGTGGGCATGACCAGAGGGCGCACATCAAATTTTGTGTCCAACTCTGGAAATCAGCAACAATGCTTCAGGAATCCTCGAGCAATGAACCTGGACAGGTGTTTGAGTGACATTTGCATTCCAAGGGGCGGCAAATCAGGTCAGGCGCACAAACAGGTAGGTTTTTGCTGACATTCACGGGGTTGTGCACTGTGAATTAGTCCTTCAGGTTCAGACCGAACTCTACAATGACATTGTAAAGGGGGCAGAAGGAAAACATTCAGTACAAATGACCTGAACTGTGGTGGATTGACACTTGGTTTTCTCCAACATAACAATGCACTTGCTCACAGTGTGTTAAAAACACAGGTTTCTCATCCTAAACAACACAATGGTCGCTCCCCACCACTCCTGCTCACTGGATTTGATTCCCTGCTACTTCTTTCTGTTCAATAAAAACGTGACATAATCTTCGATGTGCGCTCTCTGCTGAAGTTGCAGGTGCCTAAAAAAAAAAAAAAAAAAAAAAAAATCACTGATGCACCGGACCAGCAATCACATGAACCTGTGTAACTCATGTTCTGATTTTGATCAAGTGATGAAACTAGGAATATTTATTCACAAAGGGTAAATCCTCTCTGTGCTCCGCCCACATCATGATGCTGCGCTCCGTTCACATGCAACAGGAACAGCTTCGAAACTTATTAATTCACCCTCGTATCTTGCTCTTTAGTTTATAAATGCTTTAGTGTGTTACAGTTAACTTTGTATAATGTTTTGGATAGAAAATGTAGTGTACATTTGAATTTTAGATTTTCTTCTTCAGTCATAATACTGCTGTTTTGGGTTCAAATAACAACATTATAGAGAGGATCAAATCAAAACAGTAAAGTCATGGACTGAAGAATCAAAACAATGAGATAAATGATAATAAAAACTGTATCTCTGCAGAGTTGAAAATAATATCAGGGTTGGAGTTAATCCTCTGTGATATTTTCACTGCAGGTAATATTACTATAAGAATACAGATTAGAGCAGCTTTAATAACATGGTTGCAGCAATCTATTTGGTCCTTGTATTATGGTATATTATGTAGATATTGTATGTATATTTTACCATTGACAACCTTTTACAATCTTTTATACTAAAAAAAAAGGACTAATTGCTTGAAAGCATTTTGCTCTTTGGACTCTTAGGGTAAAAATAGCATGCAGCACATCAGGATTCATAATGAGCCCCTATAGAAGACAGGTAAGGACACTCATTACAAAGTAGGGAACTTCTCGTGCTGTGTCTGCATCTTTACATGGTTTACACTTTAATTGTCATTTCAAACTGTGTATATTTGCGTCTGTTGCTTTTAAAAATACAGTGACAGAATTTTCACTTGGCGCATATTCAGGTAGGGGGGACTTAAATGTTTAAATCTTGTACAACCTGCTTTTGCATATATTTATGGTCATGTGCCAATAAAGCAAATTTGAGAAGGAAGAACTTATGAGAGAATTAGGGAGGCTTATGAATATATCCAAACACTGATGGAGGCTTATGAATATATCCAAACACTGATGGAGAGGGAGGCGAAACTAATGGAGAGAGGAGGTGAGCTGAGAGAGAGGTGCAGTCTCGTAATGTTATATTAGTGGATGGGAGTTTCCATCAATAAGTAATCAGTGATTAAGCAGGCTACAGCAGAGATACAGCACGTCTCACTCTCATATTCTGCTTTCATGTCCGAGCTCACATGTTCCCTGGCTTTTTCTCAGCATGACACAAAGTCTGAGGTTCACCTGTTCTGCATGGCTGCTTCTTCAAGGGCAACATTCATTTGAACATGCCACTTGAGGAAAAAATCTTCCGGTCACAAAACCTGCTTGGTGATAGACCAAAAAAATAAATGTACCGCTGTATGCTTCACCTTCACTTTCCATCACATCAGTGCATGTCAATTTTAATAACACAAATACCAAATCCTTGTTTTCTTCTGATTTATCATCATTGAATAGAAGAAAATAAGAGTTGTGCACAGTACATGTAGTATCGAACTTCAATATGTATTTAGTACAGAACAGGTGTCTCCATGGGAACAAAAACATAACTAAATCTCTCGTTGGATTCCTATTGTTCTTTAGCGATATGTATTCTCTATCAATTACCTCATGAGATATGCTATCTACTGTTTGCATTCAGGAGTAGGAACATCACTGTGTTTATGATTTTCCATAAAGTTTTCCATAGTTTTTTTCCCCATAAACTAGCTACTGTTTGTTCAGCTGCATTATTTCTGTTTTATATTCTATCCTTACGGGGATATCCGAAACCCCGAAACACAAAAACAACCCCGCAAACTCATTTAGACCACAGAGATACACCCACAACACATCTATGGAAGTGCATTAAGAGAGACATAAAAGCAGACCCAAGTGCATAAGAACAACATTAAAGCTTTTAGGAAGCCAAATAGCATTGCGGTTGAAGTAATTGTATATTATTGTCTTTATCATTTTTACACATTTAGAGCAGTGGTGCTTTTTTACTTCTATGTTTTTACATGGACAACTGGTATGGATGGGGATTTTCTTTTGCCCGGGACAAGCAGCTTTATCTTTATAATATCATGTATGTATCAAATACCTATTAATGGCATATTTTAACAAGTGGCAGCCAACTGTGACGTTACCCATGTGTTTGTGAACTGCCATTCTGAAGTCTTGAGGTCAGCATTTCAGCCGTCGCCATCTTATTATTTTGGAGCTAGAAGTGACCATATTTGGACGAGCTGTGGAGGAGCGACCGGTGGGTGTGACATTTCGTGTCGCCCACCTATAGCAGAAACCTTCCTGCACCACAGGCCTGTCAATCAAACAGACATAACGCTTTTTGAGGCCTAATATCTAATTAATGATGTGACGATTTTCAGATAGAACTCCAGAAAACTACAAAAACTTAAAAAGCTAATCAAGAGGATTGACTTTAGCAAATTAATCCATCATGACTTGTTGAAAAAATGTATTGACTTTGTATTTCATTAGAGAAGTTTAAAGGGAGTCTATGGAGCCAGAGCCTTTTTGGAAGCAACCCCTAGTGGCCATCAATGGTATTGCAGTGTATGGCACTTCCGCACAAGCTTTACTTGCCATACTCGGAAGTTACGTCTACTTTTAGATAGTCTATGACTCAAAGTCCTTTTCCAGGGTTCTTGTTTTGAAATGACCAGTAAAAAGTCACAGCCTAGCAACATTTTCAACTAATTCACGTAGCTAACGTTAGTGTCCCGCTGTAATTTTAGCCGCCAAAATCGACGGTCACAAGCTGGAAACGAGAAGCTGCTTTTTTCTACCGCTGTCTGAGATGAAGTACACATTTTTTAAACAATAGCTAAAACTTTTGACCTATTTTTTGATCATGTAGCTGTCAGTTATTTGCCATCCATCCATCCATCCATCCATCCATCCATCCATCCATCCATCCATCCATCCATCCATCCATCCATCCATCCATCCATCATATCTGTCATGCAAGAATCGAAGCTCAACAGTGATTTAGAGAACAGACATTTGTACTGGACCAGTCGCATTAGCAAATAACTGACAGCTACATGATCAAAAAATAAAAGGTAATGAATAAAATGTTTTTTTTCTGTCTCTATTCATCCCATAAACCACAACACAAGCTTTCATTCCCCCTGTATTACTTTTCTGCTGCCTAATAAAACTCTGAGGAGATCTAATTGATCCACAGGACTGCATTTCAAAGACCTAACCTGATTTCACTTGGAATAAAACAGAGTGCACACACATACACCAGCACACACATGCATACAGTGGAAAACATTTCATTAGCCGCTCCCATTAATATTTATAGTTTCTCTCCGCCCTTGATGTCTGTACAGATCTGTCGCCGATCGCTCCATTTCGTCACCTCTTCATTCCTTCCAATTTATTTCACAGTCAATCACTCCTTCTCCATCGCTCCCCCGCCTCACCCTCCTCTCTCACTGTGATGTCACCTGTCACCAGGCCTCTCTCCAGGTGAAGCTGAGATACCAACAGGGATATAAACAGAGAGGAGGAAGACTCAGCCTCTGCGAGCCCATGTGTGCTCGAATTCGGAGAGAAATGAGACGAGCAGGCGGGAGGAGGAGCGCGGTGACAAGACGACTGACAACACAAAAGCAGAAGTACAGTAAATACTTTATAAAAACTCTCGCACATAACCTGGGATTTCCAGCAGAGCGAGATGTTCTCAAATCTCTGCCATGCAGGTGCAAAACAGCATAAGAATGACAAATAGATTCACAGGACAGTTATTCAGTTTGTTGGCAGAGATTTGTTCCAAAATAAGCGACACCTGGAGTTATAAAATAACTGGCAGCACAAAAATGGAGAGGTTGCGTGTACCTTTAAAAAGACAGTAGATACGAGGGAAAATTTCAAAAATGAAGATCAGTTTACTTGTGACAACAACAAGTCAGCTGCTTAAAACAGTTGGATAATGTCCCCTGTGTTTAGTTTGGAAATAAAAAATCCTGCCTTTAGGGTTTGGAGGCAGCAGATTTGTATCAACAGGAGATGTGGACTTTAAAAGACACACCTTACAGCAAGTCAGTGGTGTCCTATGAAAAGACACAACACAGGGGATGTGGACTTTAAAGACCCCCTCCAATTAAAATCGAGTTTGTAACCCTGGTTACATGTCCGTGCTAGGGAACATATCATTAACGAAAGAAGCAGTGAATGCCATGGCACTTTGGAACGGCGTTGTGACACTGAGTGTCAAAAACATTTAGACAGCTGGGATTTCTAAAGGAGCCGATCTAATCAACATGCAGGATGGGGCTTTCCATATCATCAAGCTGCCAGCTTTCCACCCATCCCTCCAACACTCACTGGTGGTGGAGGGGTGGATGGAGATAGAGGCAGTGACCATTTGCATATCCATAAATCTGCCCAATGAATTTAAGCCTTTTTAAGGCATTATGGGATTTTAAATATGTAACTTTGACGAACAGAGATGAGTTTTAATCAAAGCCAGACAAGAGACTTTAAAAGACTCGTGACACCATTGAGTTGCCTTATGGGAAATGTAGTAGATTTTACCCCTATGGACTAAAAGGGACTGTGGAGGGGGATTACTATGCGTTTTTAGCTTCTTGGGCTTGATATTATCATCATAATAAGTTTTGATTGGCAGTGTGTTGCGGTGAGCTCTGTTTTGGTCTCCACCAACATGAGAAAATGTGTAGCTTTTTTGCTGCTAAATGCTCCGTTATGTAAACCAGCTTGTCACTAATGCTGTCTGTCTTCAGTCTGGTGCTGAGCAGGCGGTGTACAATGTGGTTTTTAGCTGTCTGCTGTGGCACCATTAATAAGACCTGTTTGAGCGAACTAAAAAACTGATAATGCAACGGTGCAGCGGTACAATAAATATAGAGCTGATAAATGCTAAAAAGTTCAGAAGAGAAAAAGGAAACTTTAGGATTTTTTTTTTTGTTGTTTTGTAACTATGACCAACCCCTCTCACTTTACAGTCATTTAATCTATGCTAATATACGTCCATGCAGCTTCATCATATCACATTACTGACTCTCTGTCTTCATTTCCTCCCACAGTTTTCAGACTGTAGCCAAGAAGAAGTTGTTGTTTGTTCCCGTGTCAGTAGCAACCGATGTTTACATTTACCTTTCAAAGACCTTTCAAAGATCACTGTAGGCTGTGCAAATCATGAATCTAGTCGGTCTGAAAGTGGCATAAGATTGTTTTATACCCACATAAGCTGAAGAGATCAGGGTGGATGAGTGGGGTTAAAAACATGACTTGGACACAGGAGACCTCTAATCTTTTTCTCCAGCCAACACTTAACAACTCAATTGCTTTTAGAGGAATTAAGTACATCTTGTGCATTAATGTAACCAAACCCAATCACAGTGGTGGTAAATGACAAAACAGTTATATGACAAATTGTCATATGAAATGATTTTGGAAAGCACTGACAAACAATGTCAACGCAGTGACTCTTGGCTTAAATCGTTTGTTGTTTCCTTTTAATTTTCTGCCTTTTTTTAACTGAAAAACATCATCATACAATAAAAATCCTACATGAATCAGATGCTACTTCTTTTCCATGTAAAATCGTTTGTCTGAATAAATAAGATCCACCTCGCCAAGTAAAACACTAAACTGTATAAACAAACTCCATCTGAAGTGAACAGATTAGTTTTCATGGAAAACAAAAAACAATTAAATCACCAAACAGCAGAAAAAGAAGATGCTGGATGGCAGTTACAGACTCAGACTGAAGAAGTTTTGGAAATGAGCCACCTTTCAGTGGTTTCAGTTTGCTGTTGAAAATAAGCAGAGCTGCAACCTTTACTGGAGGACAGAAGATATCTGCATGGCTCGATATGTTTCTGTGATGTGGCACAGTGCGGCTGGAGATGTGAAGTCAGCTGCATGATGAAGAAAATATGCGAGCAGCCTCATGGTGGAAAGCTGATACTATTTGTGTCCTGACTGCTTGAGCCTCTCAGTATGGCTGTCGGTGCGAATCAGTGTGTCTGTGGGAGAATGGCACATCCATATGGACGGCAAGCTGTGTGTGTGTGTGTGTGTGTGTGTGTGTGTGTGTGTGTGTGTGTGTGTGTGTGTGTGTGTGTGTGTGTGTGTGTGTGTGTGTGTGTGTGTGTGTGTGTGTGTGAGAGTGTGAGAGTGTGTGAGCGTGTGCGTGAGTGAGACAGAAAGAGCGACAGTGCGTATTATATTGATGTGTGAGCCTTCATGTGGAGAAAGAATTAATACTCTGAGGAGACTTCGAGCAATAGAGGAGCCATGTTTCAATTATCAGCTGCCCCTCTCTCTCTCTAACATGCACGCACGCGCGCGCACACACACACACACACACACACACACACACACACACACACACACACACACACACACACACACACACACACACACACACACACACACACACACACACACACACCAGATTGCATAACTCTGTCTGGTCATTCGCCTTTGTACAGTTCAATAAGAATATTGACAATTATAAAGAAACCATGTATGAACATCACAACATTAACTGATCAATGGTTGATTCGTTTACAGCAGCACCTTTGCACCTCACTGCTTTTTTTTTTTTTGGTGCTTTCTGTGAGTGTGGTCAAATTAACCCTGTTTATGGCCCAGATCCTGAGAACATTCAATTATGCTAAAATAAAATTTAAAAAAAGCTATTAGCAAAAAAAAAAAAACCCAGCAGTTTTAATAAGGAGACAAAAAGTTTCCTGAAGTTTAGTTTTTCTGCAGCAGAGTGAAGAGAAGCTCTCCTCTGTGTTTGGTGAGGATGATCAGAGGTGTGCCCATCCCTGTTCCCACTTTAAAGGATACAGTTACCAGAACCATTAAATTATTTAATGAAGCTGAGTCCACCAATCATTCCACCTATTAAACAGGTGGGTTCCTCAGACACAATATCAGGTGCAGCACAATGCACTCTGCGTATTTGTGTGTGTGTGTGTGTGTGTGTGTGTGTGTGTGTGTGTGTGTGTGTGTGTGTGTGTGTGTGTGTGTGTGTGTGTGTGTGTGTGTGTGTGTGTGTGTGTGTGTCCCTGTCAGCCTGTCTGG
Organism: Brachyistius frenatus; assembly: GCF_029030835.1. NCBI lineage: Eukaryota > Metazoa > Chordata > Actinopteri > Embiotocidae > Brachyistius > Brachyistius frenatus. Next base: position 937,003 of record NW_027210671.1, on the reverse strand, counting down.
CACAGCGTCGCTGATCTTTGCAGGTTGACTGTGTGTGACTGCTCTGATTGACATGCTGCTCTGTGGAAACCTGCAACATCAGGCTGAATCTCTTCACGGAAAAGTACACCATAAAATACCCGTTATGTAGTCTTTATCTTCAGTATAAATACTTTAGAGCATGAGAAGTGAAACCGGGCTGCCTTTTCATCCCAAAACTTCACATTTCCATCCAAAACACATTAAGTAAGTGGATTAAATAACACGACACATAATCTCGTTACTCGGGTAGACCTAACACCTGAGAATATTTTAAACTCCATCATTTCTTACTAAACTGATTATACGAAACAAAAATTAAAGTCAGTTGTTTCAGCAATAGCCCAAAAACGACAGCAGTGTGGTCTGTTCAAAGCAAAGAAGGAGGCAGTGGACGTTGACGCGATTTCAGGGGGATGTCGGGGTGGATGATTGGGTCAACAAGCAACAGGAGACGACTGTTTCCTGCCAACAGTCAGTGTTTTAATCAGAATTGTTCCTGAAATTTAACCAAGTTTTATCACAACTGTGATGACAGACATCGCATATAATCTTAATAAAGCAGTCAGTTTAACCCAAATCATGATCTTTCCCTGGCCAAGTTGTTTTTGTGCCTGAACATAACCAAACCTCAAAAACAACTTTATCACAAATATCATTATTTTTCATTAGGGATGTGTTTTTAAAAGCACAAACAGATAAGGCTGTTTCTGTCCTTTAGTTTAGGACTATTTGCAACATAAAGGGAAAAATCCAGCACAGAGAAAGACAGTCACCTTCTACACTGAGAGCCACAAGGCAGCCACATAACATGTGATGACACACTGAAAGAAGTCTTGATCGGTTATTTTTTTCCTTTATCTACATGCATGCAATTCTGAAGTCTTTCTATACAGTACTTTCATTTTAATTTTCAGAAAAGGCTGAGTAATTTCTCCAAAAAAGATGGATTGACTACAACAACAACTACAGCAGCCGTGATCATCGGCTCCGTGATGAATGTGATTCTAACAGCTTTTATACAACCATCAAGCTCAGTGACACAGAGGATAATCTATGAAATATGATCACCAGGTCAACTGAATATAATTCTTCAACACAAAGTAAATCTTGTAACGAGCTGAAGATTTTTCAAACTGATGGGAAATCTGATATAAAATGATGTTATAGAGGAAAATGTCGATCCCCCTCTCTGATCTCGCTGAAAATGACTCAGAATTAGAGAACAACCACAAAACCTATTGATCGTAGGGTTATTCATCAGCAAAAAAAATAAAAGGAAGTGAGTCACCCACTGAAACATCAGGCATCCAGATGCCTCACACCATGGTTTAATTTAAACACCTGCATGCCAGTGAGACGAAAAAAGAAAAAAAAAAGAAATCAACATGCTGAGGTGCTGCAGCAGTCAGTCGGTGACAGCGATCGAACCTGGTGGTGCCAATAACTGCAGCTGATTCTGAAATGGTCAAATTTAACTTCGATTTAGACAAGCGGTGCAATGAAGCAAACAAATTAAAGTTCAAATCTAGTTTCTGCTGATTAATCAGTTGAGTCACTTCAAACAAAAACGCTGAGCATCACTTAGTTCTTTGACATGTTTGGATTTGGTTTGGTTTTTGTGTTCTGTGACACTAAACTGAACATTTTGCCTTTTCAAGTATTGTTTTGCATCAACCACCAAGTTAAAGACGTCACTTTGGTCTTTAGGTAATTCATTTTTATACATTTGACGAAATTATTAACTAAATAATCTAATTTAAGAAACAACCTGACGTGATTAGCATCTCGCACATTTACCAGGATGACTCAAAGAACCACGGAAAAAGAGTGTACATGCATGGAACTGCAACCAGCCCACACCGGAGCCTGCACCTCTCCATCTGATTATGTTGGCCTGATTGGTCAACCAATTTACTGACTGACTGATTGACCCATTGAATGATTGATAATCACGAAGAAGTTCAGTTCTGCCTCATCCTTTGGTTTTACTCTGACCAGCATCTCACCGCTGAGTATTGTGTGTGCTCATGCAGAGGAGGGATGTTTGTCCAGCTGTGGATATAAGACAACATCTGTTCATTCATGGAGCACTAATGACCACTGCCCTGCAAGGTGCTAGGAGTCACTTTGGGGAGGCTGGGCTTTCACTTGACAGTCTATTACCTCGGATTTAGGTTCATGGGTTGCTCCTTGTTGAGGATGGAACTGCTAAATTGATTCAGCAGCCAGGAGGAAAACACCCAGAATAACAAACACAATCTCACTCCTCTTGCAAGAATTCAGGATTAGAGGCAGACTTTGCGGATTTTAATCCAGCCTTTACATTTTAAATCACTCGTGAATGACAGGAGGAGGTTTCTCCAAGTCACACACACACACAAATCCCCCAGATAAAGCACACTGTAAAAAAAAAAAAAAAAACTGATGTAAAGAGAGAGGGGGGGAAAGGAGAGGGAAAGTGGCGGTTAAGGACGTGATGCCAAGTGACACTTGGTGTCTGCAGGATTTCTGCTGCGCGCTAAAAGCGAAGCGTCTCCTCCACGGGCAGCTTCCAGCAGGGCTGCAATTACATAACTTCACTCCCAAACTCAGCTTTCGGCAAAAAAAAAAAAAAAAAAAAGTGTGAGCAAATGAGCCGCCCAGGGTCGTGGAGGAACGTGAAAATGAGTACGAAAATAGTCATTAAACCAAAGTGGGGTGGCGAGCTGCTGATTTAATATAAGGCGCGTTTTGTATTTTACCACCTGCAGAAAATCTGTATTTTAACCCGCCGCCCTGTCGAAAGTCCGATAACAGAAAAGGATGAAATATTAGTGTCTTACCTGCATGTTTTCCTGTGTTGTAACGGCGACAGTGATGGCTGATATCTGCCGAGTGTGTCCTCTCTGCGCGGAACCCTCAACCTCCAACTGCTGCTCCGCTGGATGCGAAGGAATGCGCGCACACACACACACACACACACACACACACACACACACACACACACACACACACACACACACACACACACACACACACGGGGAGAGACACGGAGGTGTGGGTGTGGGAGTGAGTGGGTGGAGGGAGGGATGGGTGCAGCCACACAGGAAACAAGCGGACCTTCATATTACCATGATGTTAGGACGAAGTCAACAGGATGGCACTGGATTTAATTCTGCTAATGTATTAGCCTTGCGTGGAGGGACACACGCGGACAGATGTTGACCAGAAAAATCTCATAAATGGATTTACACATGCAGAATATTTAGACACATCTGTATGATTCTATGTCTTTGATTCATATTATTCTCTACGTTCCCTCCTGTGGATGTTTCTTTTGCTGCTGTAAAGCTTAATTTTCACACATTTTCTAATGACGGTTAATACGCCGCAACGGCTTCATTAAATCTCATATGCATCGTCTGCTAAAGCTTTTAGAAGTCATTAACTTGACAACTTTTGAGGTGCCAGTTTGTGAAAAATCTCTCCTCCATCACGGCACTTGCTTTGAGTTTTTATCTCTTTAGATTATCAGGAGAATCCCTTCCATGGATTGACTTGAATCCAACAGTTTATGAATATATTTGTCAAGGATTATAAATCGTCTGATGAAGCATGGAGTTTGCAGGTGAGCTGTATAAATGAATAATTGACATCTGAGCTGCAATCATATAAAACATGTATAGTGGGTGTGTCATCAACCTTCTGTTTATAACAGTCTGCTGAGTCTGTTATAAACAATTTAGTAATTGCATACGCTGCCTGTAAATGATTTAAAAAAAGTTCATATTTATCAATATTTCGAACTGCAGAATTGATTAATTATTGTAAGCACTCTCTACTAACAATTTATTGCCATTTTTAATTTAGATGAATTACTTTTGCTGTTGATCTAAGGAGCTGTGTTATTCAGCTAAACCTGGTTAAACCCTCTAGCAGGAAAGGGTTTCAAGTTTTATCTATTCATTTGTATCTTAAATTGGATTCAGAGAAACAGCTGTGTATTACATGCAGCTGTCGGTGTTCAATTCTTGTTGAGAGACGTTAACGCAACAAAAAGCGAATTTTGAATAACTTACTGGCCATTATAACATACAGCTTGGTATCACACCAAATTATGTAGTGAACCCGTCAGTCCACTGAGGATACCGTTTCGGTGTCACGTATTTCCTCGCCTGATATGCGTGAAAAGAACACGCGTGTATGAGCAGCACAAAGAGTGATGAAGTCAGCGCAGGGAGGAGGTCAGGGATGTCCACCCAGGAGGCCAGTGTTAGAGTCCATGAGTAAGCAATAGTCAACGTTGATTTCTTTTAAGCTGCGCAAGTAGTTTTTTTTTTCATCTTTAGTAAGTAACTCGCATAACGTAGCCCACGTAACTTTACTTGCGTAAAATGACTTATTTGAACCCAAACCATCATCTTTTCTGGACACTAGCTGCATAGTTTTTGGTGCTTAAATGTGAGGCCCCTTACTTATTAGGTGAGGCACTAGGTGACACTGACTATCCTGCAGGAGCATTACACGGTCGTAATATAATGTATACAATATTGCAATATAATGCGGTTTTGAGACAAAAAGTAAAGACTAAATCTTTCCATTCATCTCTTTCCCTTCCCATCCTTCCCAGCCAATTTAATGTAAGTAGCAAGTAAAAAGAGCGAGCTCCTCTCTCTATGTCTGTGTGAGTTGTATGTGTGAACAAGTGCGTATTTGTGCGTGTACAATACGTGATGGTCATAAGAGTTATTGATACAGAAACGCAATTAAAGCCCTGCAAGGAGAATTCGAGTGTGGTTGGTGAGGAACTAAAACAATTTAGGCGACCTTGTATCTCCGTGAAGCTGCCTGGAGCAGACAGAGAGGGACTGTAGCAAGATGCTAAATTGCAATCAAGCCAGGTCAAGCATCCTCAAACACCACGCTGATTGCATAATGAACAGCCAACAAATGTAAATAGCCTGGAGGATGAATGAGGAAAGGCCATCTGTCAAATAAAACTACTTCCCATTAGCCACCAAAGCTGAAGACACGTTTCCACGTGCTTCTGCAGGATCCTCACAGCCCGATCGGTCATTCTAAGGAAACACACATTCACACTGACTTTAAATGTGAGGTACCTGGCTGTATATCCACCAGTAAAAAATAATTAAACCTAGGCTTACAGGAAATGGTGCTGGATGAACTACGGTTAAAGAGAAAAGTGCCAAATTATCGCCCGAGGCTGCCGACACACAGAGTGGACAAAAATCAATGCTTGCAGCTCCCTGAATATGCTAAGATTTGATTTGAATCCTCAAAACACACCATCACATCTACGCTGTTGTGCTTCGATTGTTAGAGTTTTACATCTCGAATTCTAATTTCTATTGAATGCAACACTGTTAGACTAGATCAAACATGAATGCAAACAATAGCGACCACGTACAACACCGACAAAAGAGAGGACGAGCAGCAGAATATTAAGAGAATTTATTCATTCCAGATGTGAACATAGTGAGATTTATCTGAGGGAGGCAAGAAGTGGCTGTTGTGGATACTGAATGTATCAGTGAATCAACCACAGCAGCACAAGTTTGATGTAAAACTAAAACTGTGTCGACACAGCGTGATGGCTATATTAAAATAAAGTGTCTATTAAAATTAAAAATCCTTCTACACCCCATCACACAGTTTAATTTAATGGGAGGATTAAGCGCCTCAGGAGGTTTAACTAAAGTCGTGAGCAAACTGCCTCTGCCGCAGAGAAGCAGCTGATTCAAAGTTCAGTCTTGACCAGTTGACAAAACAGTCTCACCTCGTGGTTCACTGTTTGGCTGTACTCAAGCTTTCAGTCGCATCACAAGATGTTCAAGAGCAGAGAACCTTTTTCTTTCAGGGGAGAGAGGCTGCTAACTTCTATACATTTATCTATTTGCAGAGAGTGCAATGCTGAGCTACCTTACTTAAGCTTTTCAATCTCATCTGTCTTTGTACATTTAAACCTATTTCACTGTGTTTTAGGGAAATATTGTATTTTTACTGACTTTCTTTAGTTAATACAAGTAGTTATTAGTTACAACAAAATATTAAATCTACATTCAAAATATGATGAATTACAGCAGATTAAAATATGTAACTAGTTAAAATAAGATTCACATCCACAACCAACATTCCACTAAACATGTCAATGCACCAATAATAATGATCCAGTCGCATATGAATTTAACACTGAAAGAGTTAAACTGAGATATGATGTGATATTACATTTCACAGGTGTGCTCTCTGGTTTGTTGTCAAGGAAATAATTGGAAGTTGTCCAGTAAAAATCGACCCATTAGTCTTGTGAGATGACGCTTTACTTTTCTTCCAGAGTAGCAGCCAGACAGTGTTGAGGAACGAGTCAGTAATTAGTCCGTATAGTGTGTCACAAAAAGACTAACTAAGAATTTACTTATAATAATGACTGAGTGGTTACTAGTTTGTGCCACTGAGCGGTTAATCAGAGTTTAACAGTAAAGACTGAAAGTGTTCCACAGATATTGATGAACTAATCATTCCCTAATGATCCATTAACACAGCATCTTCCAGTCCCTTCTCTGATAACTCATCATTAACCACCATATTGATTCAGAGCTAATTAACAACTACTCATTGACCATTTATTCATAATCAGATTGTTCTTCACTTGTTCCCTATCGACTAACATTTAGTGTAGCGTATTGAAACTTTTGTGCTTTCACTTGAGTAAAGTTTTTAATGGAGGATTAGTCCTGTGGAAGTGCTACTTTAACTTCTTCTTACTTTGATCATTTTCTCTGGAAGTCAAAGCTTCCAACAGATTATATTGTTATGACCGATATTAATGGTCGTCATGGCAAAACAACATTAATGTAGGTTACAGGCTGAATCCAACAGACTTTGTCACTTCTTTCTACAACGTCCTCCTGCAACAACTGGTGCGTGTTGTGCTGTGAACCAACCTAGTTATCACACATTTTGTTGTGAGACTGGGCTGCTGTATGACATGATCAAATGCTTGAATTAAGTAACATCCCATCATGTTCGTTTAAGACCACCAGTTTTTTTTTTTTGTCCTCTTAAGGTCGTAAATATCTGTGCTGTGTGCAGCAGAAAAATACTCTGAAGACAGTGGATATTATGAGAATATGTTGTAAATAGGGTGGAGTGGAAAGAAGTCAGAAGTGCAGAGGAGAGTTATACTTCTTGTTCTTTGAAGCTCTTATCTATAAAGTGATTTTTAACAAAGTGTGTGTTTTTATCATCTCATATCTGTCAGCTCACGTTATCTCCATCTCCCCCTCTCCTCCAATTTATCTCTGCCTCGCTCGCTTTGCGTAACACACAGCCGCATTGTATGCTCACTGCTGACACCCCGCAATAAAAATGACAGAATGAAAAATACAGGTAGTCAGGAATATTAAATATATATATATTTTTAAATGACATTATATACAAATAAAAATAGAATCGTATTAAATTAAACTAAACAACAGTGCAAATAATAGAACAAACAACCAACAATGCAACGGTGTTATTGATGTGTGATGGATTTTGCCAGAGGTGAGTTATTGTACAGTCTTATTGCTGTCGGCAGGAATGATCTCCTGTATCTGTCCTTTGTGACAGCGGAGCTGGAGGAGTCTTTTGGAGAAAGTGCTCCGCTGTCCCTGCAGCAGGTGGTGGAGAGGGTGGTCAGAATTATCCAATATGGATAATCATTTCTTCAGCGTCCTCCTCTCCACCACCTTTTCCAGACTATCCAGATTGTAGCCAATGATGGAGCCGGCCTTCTTACCCAGTTTGTTAAGTCTACTCGTGTCTCCGGCTCCAAAGCTGCTCCCCCAGCAGACCACAGCGAAGTACAGACTGGTAGAACATCTCCAACACCTTGCTGCACACATTGAAGGATCGAAGTTTCCTCAAGAAAAAGAGTCGACTCATCACCTTCTTGTAGACAGCGTTGATGTTGGTCTTCCAGTTCAGTCTGTTGTCATGGAGACACCCAGGTACTTGTACTCCTCAACCAGGTCCACCTCCTCTCCCAGAACACTCAGCGGTTGTGGAGCCGTCGTCTTCCTCCTGAAGTCGACCACCATCTCTCTGGTCTTGGCCACGTTCAGGAGCAGGTGATTCCTTCCCGCCCACTCCACAAAATCCTCCACTACTGCCCTGTACTCGTCCTCCCGTCCATCCCTTATACATCCGACCACTGCAGAGTCATCAGAGAACTTCTGCAGATGGCAGGACTCTGAGTTGTACTGGAAGTCAGTTGTGTATAAGGTGAACAGGAAGGGGGACAGAACAGTTCCCTGTGGAGCTCCAGTACCACTGACCACCGTATCAGACAGCACACCGCCCAGTTGGACAAACTGTGGTCTGCCTGTCAGGTAGTCATTGATCCAGGAGACGGTGGACGCGTCCATGTAATGATGCAGATTGCACTGTACTGTTAAATTCCACTAGCAGGGTAGATTGAAGTGAACTGGATAGAAACATTCAGATTTTCTTGATTTATGTTCTGCATTATGATCCTAAAAACAAATTAAAGTAAAATACAACTTTGTATGTCTCAGTAAGGAAGTTTGGAGAGTGGGAACCTCCAGAGCAGCTTCAGAGCTCCTTGGCACAGATCTTTACAAAACGTATGAGTGCTGTCTAACTAGTTGCTCCAATGATTCACATAATTTTCACACTGACATTCAGTGACTTCTAACACCCTTTGAAATATTTTTAAAGGGCACTTAGATCTTTTGCTTCCAGTTTGATCTAAAAAAGAAAAAAAGAAAAGTGAGGTCCCTTGAGGCCAGCTCAGCAGTTTTACAGCTCAGAGGATGTTAACTGCTTAATTGTATCATGCGCTACATCTGCATTTAAAATTGCATTTTTAACTCATTCATTCTCAATTTTCCTTTAATTTGTCATGTCTATGGGTTCAGCAGTGGTCTCCGGCCAGCATGGAGAAATAAAATACAGCACAGTGCATCTGCAACTCTACCAACCATTAAAAAAAAAAAACTTAAACTGAGACAAATGAGAGGCTCGAGGAGGTAAATATGAAACTAAATACTCATCATATAATTTTAAAAAGTCATACTTGTTTCTTGTTTACCTTCTTGACAGTTTAATTGGTGTTGATTTATATGAATTTGAAGGTGTAATCAGTGTAATTTCCCTCTGGGATTAATTTAAGCCCTCATGCATCCAACCTTACAGTGAGCACATCGCCTGGTTGTGTCAACTGGTTCTGAGTTTCGAGCTGTCACGCATCACTTTTTCTGTCATCCAGACAAATTGATGCTTTGTCTCAGAAACATGAATGTGTTTATAATGAAGTGAACATGCCCCAGAGCTGCAGCAGTGATATACTATAGTGTCACAAATACAATCAGTTAAAAATCATCCAAATTATCCCAGTTAATGCTTACTAACAAGGATCATTCGGCTTTTGACCCTTTCTGTTTGAATGAGATCAAATTAGCTTATTGAGCATATTGTTGCCATTTTCATGTCATTTTGTCTTTTCAACATGAACTAGTCCCTTCCCTCCCACAGCAGATTATCCAGGGATTCACACACATCCCTTCTTTCTGCTACTGTACTCTAATGTGCATGAATCTGCGGCGCGCCTGCCGGCTTAAAACCCGTCACCGTGAAGGCAGGAAGAGGTGGTGGATGTGAGCTGATCATCAAAGCACTGTAAAAATCCTGCCTGCTGCAGGCGGAGAGGGAGAGCGGAGATTCCCCGAGAAAGAGTCGCACAGCTGGAACGATACAGGCCATAATTTGCTTTCACCTTTAGAAGAAACTAGAAGAATAACGCAGAAGACGTGCGCGCGCACACACGGACACGCAACAGCAGTAGCTCGAGAGTAATTCGCCCCTCAGAAGGATTTCATGTTTCTATGGAGAAGAAAGTCTATTTTTAAGAGCGATATAAATAGATCTTTCTGTAGCGCCGGATTCCCGTCTGAATATAACCAGCAGCCTTTACTGTATATTATTTTTCATACATCTGTGTGTCTCTGTGGACCCGGTTCAAGATTCATCCGCCCTCGTCCTCCCTGAGTGTGTGTGTGTGTGTGTGTGTGTGTGTGTGTGTGTGTGTGTGTGTGTGTGTGTGTGTGTGTGTGTGTGTGTGTGTGTGTGTGTGTGTGTGTGTGTGTGTGTGTGTGTGTATATGACTGTCCCAAACATGAACAGTTTACTGGGAAAGTGCAGACAATGAAGTGGAATTTGTCTCAGTGACATTAGTGCCGAGCTGTGAGGTTTCAGAGCACCCTGACACTACGAGGACAGAGGAAAAGGGAGAGGCGCGTGGGCGCAGTCGGTAAGAGGTTGTCACGTTCATAAAAGTACGATGAGTACGGCCCTCTTCGGAAAAATAAAAGCACCAAAAGCTCAGAGATAACAAACAGAGGCATACTGGGGCGTGAGCGCGAACCTCAGACAGTTTGGTTTCCAACTGAGATAACCAAGAGGCGGTGTTCACCGACGACCTCGTCAAGACTCTCGCTTCATCAGCAGGCTTCAGGAAGTAGACCCAAAGCAGCAGAGGGACACCGGCCACTTATTGTGCATCGGGGTAGGGGTGAGACAGGGAGCAACTTTGTAGCCGTGGAAACAGTTGCTAAGTAGCGAAGCGAGGCATCCCCAGACGGAGAGGGACAAAGCTCTGATTGTGACGGGAAGCAAGGTGCAGGAGAAGAGGAAGAAATCGCCACTTTTTTTTTTTTTTTTTACAGAGTTTCATACGATAGAGAGGAACGAAGAGCTAAATGGTTTCTGAGGAAGATTAAAGCCATTCCAGCTTATATTAATAAACTGTACAAGGTACTTCACAATGTAATACTAACACAGTGCTGTGCAGCATCAATGTCCAACAAAAACACACGGATCTACAATAGAACAGCAACTAAAGACTAATTTCAGTATCCACTAGTCTACGGATTATGTAAACAAATGTCTGAGAAATAATACAGTACTCATCACACTTCCCTAAAGCCCAACGTGACACCATTGAACTGCTGGTTTCTCCTAATCATCAGCCCAGAATCTGTAAATACAGTCTACCTGAAACATTTTCTTTCTTTACTACTGAATGAAACAAAGAGCAGCAGCAAAGCTTCACAACTGAGGAAGAATTAAGGAAGCTTGGAGATTCTTCTTAATTGATAACCAAAATAGTTCGAGTCTGACTAAACAAAGCATTCGTTCTGCTCCGATCCCCGAATTAATGGAGTTGGAATTTTTCACTGAAGTTTAAAGAAGTGTTACCTTCATGGGCTGAGAAAAATAAACAATTTTAAAACCCGCCGGATTATCTGACAAATGCATCGTTTCCTTAACATAACTATAATCATCAGCACAGTGATGTCTGTGAGTGCAGAGGAAACATACATGTAGCAGGTTTGTTATGTAGTTCCCACTTATTTAGGCTGTCATTTGACCTGGCTGTCCACTCCACCTGCTGTCAATCCTTTGCCCTGTCCTTCCATATTAGGAAAACACAGACAGGTAGGCGCGTAATTTGCGTCAACTGACACATCCAGTTCAGACCGCCAAAATAAAAGCTTGGTTAAGGTAAGACTGGGATGGTCGTGTGATACAGATGTTTTGCACCAGGACTCTGATTGACAGTTTTTACTGCTTTGCTCACTTTGTGATGCTATAGGAGTCTTTAACAAAAAGCGTGTCCTAAAAACTGAATATTGCAAGATCGGGGAGTACACATGTTTTTCTGTGTTTTACTTTGGTTTAAAATTTTTAAATGGGGGAATTAAACGCATACCGTATTATTGTCACTGAACACGTCAGTTATTACATCAGTTATTTGTCCCACCTGTACTCTTTAAACTGAGCTGTGACTCCCAGCTACAGGCACGCTCCTTCATCTTCCTCCTCAGCCACGTCGCCTCGTCCTCTCCCTCGCCGCTGTGAAATCTAAGTGACAGAAAACAGGGACAAAGGAGACATCCCATTAATATGCTAATCCATGCGGGGATGACTTCAACACGCGGAGGACAGCCACAAATACATGCGTGTCAACTGAGCGGTACGCTGTTCAAAATCAAAGCTCAGGGAGGAGGATGGTGATGTGGATGTACTGTGGACAGAGAGCTGCGGATGCGTGCATAAAATCCCAAATGTTAGATTTGTGGGGAGGGAATCCCCACGTCTGCACAACACCAAAAAAAATTGCATCACACTGCCTCAAATCCTCAGGCGCAGAAACAGTAATATTAGAAACGTGCAGTGGTGTGAAGCAGGTGGATCACGCACAGAGTACGACTGGTATGTCCTTGCCATGTGCGGCCTCTTGTGCTGGCATCAATAATCCATGCAACCTGCTGGTGGAGAGGCAGCAGAGCACTGAGGGCTTTATGTAAGAGAGTGTCAGGTCTGAGAGTTGGGATTGACCCTCCAGGACCTGCCTGACTGGTGCGAGCAGAGAAAACCGCAAGAACACGAATCTGTGTACAGAGGTGAAAAAGAGGCTTTCGTCCACTCGGCAACATCCCACATTTACTTTCAACGAGAGTCTACTGTACGCTTAGACATCGCTCATCCACAAGCAGTTTTGTTGCTGATAAGGCTGACGGTGGTTTTGAAATGGAAAGATGTCGCTGGCGTCTCCTCGGCCTTGCTGACCCGATGGATGAGCGAGAACAACCTGCTCTCTCCTCTGTCTCCGTAAAACGTGGCGCCTCAGTAGACTCCCCCTGCCACGTTGGAGAAAGACAGAGATAGACAGTCGGGGGGAGTGTTTCATCCCATTCCCCTTATCTCCCTGGCCAAAATCCCCTGCCTGCAGAAAGCAATTTAAAGGCCAGACAGAGACAGAAGAGGGAGAAAGAGAGAGCCGGAGAGATGCAGGAATGCAGCCTCGTGATAACACCGTCGACACCAGGTTCCCTTGAATACAACAGGCTGCATCCCAGACGAGACAAATAAAGCCATGAATACAAAAATAAAATTCAAATGAATGCCCAGTCTCTAACATTATCTTGAGCATGTCACGCTGTTCACTCTTATTTTTTTTTTTAAAAAAGGGAAATATTTTCACATAACAGTGGTCAGCAGATCACAATAACATAATGGAGATGATCTAGTATAACTTGATTTTGTTGAACTCACAGACCAACATAAAGATCAACAGCTGGGCTCGGGCCATCGGGGTCAGAGGCACTTAAACCACAATCTTCAGTGTGATGTGATACTTTGAACAAAATCTTTTTTCAGAGTGAAATAACTTTCTGAAAACTCGTTTTCCCTTTGAAGAAGTCTCAACTATGAGCCAACATGACACCCTGATGAATTTTGCGTGTGTGCAAGAAAAAGGACAGGAGCCTTTGTGGCGTCGTCTGTGTCCAAGTAACCGACTCACCATTAGAGCCTCACAGCTGCAGGTGGCATCCCGTTGTGGGAAATGTGTTTTTGTGCCAAGATCTACAGCTAGCAGACCGTTAGCTAAGCTTAGCGCAAAAAAACCCAACAACTGGAAACTGATGAAAAGAGTTTCTGCCCAAAGGTAATTTGTGTATAAGCACCTCTACAGCTTTCATAAATCTCCTTCAAACTGCATTTTGTAACCCCTCATTTCTTAACTGATTGAACAGATAACATGTGACGGGTTCATTTGTGAGCTTCAGAGGTGCCGGCCGGCAGGTTTGTTACCTTTGGATAGAACTAAGCCAGCTGTTCCCATTCAATGTCTTTGCTAGAGTTTCACCTGTCATCATGTGTTTGGTATTCAAAGTCCTCTGCAGCTTGAGTGCAGGTGATTTGGCACCACTGGGAGGCTTTATTGTCCCCTGTTGTTTAGAAAACACTTTAATATCTGATCAGTGCTGCTAACTGGAATACAATCTGTAGAAATATTAGTTAAGGTCCTTTCCCATGAGGTTTTAACATTATTTTGTCCTATAAACCTATTTCTTTTATGTCTTACGTAAAGCATGCTTAATTACCTTATTGTGAAAGGGCACTATAGAAATAAAGTCAGGTTTCCCATTGCTTAAGTAAAATGTGTTATTTATATATAAATAACTTGTCTGAACTGTGTTGTCGGAAGCTTAAAAACAGTAATATCCCAGATAATAAGGTTGTTAAAACAAATGAGTAGAGTTGAAGATGGATGTTAATTACCATCTTTTGGAGTAGATAGTTATGTGAAATACAGTAATTGTAAACTAATTAAAAATACAAAAACAAACAATTTCAATAATATCAATTCGGGGAGAAACAAAAGTTATGCTGTTGAATGATTGAAAGTGACGGACCCTCTGCTCTGTCGCTCTGACTCAAAGACATATTCATCTTTCTGGCCTGATTTAGTCCGATTTTGCGCCAGCTATTAAATATGACTCAGAATTACAGCTGACATAATTATGAAGCATGTCTGATACTGCAGTCTGAAATTGTGGCCATTTCAGGAGTGGAAACCCCAATCAGGTTGAAGCCTGTTCGCTCGTGATTAATCTTAACCCGGATGGCAGTGCCTAATTAAATATTGAGGCAGCTTAAATGGCTGCACTGTCACTTTGCTTTATCAGTCACTTCCTAAGATGACAGTCCCCGTGTTTTTTTTCTCTGCTCTGCATCTGGAGACACACTGTACTTATCTGAAACGGTGGCTCTATCTGGTAAACGCACGGCTGCAGTAGACACATTGTACTTTAGAAAATATGATACTAAGAGCACAGCTGCCCTCTGAAGTCTGTAGAACATCTCAGAGCAGAATTAAAAAGCTGGTGAGAGCTGGTATGAATTTAGACGACTCAAACAGACCTACAGGTATCGGGAGTTTTAGAAGCACAGAGATCAGATCTATTTGACAAATAAATCCATACAAAATAAAAACCCTCTTTTGCCCCTGCTGGGCTCAAACTCAGCCCTTTCAGCAGATTAATTCTGATGTTACAGAGGAGTCTAAGATTACAATGGCAGGCAATCTGCGGCGAGGTTATCATCGGCTCTGTCTGTGCTCTGCTGGCTCCATCTCATGCTGCTTTATTCATTATTCAATGGGACAGGTAAGAGCAAAGTCTGATCTGACAGTCACGGCCTGAAAAACGAGAAAATGAGGGGAAAGAATCGTTAAATTCTCAAAGAGGAATTGGTTTGTGAAATAAGAAGCTACCACCGAGTACAAAGACGCCGTGGAAACAAAATCCATCTATCGATTAATTTAATACTCATTAAGTAACACGTGATATTTTGTTCAATACTTACAGAAACTGAAGGGTAAGAAACTTTGCCAGTGAGCAGGAACATGCCCTTGGCTGGTTGTTAGGCAACTGCTGAACAGGAAACACATAAAAGTCCCCAAAATGTTGAGTTGTCCTTATTATACTTCAGTTTTCTGCACGGAATAAAGACACAGACATACAGTACAACACCATCATCGGTCAACTTTACAGTCTGGATGCTGGACTAAAGTCTACATTGTATGCTTGGTTAAAATACATCCTATATTTAATATTTTATAAGTCTAAATGCTAAAACTAACTAAACTGCAGCCTTGTTTTGTCCAGCCAATTGCTCTAAATCAAACGTATGCGAAGAGCTACAATGACAGATTTAAATTTCCTCACAGTTCGTAATTAATACACGCAAATGTCTGCGGGCCATTTGATTTCCCACACAGACATGAGAGCATCTCTCCTCAGTAATCTGGCCAACACCAGCGGATATCAGAGTTTCCAGTCACGTTGTTACAGTCTGCTCGGTGTGGTGTAGTAAAGAGACTAGAAACTAGTACCAGATGTCTCTTCCAATCAGATTAAGGCTTTGTGAGGATTAAAACAGTCTGCCATTATAGTGGCTCCGACATTAACCAGCTCTCGACTCAGACAGTGGTGTCCTGGTGGTCTCTCGTGTATGCCCGGCTGCGTGGGAAGGGATTTCTTTGAATAATAAGCAGTTTATTCAGTTTGATCAGTGACCTGCATGAAGAAAGGCCTGCAGCCCTGGAGGTTTAATAACTGCGAGGATCCATGTGATGTAACTTGGTTGAATAACAGAAGAACAGCGAGGCAGCAGCGACGCGGGTTTAAACAGATTACAAAAAGGATGCCGAGTTAAGACAGATTCTGCATTTATTTGATTGAACACGGCAACATTTAAATGAAAAGAAAATGTGCGTATGATAAATGACAGCTCTGTTGTGTCCCGACAGGTGAGAGGAATTCATTTTCCGTCAGAAAGTGAAAACAAAAGTAGCAGAAGAGCACCACCTAGTGGCTACCTGTGTTATAACGACGACGGGACACCAGATCTACATTTTCTGTCTAAAATACAAAGGTTTTTTTTTCTGATATTCTATTCTCCTACTTGAAATAAAAGATGAACCCAAACCCAAACAACTGTTAAACAGCTGCAGGAGCAAACCATCATAAACAAGAGAAGGGAGTAGACTGGGACATTGCTGACTGGCATTATTTTAAACACACGTTACTGAATTGTTAAACACGAGTACGAGTGTTTTTGTTGTTGTATGGTGATGGTTTTGTGTAAACATTAATGGTCGTATTCATATTCAAGTAGTGCATTCGAGCTGGTTGCCGATAGCGGAGAGGGTATTAAAGGTGGCTAGTCGATGTGCGGTGGTGGCGTGTCTCGTGGTGTTTTGCCCAATACATTAAAGCGGCACTCACTGCCGTCAAATTCACAAGGTCCAGAGACGTGGAGCCGGACTGGACGTCCAGCAATCAGGTTCCCCTCACTGGTTCTGCAGTGAACAGCTTCTCGGTACATTTATCACTTTGTCCGCAACACCTGCCAAAACACGTAGCTGATGCTCAACAGATCTACAAAATCTTATCATGCTTTGAAGCTAGTAACGGATTTAAAGGAATAATATTTCAGAACACACGTCCACAAATGTTAGGAACACCGAAGGACTTTGAAACGAGTCGAATCATTTATTTTGGGACTGAATCAATGAATACAAAAACATTTGGGGTTTGACTGACAGTGACGCCACAGAAAGTATTTACAAATGTGTTATCTACAAAACAAACGTACGGGATACCTGAAATCTGAGATTTCCCAAAACGGGCCAAAATAGAGAGAGAGGGAGACTCGACGGCAGAGTGAACAAGTGCTGAAATTTGCGCTCGGGATGTCTGGAAGCAGCCAGCCGCTCCGAACACCTCGAAGCTTCATCACGCCGTGCAGATGGCACCAATCACTCAGCTGACAGCTGGCTGTTTGTATGGTTGACACGACACCTGCTGTGAATGTCTCACAAGGCAGGAGGAGATCAGACACCTCGGGCGGACCGCCGTCGGATCACTTCAGTCTTTCAATCACTCGGGACGAGTCCCGGCCGTCTGCTTTTCTCTATTTTCCCTCCTTTGGTCGGCCAGAAGCAGCTTAGGAAGCCTCCTCGTCAATCTTCGGTGCCAAGTAGTACTTGATGTGTCCCATGTCGGCGATCTTGTACTCTACCACTGCGGGACGACAAACCAGTCTGAGCCACGACAGATCAGATGAAGACCTCGCCGGGAGCGATTTAAGAGAGAGGACACTTACCGAGGGGGATGTCAGCGGACATGCTGAGGGTGACCGTCTTGGACAGCGGCGTGGCCTTGGTGAAGAAGTTCAGGTAGTTGAGGGCAAAGATCAGCTGGACAGGTTCATTCATCTCAATCGTGACCTAAAAACAAGAGACATCAAGATTTCAACTTGTGCACAACAACAAAGGTAAAGTTTCATTCACCTACCGGCTGTTTTAACCGAAACCTTCTCAATTTGCTGGCACAAATTCATCAAAACCATTTTAGATTCATTTGCTATCAGTTAAATTGTTAATTAAGTGTTTCAGCACTATAGTTAAGCTCTCAATTCTTGCTCTTGAGGACAACGACTTTAAATCAGTGTTCAATATTTGTAATTAAATCAGATTTTGTTTGACTTAAATTGCCAACAGTAAATTTAAGTCCTGAATTCAAGCGTTTGCGATCCATGGCCCCGACCGATCAGCTTCTGGACAATTTTAAAAAGAGACACTTTTCCCTGCCGTCTCGATACCATGCTTTCTAGTTCATAATTTAAATGTCCCGTGATTGGGTCGCACTCACCGCCTCGTCCTCTTTGTCCACGTTGCTGGTCTGGGACAGCTTGACGTTTCCGGTGCCCAGCTCTCCTGTGGCGGAGAACTTGACTCCGTCCTTGGCGCAGGAGATCATGACGGCGTCGCCGATCTGGGACAGGTCACGGCAGATGCGAGCGAACTCCCCAGAGGGCATCTTCACCACACAGCTGTACTCCTGCTCCTGGATGGGGAGACAGACAGGGACAGGTCAGGAACAGAAAAACACGTCGGAGACAAAAGGACGAGGACAGACGGTAGCTGACTTACTGGAATACCGAGCTGCTCCACATCCAGGTCCATCAGCTTCATCTCATAATCCGAGACTTTCTCCTGGTCTGCAGAAACAAAGAGAGACACGTGGTGACGAAGACGTTTAATGCTGAAGAAACACGGATGGAAACATTTGATTTCATTCAATCATTTAGTCAGAAACTTACTGAGGGTCTCGAACACCAGGGCGAGTGTGTCTGCATTGTCCTCTGCTCTGAGGGTGATGATGTCCTCATTTCCTGCACACTTCAGGATTTTTGACATACTGGATGAAAAGAAAACAAATCGAAGGGTTGTTAAAAACACAGGGGGACAAAAAAAACAACAACAAAAAACAACCTAATCAAAACTTCAGAGTTAAAAATATATTTAAAAACAAACCAGGAAACCATAATGTGTGAAAGTTTGTACTAAAATGACTCATCTGCTGACAGAAATAAACTTTTCAACAACAATATTGTCTTTAATGTTATGAACAAATGAACTATGAAAACTTTTAAATATCACCACGGCAACGGAAACGTGATGGGTACAATTACATACGTTTTCTGCCATTTTATAGACACGTCAATCGATCAACAAATAAATAAAAATAAAACGGACTAATTCAGTGTTGCACTTAAACCTCGATACTTATTAAATATCTAAACTTAAATGGACATCAATACGTAACAGCAAAGAGAAACATCCAGTGAGCTGGCGTAATGTCGCGGACTGAAAGCAATGACGCACAACCGGAAGTGGAAGTTCCCGGGTTTAACAACAATTCCCGCCAACGCTCTCTGCAGAGCATTTGGCGCTCAAATGACGTCGCTGCGTCGTCTTAAGAGCAGCACACGTCCCTCAAACTGCCCGCATGCCGTTTCAACACCACGCGAACTAAGTTAAGGAGCCCGTCGCGTGTAAATACAAACATCTCTAATTGAAGGCAAAGTTTCCGGGCTCGGGAGAGAGGCATGCCCGGGCGAAGCCGCCAAGATGGCCACCTTCTTTTGTCAGCTTGACTGACACACACACACACACACACACACACACACACACACACACACACACACACACACACACACCATTAAAATGAGCGAACAAAAAAGACACCGCAGTGACCGACAGGCTGGGTGTAACGTTAACCGGTGTAACGTTAACCGGTGGTGTCTGCGCCGTGTACTCCACCTGCTCAGGTTGACCCCCATCGCCAGGTTCCTGTCGCAGCGGTACGAGTCGAAGCCGTCGTGCCGCAGCGTGAGCTGCACCAGGGACACGTGAGACGAGTCCATGCTCTGCAGGGAGATGCCGGACGAGCTGACGTCCCAGCAGGCCTCCGTGATCAGGTCCTTCAGAGCCTCCAGCACCTTCTTCAGGATGGCGCCCTGGACCAGGCGGGCCTCGAACATGGCTGCTGCTGCTGCTGCTGCTGGCGTCTTGCGCGGGTGGAGAACAGGAGATGCGCCGTTCGCCTTCAGCGTCGGCTCCGTCACCGGGTGGAGGCTGCGAGCGTGGAGTTTATCAACCGAGCGGGAGACAAGACGGCTCGCGCTTTTGTGTGGCGTTTAGCGTGCGCGAGGGCAGCGAAGACACACGACTCTCTCTGCTCGCGGGAGGAGTGAGCTGGAAGCGCGCGCTAACGTCAGTATTTAATGATTCGGCGTCGTTGCGTCATTTCCGTTTCCTTTGTTGGGACCGCCCATCCGCTACAACCGAATGGACGTGGAGTTCCGCCATGTTGGAGAGGACAGTTCAGTGGACAAACCAAAGAGCCCAAAGTATATCAGAGGGGAGAAGGAACTACATACACGTACTCAAATACTGTACTTTACTCAAATATGTGTATTTTACGCTACTTTTTACTTAAACTCCAGCACAACTTTAACTTCTTTAACATCAACAAAGGAAAATATTGTATTTTCACTGCATTTCTCTGGCTGCTGTATTTCAATTTAAAATCCACAAGCAGTGTCTACTTGGGGCCTCATCACGTTTCAGATGGATAAAATCAGTCCCTGTAATACAATTCATTACTACAACCTAAATAGTAAACATAGAGTAGATATATTACCTACCCGACCTCACCAAACACCGACGGAGACGAATTTATGGCAGAGCTGTTGACATGATTTGTTACATAATGCAAAGATGTCTCTATAAAGTGTTCAGTAAATGTATAAAGTCAGAAAGCCTACTGCTGTGATAGCTACATTAAAATTCCTTCTGAAATGACCTACTACATGTATCCAAGATGACAACAATACCTGGCAATCTGAAAGAAAGAAAAATCAGTGACAGTATTTAATTAAATCTAATTGGTTATTTCTCACGACTATTTTTTTTTTCAGTTTTACTACGACGGTTGGATGAAAATTAATCCGAAAATGTAACTGCTTTAAAGTATCACCAAGTACCTCATCATTTCCGTTTTGATTTGAGATCCCTTTAACTTGACTAATTCCAAGTAATAATCTGTATTTTTGTATGAAAGAAACACAGCGATCTCTGACTTCTTTTATTGATCAATGACAACTTGTTGATTTGACTGGTACACAGCGTCTTAAAACCCCAGGTCTGTCACGCACACACAGATTAAAAGGTTGTTATCTTTACACGGCCTATAAACCCCTGAGATTATACAGATTCAGGCCACTTGGCAGGTTCATTCGACACTCGATTAAGATATAAGGAATGATCAAAGAGCTTAGAAAAGAGAGCAACTAACAGTCGTACAGTAAAAGCAGTCTGAGGTATTAAGGAACGTGACCGACAGATTGAGTCTGTCAAATTAATGTTTTTGATTTATAGTTGGGACGGTTACAAATTTGTGTAGGGTTTGAGTGCAGAGACTACAGACTTCTTATTCCATCCGTTTAGAGACCATCAGGCAGGATGTAATTGGTTGCCATGGCGAGGATGGGGGATCCTGTGGGAACACCGGGGAAAGGACCGCTGGACCCAGCGATGTCGATGTGGGAGTACGGCAGAGGAGCGCCAGAGTCCACGCCATGCTGCGGAGGAAATCAAAGCACAAAATTATCCAGATTAATCACTGCACTTCTTCTGCATTATTAGCGTTCACTTGCAGATCAATAATCATTTCTTCGGAAAATGTGTGAGCACCTTGTCGAGCCCTGAGGCCAGGATGAGGAACGCTGCAGGCGTCTGATGACCTCGAGGTGTTGCTGAGGACGGCAGGTTGTTGCACTGCAGGATGTCTTCGTACTCAGACTTCCCCTTGTGGAACTCGTAATCCTCGCGTCTGATGCTGGACACCTCGAACACGTCGCCCAACACCTCTCCAGCTGCACGAGGGAGGATGAAGACCATGTATGAGCTTGTGGTGAAAGCCCCCGGACGAAGCAGTGCGCCGAGAGGGATCACTGTGTTTCAAAGTGTTTGACGCAGTCGCAACAGCAACATCTGCTGGGCAGCCTGTGGCACTGCCGATGTGGAGGAGGAGGAGGATCGAGTCCGATTGGTCTCACTTCTGACATGATTATTTTGCCCTACAATAGTTTATTTTGAAAGAATGGACCACATTTGAACAAAATCTGCACCTCTGGTTTTAAACATAGAGGCAAGTTCAAAAGCTCACCCTACATTCACCACCAGAAACTCCTCACTGACACGTGTGGCACAATGAGGCCTCGTGGGGAGGGGTTTGGAGGTGTGGGGGGGGGGTCCACATGATTTCAGACTTGTGCTTTGAAAGTTTGAAACTGTGTTGGGTAGTCCACTTTGAGTGCAACATCACAAGCATTGTTTGTTATCAGGCAGCGAACAGCAGTTATTATCAGCTGTCACTCATCCTGACAAATGAATAGGAGACACAAAATGACCAAAGTTATGTCCTAAAATGGTTACATACAAAACACATGCAGTTTATAATAATATTAAACTAAGAAAAGCAAGCAGCAAAATCTTTAATCCTGTTATCAATAATACAAATAAATCCTGAATAAATCTATTAATGAATTATCTGTTTTAGCTCCAGTTCAAATGAGTGCTGAACTTAGCCCTTTATTGTAGCTTTGGTCATGCAGTTATTCATTTGCCATTTCCTGTGCTTTCAACTGCCTCTCAAAGTCTTCATCAGTGCATTTTGCTCTCTCGTTGTGGTTTATATGAAGGATGATGACGACAATAAAGAGATTCAGTTATGGTTGAAAGCTCTGGGGAAAAACCTCGTACGTTGACCACGACTGACAAATATTTAATCACAGTGCAGTTCCATGTGCAAGAAGGTGTTTTCACCCTCTCGTGTACTGTTAATTTCATCTCACCCTTCTGCCACTGAGCAGCGTTCCCGCCGCGATGGGCCGGCCCGTTGTCCATGATGATCTACAATGACAAAGTACAAACTGAGCTCAGTGTGCACCACGATTTCTGCAGCACTGAGCTGCGTGGATGTTTAACATTCACACTTAAGCATGTTGAAGTATCGTCTGTGTGTCAGCAGCCCTCACAGAGTAGTTGGGTCCCATGGCTCTGATGGCGTGACCGGTCAGGGTAGCAATGGTGAACAGCTGAGGAGCGGTCTCACGCACTGCCTGCACAGACAAACAGGACGGTCACACCGAGAAAGGAAATAACTGAGGCGTAAAGTGAGTCAAAAGGAGATTTTAAAGAGACTTTCTGACCTTCTCCTTCATCTCACAGAGCAGGTCGACCATCACCATACGTCCCTCAGCGTCAGTGTTTCCCACTCTCACCCTGCGACCCGCCCGGGAAACCATCAGCTCATCGGCCACGTAGCAGTCTGAAGGAGGACAGTGTGGAAGGAAGCTGTGATGTTCGAGTCATCAATACTCGGTCCAATAAGTATTTGATGGAGCATGTAGGAATTTGTTATCTTCCCAAATTAGGCAGGGAGAGCGGAGACAGGCCCACTGCTGAACAAGTGATGATTCGGCAATATTTTACAATTAGACCAATCAGACCGAACTGTGTTTAAATGTTGAACAAGCAGTAATACTACATTCCTCTAGGAGGAGCGTGAAGTAAGAGATTTAAACAAATATGAAAGAAACCCTTTGCTCTACATTTCAATCCAGACAGTTCTCATGTGAGACATGTGGGTAGTACTGTCTGTTATACAAAAGTTAAAACTGTGGGACACACAAGAAGACTCTCTGTTTGTCTGTGACTTTGTTCTGGGTCCTTTGAACACAGAAGTGGACACCTTGTAAAAGTTTTGAGGGACAGAAGAAAATCCACAACAGCACTCAGCTGACAAGACGATAAAATTCAGAGAAACCTCATCAGGAACGTGAACCAGCGTCCGACACTGACCTGCACCCACGCTGTTCCTCACCATGGCCATCGAGCCGACAACCTTCAGATGTTTTGGCTTCAGCTGGGCTAAAATCTAAAGAGCACAAGTGGAGGTTAAGTAGGGAGCAGCATTTAAAACAAATGCACACAGTTTCACCCTCCACGTTAAAACATAAAACTCTTCGGATGTTTAAGGACATGAATCTAATCCGTGTCTTAATCCTTTCAAATCCAAATATGGGCGTGCAAAGAGAAAATATTCCTCTCCGTGCATCTAATAGGCTTTTTTGTTAATCACGACTCAGCATCATACAGGTTTGAGTCACCCGGTGTCGATTGCAAGTTACTAAAGATGTATCATTCAGGTGCGGAGGGAGGAGCGTCGTTCACCTGGAAGAAGCCGGCGACAGCAGCAGCTCCACACTTGTCCCTGTGCATCCCGGCCATGACACCACCAGCCTTGATGTCGGCTCCACCAGTGTCGTAGGTGATGCCCTGGAAACACCACACAAGAACCATTGTCTGTTTACATATGTCATACACACTGTCGTACACAGGCGCAGTACATGCTGATATCAATTAAATGATAGACAGTAATAATCTTTACATTTACTCCTGGTTGACCATAAAGAAGGCCAGCAACCAACGATTATTTGCATTTCTGAATTTCTGCCCGGTATTTCTTTGACTACATGACAGATTATTACCCTACGTTGCTAAACTCAAGAAAATCCTATTTACGAACAATTTCAATGATCAATAGAAAACACCACTATTCCATCTCAGCCTTTGTAGATTCATAAATTAATCATTTCCAGCTCCTAAAAACCTAAATGTCAGGAGCTTATGCAACAAAATTCAAGTGTTTAAGTTCAAAGTTAAATGTTGAATTGTTTCTCAGTTGAATTACCACCTGTAGCTCTGCGACACAGAAAAGTACGGTGAACATTTAAAGTATATATTTTAAAAGATAAGACTGCATTTGTTGTGATGGTTGACAGAAAACAAGGGCCCTGACTGAGAGGTCTGACATGTAACAACGATCTCCCAGCCAGGACCTGAATCAAGCACGTGGTTGTTATGCGTCATGGTGCTTTTAGTGCAGTTAGACTGAACTTTGTTCTCATGTTTTAGGGGACATCTGTGTGAGAATAGGACTTTATACATATTTATGTTTTGCTTTTATGTTTTATTCTATCTCAGAAAGTCTCATCTCACCTTTCCCACCAGCATGAGAGTCTTTTGGATCGGCCCCTCTCCACAGTACTGCAGGCGGATCACTCTGGCCTGGTGACGGGGGACGCCTGTAGGAAGAGCAAACCACTAATGACTAACATACGTCTTTAAAAATACAACATTAGACTGTCTTGAAAATCTGTGTTCAGAGCCATGTTAATAAGTGATGAGTAAAAATAATGTTGTCGTACTGTTGGCACAGCGGTTGACCGCAGCCAGACACGGATACTCCTTCTCCAGAGTCTTCAGGTCGCTCACCACTTCCACCTGGAGACAAATACACACAGTTAAGAAGCACACTGATTTATTTTCCAGTTTGCGGTCACAAAAAGTCGCATAAAATGCCACTGAAGAACCCACAAAACAAATCTATCGTGTATTTCTGGATTGACTCACTACCTTCACAGGGCTGTCCTTGAAGAGTTCCTGGATGTAGTCAGCCACACGAGGAGCAGCCATACGTTCAGGGTCTGAGCCGCCGATGTCACGACACGCCAGTCTGAGGGGGGAAATGAGGGTCGGCTGGTGAGAGAGTGAACAGAACAACCTAGGAAAATCTCAGCGGGGGAACGAGGTCAAGCGTCTGACTCACCTCCCACTCTCCAGAGCGTTAGCCAGCTCGGCCAGTCTCTTTCCCTGAGCCTCCTGCGCTGCCCACAGCCCCAACACACACACCTTGTAGTCAGACTGTTTCACGTTCCCCTCTCTCACTTCAAGGGGCTTTATGGGAGAGAGAGGATGCAGAAAGTGAGCTTTTTTTTTGTGCAAACATACACTTTTTTTTTTTTATTATATCTATTGTTCAGCAATCTTATATCTGGAAAGTTGTGTTTACTATCAACTGAGATGAATTATACACATGGAATTAAAATTGTCTGAAGTGACCACAGAATTGAATTTCACTGAAATAGAGCCGCACCTAAAATAACCACACTTTTTCTGTGCTAAACTGAGAAAGACTTCAGTCAGAGACCAAAGACATTCAAATTATCTAACTAATGTGGTCACATACATACAGTACTTCACCATTGATACTGTGGAGTGAGTGGATTACAATGTTATCTACACCTGACCTGAAATGTGATATATTTGATTAAGTAGTTGGACGCACAAGAGACACATTTAAAGAACAACATGCAGAGAATTGATGCAGCAGAAGTTAAGCTGTCCTGTTCTTTTGTTCTTAATATGGATTGAACTGCATACAAATTTGTAACAAAATTTCCTGTAACCTAACCGAGAGCCTTTTTTGTTTGAACTTATCAGTGTCACATCATCCAAACTCTGCAGAGGACTTTATACAGCTGCTACATAGAATCTCTCATGACTGGTAAACTGTACTTGGTCAGTGGAGATCCCTGTTAAAGGTTTACAGTTCCCTCAATAAAGTTTCTTTTCTCACCATGTAGAGAGCATGAAGGGCACCGAGCGCTGCTACCAGGGTGCTGTTCTTATAGTCCTTGTGTGGGGGACACACCAGCAGGGGGCGCTGCATGCCAGCTTTCAAGGCCCTAAAAGAACAAAGAGATGAACATATGAGGCCAGACAACAATGAAACCTGGAGGGAGGGAGGGGGGGGGGTAATCCTGCTCTGACCCACGGACCGTTTGATACCGTTGACTGCTGCATCGCTGAAGCGCCTTATGTCATCGTAGTCGCGGTTGACGGGGCCGGTGGAGGCAAACACCAGGCGGTTGCCGGGGAGACCGGGGACCTTGAGGACCACCACTTCATCGCCCAGACCACTGTCCACCTAGAACGTAACACCACGCAGCAGAACAGCATCACCAGAGAGCACGTACAGCGTCTCTTGTTGACGATCAGCCTCAGCGCTGTGATACCAGAGACAATAAAAACCTCCCATCTTCACACTCAGAGCTGTTTAGCCGTTCGTCTGTTGTTTTTGTTTTAGATAGCTGAGGAGTTCAGGTCTTTTACTGCAGCTGCTCACAACATTTATGGCTCATGACCCCTTTAAATGAAGCTATGCCTTGGTGGGATCTCTTGTCACTGGTTGTACCAGGCCTGACTTTGTTAAAAAACAAGGATTACAGGAATTTCAGAAAAATAAATCCAATTTTGAGCAGCATAATATGCTTTTACTGCATTCCAACGTTGTTAATGGTATGAAGATGCCTCAAAATGATCTTTTTTGCTGGTGAACAGGTGGGAAATCAGCCAATAACTAATCTCCTGATTGAAATCAGCATGATTTTTGAAGGCCGATACTCTTATATTTTGCAAGAAAACAGCATAGTGACAATATGCCTAACCTCTTATAACTTTACTCCTACAATTTAGACATTTTACACACCATATCTTTCTAAATGAACCATTTGTATCAAGTGTGAACACACATTTTTATTGGGAAAATGCAGAAATGCAAGTTAGTATTTTATTAATCAGCACTGTGTGACTGAACAGAAAATCAGAAATAATCCTAAAATACGTGTCTTATTATATGTATTTTTTTCCCCCTCCAATTGCTTTAATTTTTCATGGAGGTGAGAGTTTTGGAAAGCAGACTGGCTGCAGACGGCAGAAGAGACACTTACGGAGCTGTAGTCCTGCAGCGGGGCTTTCAGAAACTCTAGCTCAGAGGGGAGGGTGTCATGGCTCTGGGTCACCAAGACGATGCCATCAAAGCTGGAAGGAGAACAAAGCCATCATGCAACGCAACAATCTGCCAAGAAACTATCGTACCAACAAGCTGACGGCTAAAGAGGAAGCACAGCATTTCTTCTGGTACTCACTTCTGGTTCTTGAGGTCGGTGGTCCACTCGATGGGCTGGACTCTGGGCAGACAAACACACTGCAGCGTCAGCGCTGTCTCACAATCACAGCTAAGATATCTCGAGACAGAGTGACATCAGACAGATTCTACAATGCAGGCTGATGATAACAGGGTGGATCAACCTGTGGAAACCTTGATGACCTTCGAGATCTGCAGCTCTTAAAGAGCGTGACTGATAGAGATGTCTTGTGGGGATAAAGAAACATGAAAGTAGGAAGATGTAGCAGAATTTCTTGCATCTGATCGGAGGGTTCATTTTCTTGTTTCAAGACTTTGCACCTAAAATGTTCACTTTATGATCAGCAATCGCCTTTATTATCAGAAGATTACAAGAGATCCGTTACCTACGCGGGCTTGTTTCAGATTAGTCAGACACTTCTGGTATCATATGACACTTGCAAACACAGTCTTGCTTAGATTTCACTTTCAGTGTGACTTTACTTCCTTTCAGTGCAGACCTGAATGAAGAAACCTCTAATGCAACATAGCAGGATCAAATGTTTCCTCTTTGAACTATGAATGAATAAACATGTTCTGCATTTGGCTAAACTTTAATAAAAAAATAACCAGTAAATGAAAATACGACAATGTAAAGCTCTGCGGAGAGATTATTACACAAAACAACCAACAAAAGAGTCTCCTCGGCTTTGATTTTATGAATAAAAAGCACGAAACCGTTTAATTAACCTTAAAGGACCCGTTTGAAATGAACAGAGTCGTTTATCATACCTGGTGCACATGTCTGTCCTTTTCCTGCGGGATCTTCGGGGTGAAAGAGACAGCTGACAGACAACGGACCCTTCCCTGTCATGTGATCACACCCATGCTGCGTTCACGGACTCACGGAGCTCTTGGGTACTAAATGACGGTAGCTCAGGCATTAAGGAGCTACTATCAGCGTCTGATAATGTAGTTTAAATGTATACTGGGAGTTGTGTCGATATTTTTGACTTACAAATAGAGACGTTTTAGTCACATTTACGTTAGTTTGAGTAAATACTCTGAAATCCCAACGTTACGTTAAAGCGCGTTTAAGGACACTGTAGAGAATTGTAGTTTCCAGAGCTCAGTCAACAATAGCGGAAAGCAACCGTATTACGAATAAAGCAGCTATTGTTTGCAATGATTTAAAAAAAAAAAAAAAAAATCGTGGCTACACTCCGTCGTATGTTTATGTCGCTTTGCATCGGACTGACCTCACGGACTACAAATATCAACCGGAAGTAGTTAAAGTAGTGTTTTCTGTGCAGCGCCGGGGAGGTGAGTATTAACTGGGGACAGTACAAAGGGCGAGAAAGCAGCAGCAGCTTTACCCGGTTAATGAGTAGTATGTTACAGGGGCACATTTAGTCTGAGATAAGCAGAGCGACAGATCGAGCTGCAGGTAGGCTGGAGCCGTGATCCTGATTTACTCCTTCATTATCAATAATGATAATATGCAGACTTCATTTGCACACGCCCCATTTTGGCAGCTTCCTCCCAACAAACTAATTTTGGTTCAGCGCATGTTTCGAGTTCAAGTTAGACGAGTTATGCAACACAACATAGCCTACCTCTGTCCCAACTTTCTTGAAACGTGTTGCTGCCATTACATTCAAAATGAGTATCTATTTTAATACAAAATTAAAATGTTCCCATTTTCAACATTTGATATGTTGTCTTTGGTCTATTTTCAATCAAATACGGGTTTATGTAAATAATCACGTTCTCTTTTTATTTACATTTTACAGAGTACCAACTTTTTTGGAAACAGGGTTGTAATTCACTTGAAGTTTCGGACTTTTGGTTTGACAAAAGAAGTAATCTGAACTGTATCAATCACTTTTCTCACTTCTATTACATTTAACAGGCAAACAACTCATTTGCTAAATTGAAAAAGGAAAAAGATAAACCGTATTTAAATTTGTCTGTTGACATGTGAATGATCAGGTGTGACCCACTGACAATAAAGGAAAAAACAAATCTACTTTCCCGTTTGATTTCTATTTCCCCTGTGCTTGTGTGTCACCCGTCGTCTGTTTGCTTCCTCTTCTCCTCACCAGATGAGACTTCCTCTTCGCTCCTTTTGCATCTTCAGGAGTTTCATCTGTCAAAGGCGAACGGCAGAGAGGCGACACTCGAGCGGTGCAGCGATGCGTCTGGTGCAGTTCCGTCGCCGCGGTGACGGAGGATGCATCAGGGTGGGAGTGGAGCAAGGTGAGGGGCTGAGTGTGGTGGATCTGAAGGCGTTCGACCCCTCCATGCCCCTGACGATGAGGGGGCTGCTGGAGCTGGGAGAGAAGGGTCTGGAGTGTGCACAGAGGTATCAAACACACTCTTGCATCCGGGCATCACTCATCTTCCTCTTAAATCCTCGTCTTCATCCTCCTCAACATCATCTCCAGCTTTTGTAATCCTCTCTCCTACATAAGTGTCATCTACTACATCATTCTCGCCCTTTGTTCAACACTTAACTTGAATTATCGTCTTTAATCATCACCACCCTTTTATATCAACAACCTACTCGTTTGTCGTCATTGAATCATGCCGATAGTAAAACATCGCCATCTTCCTCCTTCAACAGCTTCTTTTTAAATCTTCGTCAGTCGGTCCTGCTTCTACACCGACATCTCTTCCTTAATGAACAACTTCCTGTTCTTGATAAATCACCCTCACTAAAAACCTCATCTTCCTCAGCAACATGAGTTCCCCACATCACTGCTTGTTCTGAATCATCATCACGTTGTTTTTTTTTTTAAAAACCTGCTCCTCTTCCTCCTCAGAGCCCTGGCGTCCGGTCAGTGTGCGGTGGACCGAGCAGACGTCCAGCTGCTGTCTCCCGTCCTGGCCCCGGAGAAGGTGGTGTGTGTGGGTATGAACTACCGAGACCACTGCCTGGAGCAGAACGCCCCCATCCCCAAAGAGCCGATCATCTTCAGCAAGTTCCCCAGCGCCATCACGGGGCCGTACGACGACATCACTCTGCCCTCCGAGAGCCAAGTGAGAGCAACCGAGCAAAGTTCAGAGTTCTTTACAGGAAGAAACAAGGAGAAAAACAAGTGTATGATCCAAATAGGTGGAAGAAAAAGACAAAGATGCAGATTGATTTGGTTTCTTTGAAATATTGTGGGTTGAAAGATTGACAACAGCGAAACCACCATTTTAGGGTTTTCAGCCTCGACCTCAAAACCAGCCAGAAGTCCCTGCTCTTAACATCCAGGGCACAACAACTCTTTCAGGTTTAATGTAATGCCTGTTATGTCAACAGTAAGACTTTTAAATGGGAGCAGCTAAAAACCACCGAAGGTCATTGACCTTGTTTTTATTTAAGAGCAGCGTCGAGGCTGTGCAATCGAGGCAGAGAGGATTAACTGAGGCAGCTCATAAAAGGCGTGACGTAATAAAAACCACAGATGACTTTTACTGAGTTGAAGCAGGCGTCCAGATTTTGCCCCGAGATGAAAGTGGAGGTTGAACGACGACCCCAAAAGGTCACAGTTGGAATTTCTTTGCATTTCCTCGAACCCACAGAGAAAACCTGAGCTGTATTACGAGACGGTATCATGTGGTCCAGCGGGAGTTGTGTTGCGCCCAATTTCACGGCATCAAGCATTTAGAGAAAATGAAGAAAATCGATCTGGTCTAAAATTTTGAAAGACTTGATCCACAGCTAAACACCAATTTAGTGTTTGGTTTACAAGTAAAAATGTAATTCATGAGACCAGAGGAGTGTTATTTCACCTGCCTCCTGAGCAATTTATCTTATTTTTCATCTTGAAGAATCAAGATGGATTTATTCAAGTGAAATCTAGAAAGAAGTTAATTTGCACCATCGTAAAATTCAATCACTTCACTTTCAATTGAGGAGTTTTTCAGATTTGTTTTTATAGCATATCAGAGAGCGAGAGGTGAGCAGCATGCAACATCATCAATATACCTCTGTGTTTTGCAAAGACCAAATCCTGAACTGTCCCAGTTCCATTGTAGTTGTATACCGTATGTACATGCAGTATTTCAGTTTAGTAGTTTTACTGTTCTTGTAGTAAATCTAAATATTTTGTTTAAACTGACACAAAATTGATGGACGTTAATTAAACTGTGACAAAATTGTTTCTTTTTGTTTTCTAAGAACTGCTTTGAGATGTGTCACCAACATTTTTGCAGCTATAACCTGCAGTGCCTCCATTTCTGCCAATAACGTGCATCAACAGCACATTCAACATCAAGCATCTTTCAAAATGCCTGCTGACTGTTTTGAGTAAATTTTGTCATCTTTTTGAACAGAACATACTAAAAACAGCTTAAACTTAGTAAACAGTCTCTGGTTGGGACACATCTGGTGTTTCATGATGCTGTTTTTTCTTCATCTTGTTTTGTGTGCCTGAAGGAGGTGGACTGGGAGGTGGAGATGGCCTTTGTGATTGGACGAAGAGGAAAGAACATCAAGGTCGGCATCACATCACCGCGACGCTTTGATGCTCTGATGATTAGCATCTTATTCGAAGTACATTTCCACTCCTCTCTATTCAGGAGGAGGACGCTCTCTCCTACGTGGCCGGCTTCACTGTGGCCAATGACGTCAGCGCTCGCGACTGGCAGATGAAGCGCAACGGGAAGCAGTGGCTGCTGGGAAAAACATTTGACAGCTTCTGTCCCCTCGGCCCTGCCCTGGTAACCACCGATGCTGTGAAAGGTGAGAGGGAACGAGAAACCACAGCGAGACACGAAAGGAAAATTGAAAACAATCTGGTGAATCACGCAATTACCCGGGAGTTTTTACGTCAGCAGTTTCACTCGGTTTTTAAAAAGCTGCAGTTCAGGGAAAAGTGCAGTTTCCTCTGCAGATGACAGCCACGACCGAGATTATGGTAAATTTGAAGTTTTCGCAAGGTTAAAAACTTTCTTGTTGAATCATTATCATCATTCAAAATAGTCCAAATTCAGGTGAAGTTACAGGTTACAGACCCTGTGCTCTATGTTTAACAGGAGATTGAAGATGATCCAGGTTATTTACCAAATCATAGTATTAAATGAGTATTTCTGTAATGCATTTTTTTCTTATTTTAAAGGTAATAAACTGTGAAGTGTCACTATTACATAGTTTGTCCAGCAAAGGGCAGACAAGTTGATTTTTCAGCTGTTATATGTCCTGCTGAGTGTATATCCGCATATCAGTATCAGTCAAGAATCTTTTAAGTTTATTAGTTACTGAAACATGTTCAAGTTAAAAAAAAAAATACATCGGTAAAATAAAAATAGCTCTTAGTTACAAATGCAATGTGTCTGTTTGCAATTTTCTTTTAATTATTTGACTTATTTCATCAAAACAAATTCATTATTGTAATCTATTTGGCAACTGCTAGGAAACGTGTTGCTCTCCTCTTACTTCAGCGTCTTTCATGTGCAGGTATGTCCATACATCTTCTTGAGGGGTAATTGAGTACTCAAAAGAAAAGTTTAGGTCTAAAGTCAGAACAGGAGGATCGTCTGTCCTGCTTCATAGATCGTTTCTCCTCCAGATCCTCACAACCTGAACATCCGCTGCCTGGTGAATGGAGAGACAGTCCAGAGCAGCAACACCGATCAGATGATCTTCAAGACAGCAGCGCTCGTCGCGTGGGTCTCAAAGTGAGTCCAGTCAGAGTCCCTGCTGTGTGTGTGTGTGTTGTGTGTGTTGTGTGTGTGTTGTGCGTGTGTGAGAACCTCACAGAGACCGTGTGTGTCCAAATCCAGATTTATACATACATACAGGACTTTTTTTAAATTTTCCCTCAGTGAGTCGAGCTGAGAGAACTGAGAGTTTCCATTCAACAAATTAAATCATGTCAGAAATGAATCCACAACATTGAACACTATACGAGCAAATGGCCTCCGTTCATGTCAGAGTCGGAGGTGGAATTGCATGCTTCAGCTAAGACTCACCCACGTCAACCGGCACATTTTCCCCCTGAAGCACGTGGACCGTTCTCTGAGCCGATTCCAGATTTTAGGACGATAAAGCCTCTCCCTCCCTCGCCTGACTTCCTGGTGACGATGCCAGTGTTGTTCTGCAACGACGACACCCCGAGACACTTTTCACAAGATCTTCAAAGACAGCAGGACAATTTGGGGAGGTTAATGTTTTGCACGCATTTCCCAAATCTAAATGAATTACATGACCATGAGAAAGAAAATCCTCATTTCTTGATTAACACTACAAGTCATGGTAATTTTAATGCTACCCTAAGGCACATGCACTTTCCTGTTGTTCCACTCGGGTTGATTTTTTCTTTCTTCCTCCTGTCAGGTTTGTGACTTTAACTCCAGGAGACGTGTTCCTGACAGGCACTCCTCCAGGCGTGGGAGTGTTCAGAAATCCACCCGTCTTTCTCAAGGTGATTTAATGCACCACACTGAAAAACCTAATAAAATATGTGGAGTTAGTTCACACAGGATCTCGTGTCTGCAGCTCCAACTTTAGTTTAATTTTATCCACAGGAAGTATTCTGTACAAGACGGTAGTTTAATGTACAGTGCATCCGGAAAGTATTCACAGCGCTTCACGTTTTAAACATTTTGTTATGTTCCAGCTTTATTCCAAAATGGATTAAATTCATTTTTTTCTCAAAATTATACACACAATATCCTGTAATGACGTGAAAATAGTTTGTTTAAAAGTTTTGCAAATCTATTAAAAATAAAGAACGAAAATATAACACGTACATAAGTATTCACAGCCTTTGCTCAATACTTTGTTGAAGCACCTTTGGCAGAAATTACAGCCACAAGTCTTTTTGAGTATGATGCTATGAGCTTGGCACCTATTCTTGGGCAGTTTCTCCCATTCTTCTTTGCAGGACCTCTCAAGCTCCATCAGGTTGGATGGAGAGCGTCGGTACACAGACATTTTCAGATCTCTCCAGAGATGTTCAAGTCTGGGCTCTGGCTGGGCCTCTCAAAGACATTCACAGAATTGTCCCGAAGCCATTCCTTTGTTATCTTGGCTGTGTGCTTCGGGTCGTTGTCCTGTTGGAAGATGAACCTTCGCTCCAGTCTGAGGTCCAGAGCGCTCTGGAGAAGGTTTTCATCAAGGATGTCTCTGTACGTTGCTGCATTCACTGGGAACTAGTCTCCCAGTTCCTGCCGCTGAAAAACATCCCCACAGTATGATGCTGCCACCACCATGCTTCACCGTAGAGATGGTATTGGCCAGGTGATGAGCGGTGCCTGGTTTCCTCTAAACATGACGCTTGGCATTCAGACCAAAGAGTTCAATCTTTGTTTCATCAGACCAGAGAATTTAGTTTCTCATGGTCTGACAGTCCTTCAGGTGCCTTTTGGTAAACTCCAGGTGGGCTGTCATGTGCCTTTTACTGAGGAGTGGCTTCCGTCTGGCCACTCTACCATACAGGCCTGCTTGGTGGAGTGCTGCAGAGATGGTTGTCCTTCTGGAAGGTTCTCCTCTCTTCACAGAGCAACGTTGGAGCTCTGTCAGAGTGACCATCGGGTTCTTGGTCACCTCCCTGACTAAGGCCCTTCTCCCCGATCGCTCAGTTTGGCCGGGCGGCCAACTCTAGGAAGAGTCTTGGTGGTTCCAAACTTCTTCCATTTACGGATGATGGAGGCCACTGTGCTCATTGGGACCTTCAATGCTGCAGAAATGTTTCTGTACCCTTCCCCAGATCTGTGCCTCGATACAATCCTGTCTCGGAGGTCTATAGACAATTCCTTGGACTTCATGGCTTGGTTTGTGCTCTGACATGTCAACTGTGGGACCTTATATAGACGGTGTGTATCTTTCCAAATCATGTCCAATCAACTGAATTTACCACAGGTGGACTCCAATCAAGTTGTAGAAACATCTCAAGGATGATCAGTGGAAACAGGATGCACCTGAGCTCAATTTTGAGTGTAATGGCAAAGGCTGTGAATACTTATGTACATGCGATTTTTTCGTTTTTAATAGATTTGCAAAAATTTCAAAAATATTTATTTCACGTTGTCATTATGGGGTATTGTGTGTAGAATTTTGAGGGAATTTTTTTTTAAATTTAATCCATTTTGGAATAAGGCTGTAACATAACAAAATGTGGAAAAAGTGAAGCGCTGTGAATACTTTCTGGATGCACTGTATAAGGGAGTGATTTAAAAGGAGTAAACATGTATTTTAATTTTGTGTTTATGTTTTCGCTTTCAGAAAGGAGATGTGGTGGAGTGCCAGATAAACCAGTTAGGCTCAATAATCAACAAAGTGATCTGAACACGGAGACACACCTCTACAGAAATGTCAGCTGCTCAATAAACTGCACCTTTCACAATGATTATTCAAAAATGAACTCACTGATGTGTTTTGTTTCTAATATATTGTGCAAAACCAGCAGGAAACATATCAAAATGTATGTTCCCTGATGAATGTTTTATTCATGATACTTCAATAATTGTGGTATTTTTACTATATGAAACTGTGTAATTGTGCGACTCAGCCTCAGTTATTGAGTCATAGTCATCAGCAGCTGTAAAATACCATCCATCAACACCCACGCACTCGCACCTTACAGCAGAAACCGTGAACCTCCTGACTTACTTTGATTTCTAAATAATAAAAAGTATTTCTAATGGTGTTATATTCAGGACGATAAATTGTATTTTAAAAACTTTATTTCTGCCCGACAGGATTCAAACAGCAACGAACACAAAGAAAGCAGGAGAATTACATTTTATTAAAATATTCTCTTTTCAGAATGTGTCCTTCGTATCGCCTCTGAGAAAACTCTTCATAATGACTTTGATCTGGGCTTTGATTCACGTACCTGCTTGCTTCATTTTCTTTTTGCTGATCTCACAGATGTCTTCTTTCTTTCACCAACAGAGAGCTTTAGGAAAATCCAAGGATTTAATAGACCTGTGAACATTTTGCTGCAGTCTGATGAGGTGACATGTTGAACCTGCTAATTATGTTTACTCATTCAGTCACTGATTCTAAATTAGGTTTTACAGTGGATGAATAATAAAAATAGATTGTAATTTGCAGTTCAATGTCATACTCAAAAACACTCAAATAAAACCTGATCTCCAGCTTCCCCAATAAATTACATGATGGGATTTTATTTTTCTGATTGTGAAGACAGACTGAACATCTTGAATATGAAGTAAAATTGAAATATTGAAAAAGTTAAAATTGCACCACTGGGAAAAAAAAAAAAATCCCTTTCGCCCTGCTGACAGATTTTCTCATAACTGTAATAATTAAAATTACTTAAGTCATTTTTATTTTTGTCTTTTTAAAGTGTTCCTGAAGTTGTTTAACCTCCGTCCACTATCAGTTTCATTTTTCCAGTTGTGAGCAGCTCCCCTATTTCTTTGTGCACTGCATTGTTGCAGAAGAAATAACTTTGCTTATTATATATACGGACTGTTTTAAGAATAATGAACTTATAAACAGATATTTAATTACATTTAAATGAAATAAAATTCAGTACTTAGTGCGGATTTGTGCTTCAATTCCGAGGCCGGTGTGACTGCCAAGCAGGCTTCAGTACCCTGAGTTCAACACTGGGTGGCAGTAGAGTCTCACAGCTGAGACACTGCAGTGTTGGTTTGTACACCGACTCTTGCCTGAACAATCAGTCAGCTGCCAGCCACAAAATATTCTCGCCTGCCAGAAGAAGCTTCGTGTCCTGGTCAAAGCGAGGCATCGATTTGTCTCTGCATCTTGATGTCAAAAGGTCTTCGTCAAACACAGAGATTCTCCAGAGGTCTGACTCAGCACAGACTGATCTACATTCAGGAGAGCCCCTCTGAGTGATGAGATGTGTGGAAGAAATGATATCAAATAGACTAAAGGATTTGTCTACATGACACCTACTCTTTGTGCAGAATTTATGATGAAATAACAACATGTATTTGTCGTCACTGTGAACATCATTAAACCGTTCAAACTCAAACATTTTCACGTGGAACAAACACGCAGCCTTCATTACAACATAAACATGTTGGGAGCACGAGCTGCACCGAGCAGCAGCATCAACCTACAGTGAGTCCTCAACTGATTGCAGGGACTTCATAATCCCCGTCTCCTGCGGCTTTATGTTAATGCTATTACTAAAGATAAACTTAAAATCAATGTCTCATCATTGAAAAATCAAAATGCAATTAAACTAAAGCTCAGCGTGCGTCGTTTTTAAGCGCGAACACAAGCTTCCCTGAAACTAACAGAGGATGAGGTCAGACTCTGCAACAAAACAAAGCTGAGTCGTGGCCTTGAGTCACGTTGTTCGGTTCAACGCATTAATTGTAGAGGTACTGGGAGATGAAGCGGTGCACTTTCTGCCTGTTCTCTGACAACTGGAACAAAGGACTAACACCCAGGAAGACGCTTCCTTTCTGCCGCTCCTCTGAAAGGACCTGAATTGAACATAATGAACAAAAACAAAGCATCATTAGGACGCTCGCAACCACAAGGCTTTTTAGTCGGTAACCTGTATTTGAACAGTGAGTGCGAAGCCTCTTTTTATCTCGAGCAGAGTGCTTTGTGCACAAGGCCAAATAAAAAACAATGTCAAAAATAGAAGAGATAAGAACAAAACAGGAACATTTCAGAAATAAAACAAAGTCTAAGAAATTCCATAATTAACAGCACTTTTTTTCAACTTGGCAAGGTCTGAAATAATGAGGCCAAACTTCAGACTGTAACGTCCTTCCTGCAGTTTTAAACTTGAATAAACACAAACAAAGCACATTTCTGTTCGATTCGAGCTGTAGATCTCAGAAATCATGCCGTCTGGATATCAGGGAGTGGAGCTCACTGTCAGATCCTAAAGATAATTAATAATTGCCTCATGAGATCTTTGGCAGATATATGGGTCAATGATGCTCTATTTTTAAAAGCAGCGATTCCCCACCCCGCAGACTGATAGAGGAGACTGATGGGAGCGGACACTGTCGACTTTACTGAGTTTAAAGGCTGAGTGGTGAAATGCTGGAGTGGAGAATATGTGCAGAAACACCGATTTACATATTTATAGATAACAAATATTGCATCAATTCACTTTCTTCTTAAGTCAACCTTCTATGACAGGTGTGCTCGTGTTAAAGTCGGAGTGTTTAAGTCGGCATTAATTGGCGAGGCTGGCCCTATCTTTTTCATTATTCCTGGCTGTTGTGTGCAGCATCGGTGCAGATGGAGATAACAGATGCTCATATATCTGCCAGACAAACCGTTTACTGCCTCCCCTCTCACACTGTATGAAAAACAACTTTCACAGACTTGAAAATTGCCGCAGCTTTGATAATCCATCACAATTAACCCGAAGACTTTATCTGCCTCTCATCAAACTCTCTGTTTATCCTCAGCTCGTCGTGCCAGAGTGGAGTGTTTCAATATCAGCTCAATTCCTCCAGTAAAATCAGCAATACTCCAGTAAAAATACTCTATTACAAGTACAAGTCCAGCATTTAAAATCTCACTTTAGTAAAGAAGTATTGTCTTAAAAATAAATTTAAATGACGAAAAGTTCTAAGGCAGAAAAAACTATTCGTTAGAGTATGTTATTATTACTCATTATTTATATATATATATATATATTATAAATTATTTTACAGGGTGGATGACTCTACAATAACAAATCATATTTTATAAGATGATCATATATTTACCGTGTATAGTCAGAAGTAACTCCAGCTGTCAAATGACTGCAGTGAAGTAAAAAGTATATGTTTAAGACAGAAGTATTACAGTAAACTATGTATTTATTTGAAGGTGTGTTTGTTTTGCAATTGAATTGTGTTTTAAAACTGAATCCAACATACTTAAAGCATAATGAGAGAAAATGTGAAATGGATACAGACA
This sequence comes from Brachyistius frenatus, assembly GCF_029030835.1. Classification (NCBI taxonomy): domain Eukaryota; kingdom Metazoa; phylum Chordata; class Actinopteri; family Embiotocidae; genus Brachyistius; species Brachyistius frenatus. Next base: position 897,538 of record NW_027210671.1, on the reverse strand, counting down.
GCACTATTAAGATTATAGATGCATTGGACACCAGTGTTGTTCTTTACACACCTGCATGTAAAATAGAAATCATTTTGCCACTGCTAAGAGACCTTAACCTGCCTGTGCTACTGTTTTCCAATTTCCAATTCTAATTCACTGGTGCCCTTGCCCCAGCGAATTCTCTTTATAGGCCAACATTGCTGCCTCGAACACGATTGGATGTGGCTGTCTCCGGTCAGGCGAAGTTACTTCTGCATTAAAATCAGGTTGAATTCCTGTTCACGCTGAGCTCGAGGCGCAAGATTACTGTCGAAAAACACTTAGACAGTCATTGACCGATTATAAGTGATTTTGAGATTTGGGGTCAGATTCAGGGTCACCGGGGAACAGATTAACGTCAGGAATGAACTTCGTGAGAGTTGGACTGTGCTTTAAGTTTCAGTCCTGAGTTGGGCTCTAATTCTCGGCAGGCAGACAGATTTAGAGACACACACACACACACACACACACACACGGAGGCTGTCACTCACCCCCAGGTCTATGAGTGTTCGAACTGCAGTGTGTGCCGCCTCCTCTGAGCAGCTCTCTGAGAGATACAACACAAAAGCAGGCATGAATCAAAAGAACAGACAGATATCCGATAGAGAAAAAACAGGTCGGGGAAACAGAACAAAGCCATTACCAGAGGGACAGTAATTTTTACACTGTGTATTATTGAAGGGTGCCATCTGGGTAGTTTCTGATAGTCTTATGTGTGTTTTTGGACAGGAAGAGAGGAAGCTGCTGTGTTTCTTCTCTGGTCTCCGCAGACTTGTTAAAACACACTGAATCTCAGGGAAAAGGCAAAGGTAACGAGGTTTTAAAGTTACGACAAAGAAATGGAAGATCTGTGTGTGTGAGAGAGAGAGAGAGAGGGTGTGTGTGTGTGTGTGTGTGTGTGTGTGTTTGGGAGGGGATGTCAGCTTGCGCTCACCGTAGTGCTGTTTCTTCTTATTTGCTGTGTCACACAGATGGGAGTGGATCTGAGCCACAAACTCGGCTTCTGCAGCCGGAAAGATGTGAAAATGGAGGCATTACTGCAGCAAAGCAAAGTGAGGACAGTTTTCTAAGCTAGTGTGTGGAGTCTTTAGCAGGTCAATGTAAATGTGGTGAAAATAAAAACATGAAGCCCACCATCAATATTAATTTTTAACTCCAGAGTTACTCTTTTACCTTGATTTAAAAAAGAACATGATGCACCCATTAATAAACATAATTTGGATGCCAAATCAAAGCCATGCATTACCATAAAAGCAAGTCATGACCCATTACCTGTGCTACCTCCACACACTGATCAAAGTTTATCACTGTCTCTTTAAAATAGAGGTCACATACCAGCCAGAGGTGTGTCTACGAGGTCCAGTGCCATGGTGGTCCAGCACAGCGCCCTCAGATGTCCAGCGAGCATACTGCAGAGAAAGAAGAGCATCTCTGGACACTGACTAGGCTGACTGATCTGGAAAAGAAGACAGAGAGGACGGGAGGTCAGAAAATGAAATGAGCATTTTCCACTAGACTGAGCACATACTTCAAACTCACTGTCAGGAGGATAAAGTACAGCTGCAGGATGCAGAGGTTTGACACTCAAACTCCAAAAAGTTTTTAGGTTGATGACAATGATTCTTCAGCACTTAGGAGTGTCTAATGGCCAATTTTAACATTTTAGTATGCTTGTGCACTGAGAAACAACAAGGTCACATAGATGTTAGAGATGATTAGTGTTAAAAAGTGCTTTTCTGAGGACTGTTTCTGGGGGAACAGAGTTTCACAGCTTGTTATTGTGTAACCAACCACAGTTATCTCGCCTCGCAGTTTGCCTTTCCCAGGGAACCAATACTCGGGGTTATCGTGAGGAGCGATAAATTGAGAGTGTGTCCCTCATTCGTGGTCCATTCTGTCCCATTAAACTGTGATTCTTGTCCCACTTGCAAGTGTAACAAAAATAAGAAAGACAATTTCTCTTTGGAAAGCTTTTGGTCCGAATTTACACAATAAATTGGCGATGACGATGGGTTGCTGAATGTAAACCAGTGTCGAGCTCATTGTCGAAGGAAAAAGCCACATGTGGGCACAAGCCCGTGACATTTGACAAGCTCCAATACTTCCTCTGACAACAGCTTTGCAACCGAGGTCTCGTGGGTGACAAGCGTGGCGCCGAAGGCCTGAGACCAACGCTGAGTCACTGCAGCATCTCTTAAAGAGGCTATGAACAGGATTTCCATCAGAGAACTTGGATTGTCTAAGGGGGGAAAATTATTGACAATTTAAAGCGACTTTTTAAGGCAACATTTAGGGCATTAAGACGCCAAACTGAGCAGGCATTGCGATCAATTTCAATTCCTTATTTGTGCACGTGTGTGCATTGCATAACTACTTGAGCAGGTAGTAGAGAAGAGAGCCGAGTCCTCGGCTTTTATCAATTCAGACTAACGTAATGGGATCCCAGAAAAGTAGTCCTTGCAGTTATCCACCTGACGTCCAGCATGTGTTATTAGAATATATTTCTGACAGCTGCACTTGATTGCAGATTTGGGTGAAAGAGCTGAGATTTCTTGAGGGAGGCAGTTTCAGTCATCCACAATTAGATATGCTAAAATGTACGTTACAGTACGAGGGAATAGAGGATAGTAGAAAAGAGGAGACACTGACAATAAAAAGAAAAAGAAATTGAACTTTTGGTAAAAAGAAAAGGCAGATTTAAGCGAGACGGAAAAAAGACTGACAGTCCAACAATATTGTCCAGTGTTAAAAAATCTTTTAAACCGCTATTTGGATTCAAACACCGTTTCCAAACCTCGAGGCTGTGGCAGCCAAAGAATATGCACGAGTACTAAGTGAAATCATTGCCTCCGATCAGCCACACACGGCAGAAATATGTCGTTTCCTACGCTGACACATGAAACTGAACTGGCGTTGTGTGGAGAGAAACTAGCTGACTGAAGCCCAGAAATGGGAGGAAAACCTTGACACAGAATATCAAAGGGCTGTGAAAGATCTGCTCAAGCACATAGAGGACACTTTCACACCACAGCTGAACCTCACAAAAATATAAAACTGCAGACAGCAGCCAAATGAGACACCTGCGAAAGGTGTACGAGAACAGTTCGATCGTCAGATCAGGTCCCATAGAATCGCTTCCCACTGCAGAGCCAACAGCCTGGAGAGCCCAGCTGAAATACTATTTCAATGCAGGCCCGCAACCAGACATGTGCAAAGATGTCAAACAGCATTCTGTTGAATGGGAGACAGGCAGGCTGGAAAGTGTGTCAAAGTTTGCTGCCCACTATGAGAGTCGGTGGCGTGAGGCCCAATGGCAAATGGACAAGAAGAAAACAAATGCTGCTGAGAAACTCTAGATGGCTCAGCTCTAAGCATACAGCACTCTGCCTGCTCAAATGAAGGCTCGCGGCCGAGGCAGAGGAGGAGGAGGAAGAAGATGAGGAGGATGAGGAGGAAGGATGGCACAACATAGATGACTTTGTGTGTTACAACCGCAACGAGAGAGAGAACACTTGGTCCGCAACTGCCCCAAGCTCCATGAACGCACCCAGGTGACGGTGGGCAGAGACAGAGACAGATCGAGGGACAAAACAAGGACACTAAGAATACTGACACACACACACACACACACACACACACACACACACACACACACACACACACACACACACACACACACACACACACACACACACACACACACACACACACACACACACACACACACAGTACAGGCATTAGAAAAAGGACAGAAAACAGACACTTTCACAATAACCAACTTTTAACATCTACCAATCAGGTGCATAAAAAACATTATTGCCAACAACAACACTGGAAGTCAGGAGCAACAGAGTCCGTAATTAAAACAACCAATCTCTCTCCTACCCCAGTGGTAATGCTGTCAAAGAGAAGTACACTGTTCCCCTTCCAGTTAAAGATGAAGTCCTGGGAGGATTCAAACATTAACATTTTAACATCCTATTTTCATCCTGTTGGCCGATGAATTCACTGGGAAGAGATTTGATTTGTATTCATGACTTTGTCTTCGTTTGCACAGAACAGGGAATCCAGATTAAAAGAAAACACGCGTTACACTCTGGACACACAACATGCAAAACAAATGGGGAAACAACACAGCACCTGTGTTTGCAGGGAGAGAGTCACTTAGACAAACTGCACAGGCACAGGAGATTCAACCCAGGCCAGAAAATGATCTGCACGGCACTACACACAGCTCCTGAAATGATGCATACAATGAGAACAATTGGTTCAGAGAAGGTTTATGTAACGGATAAACTGACTGTAAGACGGCTCCGTTCGAAGGTCCCAGTTTAACCGACAGAGCATCTCTAAATGTCTAGTTCATATCCTCACATTTCTTTAGCTAGGGGCGGAAGGATTTGGGACTATGGATGAGAAGCTGCAGTGACTCACAGTAGTGGTAGGAGATAGAAACTCTGCAGGTATTTTACAACCAGCGCTTGAACATGTCTAGAACAGCGTGTTCAAATGATTGTGAAGGACAAAAGAGTCGTACACCTACAACCAGCCCACACTTTGGGTGCTGAGTAAGTATGACGTAGGCCTCATAAAAAAAAAATGCAGAACCTGTATTACAGGCCATGTAGAGAACAATGTCCATTGAAGCCTGAAGCAGTTGAAGGTATTATACGGGTCTTAAACTTTCTGCTAGTAGAAAACTCCTATTTTTCCTGCTACTGGTCAGCCATGGGAGTGATTTGTTCAGGACCTGCCAGCAGTAAACCCTGCGGTTCATGCTCGAGCACCAAATGCACCAAATGTACATCAAACTTTGTCACAGGTACCTCCAAATAATAAATGGTTCACAGCAGTTGATTTGACTAATGTTTTTTTTCCAGTGTTTCTCTGCACAGAGACTCCCAGTACTGGTTTGGTTTTTCCTTTAAAAGAAAGAATTTCACAGTCAGTCAAGATTACTGTGAGAGCCTAGCAGTTTACAATGCAGCTATAAAGGAAAACTTGGAGGACTTCACCCTGCCAGGGGGAAGTGCACTCCTGCAGTATGTTGATGACCTGATGATCTGTTTTCCCACAGAAGAAACATGCAAAGTAGACACAGTGGTGGTGTTGCTGAAAATGGTCAGAAAGAAAAGTCTTAATTATAATGACATCAAAAGCAAGTGACCTTTTAGGGCATGTGATCACAGCTGAAGGTAAAGCCTGATCCCGAAAGGTGTAGAAACCATCCAAAACCAAAAACAACCCAAAACAGGTCATGTTTTGTTTGGGAATGACATCTTACTGCAGACAGTGGACTCCCAACAATGCAGAAAAAGAGGCACCGTTCGGCAACATGACTCGTGGTAGAGGGAGGTAAGCTAAGAGAGACACTATAGCTGCAGGTCTACCCAGGTTTGACAGAGCTTTAGCAGCTGCTGAGAAATCACATTTCACATGTGACCCTGTTGGTACCACATTCTGTCTCTGTAATCTCATTTGAACTAAAGACTGCACATCTTTCAGCTGCAAGTTGGTTGAGATACAACACAGTTTTTCCAGAAATACCAAACTATTCAACTTTGTACTGTTCTTCATCCAGCTACTCTTCCTCCAACACCGGAGGATGGGGAACCTCATGGCAGCGTGGTAGCTATTAACATTGTTTGCAGAGCCAGTCTGGAGGCAGTGCTGCTTCCTAAACAACTTGCTGTCTGCAAATGTGATGCTTACACTAATAAAAATGATCCTACATTCCCAGTATATGCAGTTGCTGCAACGAAGCATGCAGAAAAAGCAACAACTCCGTCTTTCGCCACGAGGCAGTTAAAAAGTCATGCAACTCCTACAGAGAAGTGAATTTGTCATATTGCAGGTGCTTCATTAACTAATGGTATCTGCTATGGGCCCAATGATGTCCCTTTTATGCCAAGTTGTGACGTGGTGTTGACCATGTTTCCAAAGGAGGAAAGATAACAGAGGTCAATAGGTGTTGGTTTATGAAAGATTTCTCAAGCTTTCCCAAAATTGTCAGTGAAAAATGTTTGAGATGTGCTAAACACAATCCAAGGAAAGAGCACCAAACCCAACAGGAAGCTCGTTTTCCGCCTGCTGAGCTGTTTGATCACTTACAAATGGATTGAACGCCAATTGAGAGAATTACATTGTTGATGTATTTTCCGAATGATTTGAAGCCTATACTACATCAACGGTGGACCCCTGCGTTGTAGTAAAAACATTGGAAAATAAATAATTCACAGATGAGAAATTCCCCAGGAAAATAAGCAGTGACATCGGCACTCGTGTTATCACTAATGCAGTAAGAGTTTTCTCAGATTGAACTTGAAACGACGTTGTGCATATCACCGCGCTAGTGAAGAAGTTAAGAGAGAAAACGGTACATTAGAGAAGACACCGGTTAAATGTTGTGAAGAAATTGGACTATTTTGGACACAAGCATTACAAATGGTCTTAACTCAAATAAGAGCTCGGCTCAGACCTATGAATGGTCTCAGCCTATTTAAAGTGCTGTTTGGGCTGCCAGTGATCACAGGGCACTCCCCCAGTCTCCTAGTACAGAACAATATAATGATGACCTGTTGAGATACTACATAACCATTAATCTGAAATAACTTCACACGCAGGGGAGAGCAGCGTAGCTCCAAGGACTGAAGAGCCAGCTCCACAATCTGAAACCTGCAGAGTTGATTCTGGTCAAAGATTTCTGCAGAAAACACTGGAAGAATCAAAGGTGTCAGGGCCTTTCCAAATCCTCCTGTCCACACCGTCAGCGGTAAAGGTAACAGAGGAAGTCTACTTGGATTCACCCCAGTCACTGCAAGAGAGTGCCAAACCCGTTCAACGTATACTTGCCACCGGTGCATTAGCAACAACCTCCATAATCTGTCTGACAGCCAGCAGGATGAGCCAGAGAGAGACAGACGAGGAAGAGAAGAGGCTGACAAACGCTCCCCTGAGTGGGTCAAAAGCTCACTGGGAGCCGGCCTTCCACAGTAGATAAACATGCTACTGCAACACATGAGTTCAGGGTGACAGAAACTACAAGTAGCACACACAAAGAAAAAGGTCATCCTGTTGCATATTCATTCCAGCAAATGAGGAGAATAGACAAGCAATTAAATTAGGTATTCGCAGCATGACAGAGATGCTGAAGGAAATGGAATCCGAGGACCTTGTAGCATCAGACTGGTTCAACTCTTTGAGACTGGAACACTCCTGAAACTCATAATCCCTGTACAGGTCTTGTCTTTGTACTATTTTTCAGTGTGTGCCACCATTCACGGCCTTTTGTATTATTATTTTGAAAATATACAATATAAAATAAAGGTTGAAATGTTTTGATTGAGACCTCATCTTTAAGATGGTTATAAATTTTGATTTCCGAGTATGTTTTTAAACCTGGTGCTGGTAATGACTTGGCGTAAGTAACATTTATGAAGATGTTAAGAGTTACTACAAATTGAGACCAGTCATGTTTTTCCACACTGGACTGGGAAAACCATTTGTTTGTGGACTTGACTGTGAGCACTGCTCTGTTGAAACAGGAATGGGTCGACAAAGCTGGAAACACACTGTTGTCAAAAACGGCATTATGTGCTTAAAAATGTAAACTTCCTTTAACTGAGCTTTAGGCAGACCATGAGTACAGAAAGGTACATGGACATAAGGTGTAAACTGGATACCTGCACAAGGCCCTTCATCTATTTTTAGAAGCTGAAAATCAACTTTGCTATAAAATCTGTGTTAACGATTACATCTGGAAAGGATCATGAAAGCACTCGAAGAGTTTAACAGCATGTTTGGGGCCATTATAATTATGTATTATAGAAACATAGGAGAGCAGAGTGTATATTGTAGACTGCAGCTGGTCCTGTAATATTGTGTTGTGTTCCTCAGTCATTACACAGCATTTCAAAGCCATTATGAAGTGTACATTCTCTCAAGAGATGGATGTTTACACTGGAACAGCATGCTGAACAGTTTGCCTCAGTTATCTGCACATATGAACTCATCCTTGTGCAGCAAGCTCATCAGACTATGTTGAATTTTTACTCATGACAACTTTTTTTTTGTGTCTAAAATGTGTTTAAAAATATATAAATCAAGATTTAATTATAAAGTGGTCTTTTGCTCAGCGACATTTAATATTAGTCGATTAGGCTAATTTGTGTTTAAAACCATCATTATGTGAAGGTGCACCACTTAAAAGCATCAGTAGACAGAACTTTAAAATCAAAACGGCAGCAAAAAACTGGAGAGCAGCCAGAGTAACAACTGAGGTGTATGAGCAGCAAAAACACATTATAACAAAAAGGGTTCTGCAGCAGCTTTGTATAAACAAGGCTCTGTAAAGGAGCGAAACATAAATTGAATGTTCAAGTGGATGAAATGTACTCGCAGTGTAATATTTAGGCAATAAATAAAATAACTAAATTGCATCATGCCAACAAAAGAACACGGAAAGAAAGTAAAGATATAAATACTGAGACATCGGCCAATATAAGCTCATCACATGGATTTGTATACATCGACTGATAAATAAAATGATACGGCACTATTTTTCATCCGGTAATTGTCCTGCTTAGTACAGATCAAGTTTTAAATTGATCTTATTTTCAATTTCAGGGATTATTCACGTTTTTATATTGCTCCCCAGCTTGCATAACTGAGATGCAACATGAATAAATAACTCAATATTCAAAAATAAAAAATGCAGGTGCGTTAGGAAAATTTTAATTCTTCTTGTTTGTGAATAAAAAAGTTCAGGTGTTTGGGAGTAAATCTCTAAACTTTGAAACGGGTTTTTCTTAAAAATGAGCTATTATGGGGATTTAATTTGGACTACTGCTTTGTAAGATCAGCCTGGAAACGGGCAGCAGGGGAGGAGATGAGGAAATATATTCCATTGTATGGTACGGGGGTGTTTGATGTCCTCGTTCAGCACCTTCGCTGAGGGCAGCGGATCAGGGGCGTCAGGAGAGGCACACTCCTGACGGATGGAGAAAGTTAAAAGACGGACCTTGAAAGAGTAACTCTGCTTAAAGATTTTCAAGGCTCTTGCTCAGCAGACAAAGCTGAAGTCAGAGAAAGGATTCAATACCAGTGTGGGTGGCAATGGTTTTACTGGACTACTGTGGTCTACCGTCATTTTGCTTGTGGCAAAAGTGGTCGTAACAACTTATCTGGGTGTATTTCCTATAGTTTACTGAAGCCACTTACAATGTTCCTTCAGTTCTGTAATAATAACAGGGTCTTAAATAATGGTTGTATCTCAAGAAACTCGCAATATGGATAGTCTGTGAAGTACAAAAGATGCATGCTGAACAAAAAGAGAGGTAGTCTGCACACTCAACAAATAACAAAAAGAAACACAAAACAGACAAAAAAGAAACCATTTAACATTGTTTACCCTCAAGAAGTATAAAAATCAAGAAAAAAAGAAGAAGACCAAATCAGGAGGAAAAACAAAGAGGACAAAACATTTCCTGGTGGGAAATAAAGCCGCACAGAGGACCGAAAAAAACCCTAGCATCTCACATGCGACGTGACGGACCAATGCCCTGCGGAAGCCTCTTCTGCCCACATGTCGAAGTCTCCTTGAACAAAACCTCTATTACCGCCAAGGTTGAGTCCGTGCCTTTCACGACAGCTCGCATCGGGATACGTGTGAGTACTTGTATTACTACGGTTGGGGGGGTGTACATGTGTTTACACGGTCGCATTGTGAGGACCTGCCTACCTTTTGGGAACCAAGTAGTTAAGAGTTACGCCAAGTCTCTATGAAATGAATGTAAGTCAGTGTGATGTCCTCTGAGATGAAGAAAACACAACTATGTGTGTGTGTGTGTGTGTGTGTGTGTGTGTGTGTGTGTGTGTGTGTGTGTGTGTGTGTGTGTGTGTGTGTGTGTGTGTGTGTGTGTGTGTGTGTGTGTGTGTGTGAATGGGTAGGTCGGAGGGAAATTGTAAAGTGTTTGAGATAAAGGCCTGGTGTCCATTTACAACACCATATCTAAAAATGGTCTGATATGAACAAAATAAATCTGAACATAAAATGTTCCATAATTAGTCATTTTTGGAGAGCTTACAATATGCTACATGTGGATGACCTATCTCTTTCATTTGTATGTCAAGTTGCATCAGGACATTCAGCTCACAGTTTTCACCATTTACTCCAGCATTCAATATATTTGTTTGGCCATGAGGCTCTGTTCACGTGATATTTGAAACTAATCCAAGCAGGCTTGACACTGACCGTCCACTGAGCCTGGGATTCACAACATTTAATGAACACATTATAAAAACGTTGTTCCACACTGGCAGTGTAAAATGAAAACTCCTCTGTGTACCTTTAACCCCTTCATACTCACCGGTGCAATTTCGTGACGAGTGAAATTTCTCCTGCTTTGTTTCGTATGACATCAGTCCATTCAGAATATTCAGACAACCAGAGTTTGTTTGGAAGCACAAAGCCTCATGATTCAAATGGTTCAAGCAATTTTAGGATACTAATACCGACTGCAACAATAGATCCTTCTCTGACATTCAACGAACAAACTGCACCGAAGCTTTCAGTCTGTTTTTAGTCAGATAATAAGGTGACTGTTTGGTGGTTAAATAAAAATGTGTATAAATGGTTTTATTGTGTTTTGAGGTGCTGAAAATGAGAAAATAGTTCTGAATTGATTGATGATGGTGTTCTACCATCAGCTGTCAGCTGCTATGTTTCAGTGTTTATCTATTCACATCAGCGCTGTGATTGTTGCTCTTTCTCAGTGCAGTTGCGTGTTATCACTCTTGAGACTGTCACCTCAAAGTCACTTTGCAGCACTTCTGACTGATGCACCTGCACCTCTGAGCGCTGGTTGTTTGGTCCTTTTGGAAGATGGTTAGCTGCCTCGCGTTGCTTTGAAAAATCTCATGTAACGGTCACGACGGTTGGACTTCTTTTAAAGCCGACATACACTGTTAATTAGCATGCAGGATACGTGACTCATCTGTGTAGGTGCTTTTGTAATGGAGATTTAGTTGCTTCAAAGTTCTTTTCATGTGGTGTTTCCTGTGTTTTGGTACATGCCCTGTAGGCAGTCACATGGAGTGCGATCTTCTGATGGTTGGACCAGCATTGACTATTTGTCCCATCATATAATCTCATGGCTCTCCTTGTGAAGGAGCCATAGGTGTTGTATCTGCTGTACCTTGTAAGAGTGCAGGTCCTGCTCTTCGCAGTCAGAGTCGCTGTGATAAGGATCGTCACTGGTGGTCCAGGTCAGAGCACCGTCCTTCTTCCAGAAATCACACACGGGAATGTCCCTGGGAATCTGCACAGGTTGGAGGGTAAAAAATACAGCAGGATGTCACAATGCCAATACAATGCTAAATAAATAACTCATGTTATGGGAAACTGTATGAGGTTTTAAAAAAAACAACAACGATTTCATTACATTTTCTAACTAAATAATTCATATACACCCACTTTATTAGTGACAATCTAGTTACATTACATTACATTTAATTTAGCTGACGCTTTTATCCAAAGCGATTTACAATAAGTGCATTTCAACCATGAGGGTACAAACCCAGAACAACAAGAATTAAAAAAGTACAATTTTCTTCAAGAAAGCCAAACTACAAAGTTCTATCAGTAAGTGCCATTTTAAGCACTACTAAAGTTCTACTGTTCAAGGTCAAGTCGGAAGAGGTGTGTTTTTAGTTTGCGGCGGAAGATGTACAGACTTTCTGCTGTCCTGATGTCGTTGGGGAGCTCATTCCACCATTTAGGAGCCAGGACAGCAAACAGTCGTGATTTTGTAGTGTTCGCAGCACGGTACGCAAGTACCAATGTTTTGAAACGGATGCGGATAGTTCAGCCCATAACACAGATTTTATCATGTTCACCTTGAATGACATTGTTGCAGGTGTTAAAATTCAATGACATAATTATTTATGAAAAAGTGGTGTTGTGCTGGATTGTAGTATATTGAGAGGTGTTTCATATTTGTTGTCCTTCCAATTTACTTACATGAAGGTGGTCGAATATTACGCTGTAATTATAATGCAGTCCAGTACAACACCATCGCTGACTGTGACCCCAACTTACAATTTAATGAACGGTCTTTAACAGTCTCAAAAAAACTGTGGACACAAGCAAAATACTTAAATTCAAACAAATAACAGGTTGTACAAAGAGTTGAAGCATTAAAAATGTTTTTGCAGATAAAAGGCAGAACAGATCAACTCCAATGTTGAATAATGAAATGAACTTTAAGCTAAAATATTTTTCAAAAACAATGTTTTAAATAATGTAGTGTTTGTGAGCTCAACTTTTAGAAGTGTCTAGGTGTTTCTTACTTCTTCCATGATCAGGATGCCACAGCGTACCAGACTGTCAACGGCATCCAAGGCGAAGCTCTGGGACGACTGACAGGGCTGCAGGGAGAGAGCGAGGGGGAATGGGTGGAGCGAGGTTAAAGACGCAAACAGATTCAGCCCATCACAATCCAAGGAGTGCAGATGGAGACAGCTGACAGAGAGCATGAGGTGTGCAGTGGAGATATAGAAGAGATCATAGAAGAATGAGAGGCGGCCAGCGGGGGAGATATTTTTTGGTGTGGAGGGGGGTGAGGAACATAGCTGCAAGTAGAGGAGACAAGAAAGAGCAGCTGCTGCTGTGAAAGGTGGACAAACAGAAAAGAACAGCATTTCTGGCTCAGATACGAAACCCTTGAAGTCGGTCTGATGATGCACTATATGCACAACTACACACGCGCGCACACACACACACACACACACACACACACACACACACACACACACACACACACACACACACACACACACACACACACACACACACACACACACACACACACACACACACACACACACACACACACACACACAAAATCCTCTATCTCTGCCCGAGATAATAGAGGCAGGCAGCAGAGCAGGATGAATGGCTGTTCAGCTCCATTAAACATCCATTGAATGAGACACTCTGGTGTGTGTGCGTGTGTGTGTGTGTGTGTGTGTGTGTGTGTGTGTGTGTGTGTGTGTGTGTGTGTGTGTGTGTGTGTGTGTGTGTGTGTGTGTGTGTGTGTGTGTGTGTGTGTGTGAGATATGAATTCAAACTCACTGGCATGAAGCCTGGCGGCAGGAGATGGCAGAGCTGCAGGGCTCTCTCAGTCAGCTCGGACTGGCAGAGCACTACATCAAACTCCATGTCACCTTTGACCTCCTCTCCCTCCACGCCGTCACTCCTCACCCGGCTGCTGACGCCACTGAAAGCCACCTCGCACAGCATGGCTGACACCGAGCACGCTATAGGAACAAAAGCACTCACACATTTCATTGTTTGCTCTGGTTCTTCAAACACACGCTGTACATACAAACAGGTGTTTGATGTTATCACAGGTGAAGCAGGTTTGGGTCTGTATCACAGCAAAAACACGTCACGATGTGGTGGCTGAAATGTGTTGGAGACTGGACACAGTCTTCAGATAAAGGATCAGCAGATGAGATTTTGTTGAGAAGTCTTTATTTATACTTTTAATCTCTGCTTTTATCCTACTTTTTCACGTGCTGGTGGGAAAAGTTTCACAATGCAGCATTCAGATTTCACAAAAAAGTCAGCAGGAGGACAAACACAAACCTCAACATACAATAGCTGATGAAATCTATTTTTACCATTTGAGGTCAGCGCCCATGTCTGAATATAGTCCAAAAGAGGCTTTTAGCAGTACAAAGCCGACTGCCCACCAGCTTCACTTCCTCTACAACCAAAATAAGTCATGTAGGAATAATTAATCATACAGGACAAGTAGCTTCCTGCACTTCAACACACATTATTTTTACCTCCACCAACAATACTAAAACGGGGCTACAGTAAATCTGCGGTTTCATCCCAGTCTGCCTGTCAGCATGACAATCAAAGTCAGTCAACAGATAGCTCTGGGCTCGAGGATAGGTTGATAGAAGATGCTGGGAAGGATTTGGGATCTAGGCTTTGTGCCATCAGATGATTACCATACAATAAATCATTCACATCTATAATGCCGTGTTCCCAATCCTATTGCCAGAGAAGAACATTAACATTGAACGACTCTGCAAACTGAAAACACTAAATGATGTTTGATGCAGATGTTTTTTTTAAATTTGATATTTCTGTAAAAGCTGCGGTGATCGTTACGTTTGAACAACACAAACAACTTTGGTTAAGATTGGGGAAAAATCACAAGCTAGAGCGAGCTTCTACCTGGTTACATTAAGAGTGCCTCTTGAATGGCAATGAATGGTGGTTCTGGAAATAAATTGTGAGGAGCACAATCAAATCAATCACCAGCAAAGATCTGTATTTGAAAGTAAAAGTGTTCATACTACCATGTGCCTTACAGCTACATTAAATTATCCACGTCCACATAAATCTGGCACTTCTGCACATCTTCCTATCAAGACGCTACACATTAGAGTTTCTTAATTTTATTGCGTATGAAGTGATGCCAATATAATGTTTGCAAATGCTTGAAATGGAGCTCTTGACCAAAGAAGCTGTCACAGATGTTGGGGTGACCTCAGTGTTTTCTTTCAATGATTTAATAAGTGAGGCATCATTTAACTGTCCACAAGAACCAATGACTTTAGCAAATATTTATAATGTGTGTTCAGGAGATGAAATCAATTCACATCTTTGCACATGAACAGAATTTTCAGAATGTCTGAAATCATAAATAAACTAATAAAAAGATTTTCTGAAAAACAGCAGAATTGGGTGAATCATTATTAATGAAATATTTAGAGTATTACTTTGATGTGAGACCTACGGCTTCACAGAAATGAACTTTTCCCCCTCAAATTCACCGTGGCCCTTCTCCTTCTGGGCAAAGGCCATTTTACCCCAAAATGTGGTCGGACTATCTATCCCTCCAGCTGCTCTTGTTTTCCATTTGAACAATTATCAAGAATGCTTCTTGTTCAGCACTGACACCCAATTACTGCTTCCTGATTAGCTGTTTTGGGATTAATAGACTCCTAAATATAATTTCTATTTCCATGGTGTATTTACTCCCTGGGACACTAATGATAATGATATACATAGATATCACACAGAATAATAATCAACATTCATGTTCTGCGAAGGTTGAGAACCTCTTTTTATTAGTAATATTGATAATATCATATCATATATTGATCATATCACTTGCATAGTTTTAAAAGTGGAAAATACATCTGCTGTGTGCTTTACCCTGACACTTCTCAAATCGTGGTATTCCCTAAACACCGCAAACATTCATTTATCATGATTTAAAATGTCATATCTCAAACCGATTCTCCATCCTGACATGCCAACAGTCGGAGCAACTGCCAAAGCCTCCCACAAAAAATAAGGTGCTTGAGAACACAGGCTCTCTAGATCAAGATGATATTTAAGCTTAAGTGTTAAGAAAGTTCTGCACACATTTACATATACTCACCCCCAACAGCTTCCAATATGAAGGTGTGTGTGACGATCTGGGCCTGAAGGGAGAGGTGAAGTATGGCAGCAAGACAAGGCCGGGGAAAAATGAGCGGGTCTTTCCTAAAAAAACAAAACAGACATGGACCAAATGGAAGAATAAGACTGAGGTTTCACTGAGAGAAAATATACTTTTGACAAGCAATAGATCTTATCAGTGTTTTTCTTTTTTTGACAGAAAACCAACCTGGATGGTGTTGCTGCCATGACGAGGTGAGGGGCGAGCACAGAGAGGGAATAATGGACAACCTCCACTAAACTTCCCCCGAAGCCGACGTCTTTGTTCCGGAACAAGAGCTCCTCCGTCAGCCAACCCACATCACGACACAGGACAGATGTACGCACACCCTGCGGAGGAGAGGAAGAAGGAGAAGTTTAATTCCTAACTCATACGAGAGCATTAACCATCTGCTGACATTAGTTAGAGACTTGATGGGTATGACTCAGAGAATCACTGTCACACTCTACTAGACGAACACAAAAAACTTTTCTGTTTACGAGCCTCTTGGAGTACTGATGGATCCTTACAGGGGCAGATTTTAACAACTGACAGCACCGAGTGGAAATTTGCTCTACAAACCCGCCTGCATGTACCATGTAGTGTCTGTACAGCAACAGACTGGACATGAGAGCGGTGGACATCACAGCCGTGCAGGAAGTTGCAGCTACAAAGACACACAAACACACACATACTGAGATAATGTGGCACAATTTGCATAGCATTAAAACAACAGTTCATAAAGATTCATTTATGATTCAGCCGGGGTACATAATCCAGGACTTACAAAAGATGAGGTGGAGGATGATGGCAGTGCTGAGGTTTCTGTCTGGGTGACTTGGCTGCTCAGGTTCACGTGCATAATGAGACAAGGGCAGAAGCCATGACATCCTCCTCTGGCCAAACACACTGCTGGTTCTTCAAAGAAAAAGTGAGATGAAGGTACCAGGGGGAATTTACAATGCTTTTAATTTCTGCTGTCTCAACTAATTTATACTCCTTTAAATAAAATAAATAAATAATCAAAAACAATTGTTCTAACTAATCAGGGTCCATGTTTTTCCTCAATGGCCATTTAACATATTTAGATGCCTCTTTATATATTGTCGTTGTTTTCAGTATAAGTGGTGGAATCCACCAATCCAAGGCCTAATTCAAATTGCCTTCACTCGAATGAGGGATTATAGGAAACAAGGCAAGCATGTAATCCAGTGCAGGCTCACTGTTTACTGTCTTTACTGCGTCAGAGCTGCGTCACATTTAAAGTGTTCGACTAGTAAAGCATGGGGCAGGTTTTATTGTGAGGCACCTACAGAAAATGCAAAGTATCTGCCACTGCAGTGAATGGTATGTTTGTTTATAAACAATGTGTTAACAAAATAAGATAATGGTTATACCAGTTGGTCTTTTGTTGTATTTTTGACAAAGCAGCTGTTTGGTTGAGCATAAAACCACACTTCCTGTTACAACGGTAACCCCAGCTGTCATCAACCAGGACTGAAATTTGAAGGATTATAAGTGTAAAGAAGAACAACACAGTCAGTGAACTTTAAAAAAAAATGACAAAAAATACAAAAATCCCGTTGGCCTTTTGCCATTAAATTGTGCTGCAGTAAATTGCATTCATTGTTGAGGGAGTTGCATAACGAATAATTTGAATGAGTTTAAGAAAGTATGATTTGTTCAAGTAAGTAAAAATGAAATGGTTTTTATCTAATTATATTACTTGGAATTTTTCAGTAACAGTCCGTTTGCTGAAAAAAACAACTGAATTTACAGTAAACTCTTGAGTGTTCATCAAAACTTCAGAGGTGAATTAAAACTGTATTTGTGAGTATCAGAGGAATATACACCTAAACTGCATAAAATAGCAGGTATAATACTCAAAAAAGTAAGGTGTGTGTGACACATTTTATTTGCTTTTCTGAGGCCATGCTAGTGTGATGAGCACTATTTATACTTCTTGGTTCTACATTTTATGTAAAAGATATGCAAAAAAGTGGAGAGGTTTGTCGAAACTGCCAATGTCAACACATAAAAATTAAAGACAGTGACACTGTTCATCTCAGCTCACAATAAATAAACTGCACTTAGTGTCAACACCTTCATAAGTACAGGGTTCTTACTACAACCCACACATCTCTGGTATTGTTTATACTTGGGAACAATGAAAACAAACTTCAAAAGCTGAAGCAGCCAGCTACAAACAGAATGAGAGAGCATGGCAGAGACACAGTGTAAATACCACAGCATGATAAAGATGTAGACACGCCCAGAGAACGACAACTGCTCACATGCTGATGACAATCCAATCTAACGACCCCACCTCGCCTCTTTTTATCTATCACTTGCCATCTCTTGCATTCAGCCTCTTGTTTTCTGCATCCCTCTCTCAGAAGAATTAAATGTACAGAGGGGAGAAGCCACTTTGCTTGTCAGGAGCCAAGCAGAGACTGAGCGAGGATGTTATTTTCTTTCTGTTATCTTTTTTGCTGGCAGAATGTGTAATGCTGATGGTAATTGGACTGAGTCTAAGAGGATGAAAACTCTTATCAGAGCTTGCGTCATATCTGTGCCAGATTTAAGCAAAGTTAAAGAGAAAGTAACTTTTCAATTTCACAGATGTTAGATAAAACACAATCCAAATCTGAATCCCATCGTGATCTGTTCACATACAGTAATAACACTCACTGATGCATGCAGGTGGTTTGATTACCTGTTGTGGAGGATAACAGGCAGCAACAGGTCCTGCAGAGGGAGCCATTCATCTACTCTGCACCTCCCTGACTCGCACATCTCCTACACACACACACACACACACACACACACACACACACACACACACACACACACACACACACACACACACACACACACACACACACACACACACACACACACACACACACACAAAGAGGATAACGTATGCATTCATACAGACTCACAAAGCTCAAAGAGCTGGAAAATCCTTTAACTCTGACGGTCTAGTTAACTGAGTTCAGAAAATTTGACAAAGTTTGTGTTATTAATTTTGCTGCAGCTCACTCCCCTATAATTGACGCCATATTATAAGTTTCCAGTTTATTAGGTACAGCAAGCTAAAGCTAATGAAGTGTGTTATAAATACCCCGCTATTAACCCCACTTTCAGGAAGGTGATGAGGTCCAAGCTGCTCGAGAGGAATTGATGTAACATTTAATCGTAATGGGGCCTGTCAGTGGTGTGCTGATTTATATTTTATATACTGACATATTTATAATATACTTGACTTAATATTCCTCCATTCAAGGTAAAGACAGGACAAGGTTCTTTCTCAGCTCAAAATTGCAAGTTTTGAGTGAGGATAAATTTAAAACAAAATAACCATTTCAACACTTGTTTGTAAAAGAAAAGTTTGTGAGTCTACCTCGAAAAGGTCAGTGTGATTTATAATGAGACTTACTGTTTGCCCGTTCAACAACATGTAAATCAATCGCTCCCAATTTGGAGGTGAAGCACCCCAGAACGGGTGAAAAGATGATGAAGAAATCAGAAGTATGATATATTTTTCCAGAGTTTTCTCTTTGTTTCTAAAAAAAAAAACCCCTCAGCAATCATTCAAATTGCTGATAAAATTCTCATAACTCTGAAGCAAACAAATGTGACAACCCTCCCTGTAAATGACAAGCAAGTGTTCAATGATAATGGTCTTTCTGCTGAGCACCTTGAGAGAAAAGGGCTGTGCGAAGTGGATCCTCACACTTCCTCCTGGTCTCCTCCAGAGAAGAGACCTCAGCCACTGCAACGCAGATCCTAAGCCAACCTGTGAGGAGAGAGAGAGAGAGAGAGAAAGACACACACACACACACACACACACACACACACACACACACACACACACACACACACACACACACACACACACACACACACACACACACACACACACACACACACACACACACACACAGCCATTATATCATAATGAGGTCTTCACCTTTAGGAGGGACATTCCAACAGCAGTAGCACTAATGAGCAGGATCTGTGACAAGCACTAAGATAAACAGCCGGTCTCAGAGAGTGTATGACTACAAGAGTACTGTGTGTACAGTACTCTATGTGCGCTGTGTCTGAATGACAGAACAAAATGATGAGGCGAGGACCTTATTATCGCAATTAACTGAAAGCAACACCCACTCCAATATTGTTTCAAAGTGCAAAAAACAGAGGACAAGATTAATGGAGACTAATTGCCATCACTGTTGCCTTGAAAAAAATTAAATGCAGACCTCAACTAAACAACCAATGGTGGCCAGTGAGAAATTCCAGAGCAAAGCTGGAAAAGGCTCTCAAAGCTTGATCATCACTGGCAATTTAGTTTTTTCTGTAGACCCCTAAGTTTGACACTATGAGCCCCACTCAGATAAATCTGAGATAACGGTGCCACCACCACTTATATTCAAAACCTTAGCTATGTCAAAAATATTAACAGTGCAGTGTGAAATAAGTTAAAATGATTGGACTCAATGATCTCTGTCTTACTTTTGTTTGGGGGACAACCATTCACTTAGTTTTGAAGCTACAGATCCATTTATTGGACGTAATAATAATTCATTGAGTTATGCTGTCGGCTACAACTTGTTTTTTAGACTACAGCTTATTTACATTTTAGCAACTGGCACTGCTGCTAATTAGCAGTTCCTATTTGCAAAGTGCCCATGGATGTACAATGGTGTCGGAAAGTTTGTGAATTTTCTACATTTCTGCATAATTGTGACCGAAAACATCATCAGATTTTCACACCACTCCTACAATTATATGAAGAGAACCACATTGAACAAATGAGACAAAAGTATTTTACTTGGTCATTTATTTTTAAGGAAAAAGATTAATAGTCCAATTCACAGTCAGATAAATTGTGTATAAATGGAAAAATGGTTCTCATCTTTTATTTTCTGAACTTAAACCACCATGGGGTCATAACAGTGACATAGCTTTTTAAAACATTCTTTGAATATAATATAAATAACAGATTACATCCTCTGTAAAAATAAGTGCTTTAAATGCTTTTTAAATTCAACACATACGGTATGTTCAATATCTTACAACTGGAACGCTGTATAAAACTCATGTAATCTAACACATACTGTGTGATAAGACTGGTGCAGGGAAGTGTGATAACTAAGCCTAATTCATGATAACACCACATAAAGGCACAGATCTCCAACAAGAACATTGCTGTCTGTCTGCAGTTCTCTCAAGATCACAAGGATACGCCAGAAGGCTATTGGGTAAATATTTTGTGGGTGAATGAGACAAAATTAGAACTTTTTAGTTTAAATGAGGTGCTATTTTTGGAGTGTAAAACAATGTACTTCAGCATAAGAAGCTTATCCCTTGGTCAATTGTCTTTTTTTAGTTGTCTTTTTTCTTTTCTGAGTATGTACTATTTAGAAGAAGAGTTTGGAGATTTGTTGGCACGGATGTGGCAGTGATATCTGCATTCAATATCTGAAGCATATCTCGTAGAAATGCTTGTTTGATTCTGACAATCAAAAAAAAAAAAAAAAAAAAAAAAGAAGAACCTTATCCCATCAGTGAAACATGGTGGTGGTGGTATCATGATTTGGCCTTGTTTTGCTTCCTCTGGACGAGGACGGCTTGCCATCATTTATGGAGCCATAAATTCTAAATTAAACCAGCTAAATCTACAGGGAAATGTCAGGGCTTCTGTCTGTGAACTGAATCTCAAGACAAAGTGGGTCATGCAGCCAGACAGTGATCTTAAGCACACAAGTTGTTCTACCAAGGAATGGTTTAAGAAGAACAAAGTTCATTTTTTGAATAGCCAAGTCAAAGTCTTGACCTCAATACGACAGAAATGTTGTGAAGGGACCTGAAGCGAGCAGTTCATATGAGGAAACCCACCAACGTCTCAGAGCTGAAGCTGTATTGACCGGAGGAATGGGCTAAAATTCTTCCAAGTCAATGT
This sequence comes from Brachyistius frenatus, assembly GCF_029030835.1. Taxonomy (NCBI): domain Eukaryota; kingdom Metazoa; phylum Chordata; class Actinopteri; family Embiotocidae; genus Brachyistius; species Brachyistius frenatus. Next base: position 876,040 of record NW_027210671.1, on the reverse strand, counting down.
GCAGGACTGATTTACCAGGACAGTTACCAGAAACATTTGTTGCGGTTATTGCTGCACAACAGGGGTTCACATAAGGTACTGAAAGCAGAGGTTCACATACATTTGCCACTCACGTGTATGTAATATTGGATAATTTTCCAAGCAAAATATTTTTGTCTAATCTTTTTTAATCGGCTTCTCTCGCTACTTTTAGGACTGATGATGTTTAAGGTCATATTTATGCAGAAATATAGAAAATTCTAACTCACAACCTTTCAAGCAGCGCTGTACAGACAACTATCACAGGATAGAATGGCTGGATTATTTTGACACTGAGAACCTAAAAATATGGATTTACACTGAAACTAAAAATATGTGTGAATCATGATGTCTCGTGATGTGCTATATTTGATGCAAATTGCAGCACTAATTGTTTCAAAGTACCCTAATTGCCTTCAATGAGCTGAATGTCACAGCAACTGCTGCTGCTCTACCTGTTGGCTGTGTTCTTAAGCGAGCAAAATCAATCAACCAAACTACAATAACTAACTTGCCGATGTTTTTTGAACACTGGCATCTGTTTTTTTCCCCTCACACAGTATCTCTGCCTCATATTTCTTCCTCTCAGTTTGAAAACCACTGCTCCAAACCAAACCTGTTAAGTTGCTCCTGAGGACAGAGCAGTTACTGATGGCTCTTGTTAAATGTGTGGGCAAGGCCGGTGTGTGTTTACTGTACATGAACCCACCTGTATGTCGGTCTCGGGCACACAGTCGTACGAGATGCCCACAGGGACCAGACTGACGTCGGGGACAGATCCCTCTTTGATGAACTGCCTGAAGTGAGCCAGCCACTGGCCACCGATACCAGACGCCGCTGACACACCAACACTTATCGCCTGGCCCTCATGTAGCAACTCACGTACCAGCTGGGGGGTGGGGGGGGGGGTGGTGGGGGGATAAAAGAGGAGAGGTGTGAAAGGTCTGAAAAGTCCTGGCAGTCGGGGAGGAATCAACATAAAATGTCTGCTGTGCATTTTTTAAATATACACAAGCAATATAACAAACCAGACCTGGGAGGGAAGACACATAAGGAGGAAGAGGGCAGCTGAAAGACAAGTCAATGTGCAGGAAGAAGATAGGATAAAGAGCATAAATAAAGGACTGTGGGGGACACTTTATGACATTCAGAGATACTTCCCTTTCCTCTAATACTGTTTTCCACTTACAGACGCGGAAAATTCAATTATAATTGAACAGCAGCTAAGCAGACCAACACTCAATAAACAATAAAGGTCTATTAACACTGAAATACAAGCAATAAACAAGCCTGCTTTCGCACGCAAAACTGATTTGCTTATTCATATGAATGGTCAATGAAAACAACAACAACGAAAAGTACTCACAGTTACTCATAAACAACCTGGTTATGTTCCACTGTGGCTGCAGTCTTGTACATTAACATCAGATTCAGTTGTTTTATTCAGCTGTATAACACAATATTGATCTTAACAAAGCCAGTAACTCCTCCAATTTAAATATGTCTCATGGCAAACTGATACAAAGCACAAATAGTTTCATTGCTCGAAGCAAACACAACAGGATATTAATGATTAGCAGGTGTGGACCATTGATAAAACTAAATAGAGGCACTTAGACAAAAGTACAAAGAAGGAACTTGAAGAAACTATGATTAATGTGAGAAAGTAGAGAGAGCAAAAAACAGAGACCACGAAAATCTCAGAATAAGGTGAAAAACACATACTACCTTCCAATGACAAGGAAAAAAAACCTGCTCAGACCTGCCAAGCGCACACAATCAAACTAACCACCAGTATTTCCATTTCTCCATCCTCTCCTCATTGCTTTGTCACTCCAGCCAACTCCAAAGCTGCAATCTCGATAGAAAAACTCAGACCCATTGGTAATTTTGGGAATGAATAGAAAGCAGGATGAGGCTGCGGTATAAGGGAGAGGGGGGAAAGATGGTTTGCATTCTGATTGAGGAGCAGTCTGTGATAACATTTCACCATGGAGTGCAATGAAAAGTATCAGTATGAGTGAGAATGTATGAATTGAATGCACATATACTAAACAGCCAAATTACAAAGATAAGTATCTCTTGCTTACTCTGCAATTTTATGTAATTACCTGCTGTCTGGGAACTGAAAACACATTTCCCCTTGTTTTTTACCAACACCTGGTAGTAATGTGTCATTTCCACCAGAAGGTGGCAGTAATGTACCTAAAAGCTGTTTGCAAACTTCCATTACACAACAAAAGAAGAAGAATTGCGTCCTCAGGTTCTCTTTCAGATCTGTTAGTCAGACCCACCTCTCACCTCATCCCAGCTCCACCCTCCTGTCCAAATCACCAACATGGTGATGGCAAAAGTACCAGACTTGAGGCTTCAAAACATTTGCTTTAACAACCAATTGTTGACGTCACATTTCCCTGCCACCTGGGTTCACAATTGCTTTTTGTGAAATATGTCAATAACTACAGAATGAATTGCCATTAAATTTGGTCAAGACATTTATGCCTCCGCAAGGAAGAGCGGTAGTAACTTCAAACTCAATGACTTTTCATTTAGTGAATACTTCAACTAAAATTTTGACATTGCCCGAAATTGTACGCTGTAGTTTATGCCTGATGATCAACACAAACAGGGTAAACACTACATCTGCTTAACAGTAGCATGTTAGCATTGTCATTATGTACATTAGTGTACCAACGAGAGCATTTAGTTTAAGTATAGCGTCTCATAACCACTTGTCTTATTAAACCAATGATGATTAAATGACCAAAAGTTTGTGGAAGATAATTATTATTTCTGAAATCAATATACAACAATCCCCAGAAATATTAGGAACCTCCACATCCTCCCCTGTCTTAACCCCAAATCATAAACATGTCAGACTTACAGAGGTCATGACAGGTGAGTACAGTTGGTCCATCGCAGCATCCTGCTCAGTCAGTGCAGAAGGTGGGAGGAGAACACCTACTTTCTGCAGGATTGATCTGTAGGATAAATAGGGAATTCTGTAACTCAAACATTATTGGTGTAATTTAAGAAGCTTTGAGTGATTGATCTAATTTTATAATAAAATAGATTAAAACAGACCAGCCAACAAAAAAAGGTTCTGTGAATAACAGTGTTAAAGTCTGCCTCTCATTTCTGGCATAAAAAGAAAGTGTCTGCAATATTGATGCGAGGAAATACGGTATGTTAGGTACTTGTTCCTGCAGTTCAACTTGCCTAAGAGCTCCTATGTGGGTTTGTGTGTGCATGAATGTACCTTAGGAAGGAGCTGTTAATGTGGAGAGGACAAACAGTGTAGGGGACTCTCAGGTGGTGACAGAAGAGCACGAGAGGGATGAGAGCACAGTCCAAGGAGCTCTGACGCACATACAAATAAACCAGCAGAGATCCCTGAATCACAGAACAGAAGCAGCTTTAGATAAACAAAATTCCTCACGTTGTCATTTGCTGAGGCAAACAAACATGGACTGTGCAGAGGTGACGCACAGCTGAGGAGAGGCTTTCTGTGATTGTATGCCTTATCAGTGTAATGATCAAGCCCCACAAGCTTCAGATAATACAAGTACATAATACAAATTTATAATTTAAAAACCAGCAAAGACACAACATCTGACAATCTTATTATTTTACGCTCAAAGATTTGAGATAGATGCAGGCAGAGATTAAGTATATTGCGCTAAGATTTAAATAGCTGATTGTACTTTAAAAGTTGACCACACCGTGAGTGTTTTTTTTTAAGGTCAACAACAGCTCTATTATTGGCTGTGTGGTCCTTAATCTTTTGAGTATCATTTGATTTGATTTCATTACAGACATGGAAATGAAGAGGCACTATCACAAACTCTATTATACATCGAGTGCAGTCAAAGCAGAGCCTGATTGCTCTTTTGTGCATATGATAATGTTGCTACATTAAAAAGGGCTTTCCAATACAAATGCTGAAATACAAAAACATGTAAGTAGCCAGAGTGATGCGAAGCTCTTTAAATCGATGAGGAAAACATATGTACTGTTTTTTTGTTGAACATCTTTTATGTATATGGCACTCTCAAAAACTGCCTCTAGAGTTACAATGATGTTATATGAATTAGTGGCTGCCACTTGTTTTAATTGTAATCAGTACACAGGGATTAAAACTGTTAGATTGGCACATTTAAGGCCTGATGAAATGCCAAAAGCATTAGGAAAGTTTGGACAGTACCTCGTTTAATAATCAACATGTGAAATAAATGTGAGATTACAAGGTTAAAATATGAACAATCAGGCAACACATTTGAAGGTAAACTGAGATACATCAGTATATTAAGAACTAAACTCATTTCCTCCAGGATTCACAAATGCCTTCAAATACAATCATCAGGAACAGACAACACTATTCTTACATTATGTACAAAAAAACCTGAATTTGCACTGGCTGACAAGTTGATAACAAGAAAAAAACAGAACTGTCACTAATACATTTTTTCGTGGTGTGACATTTGCTGACTAACCAAGAGACACAAAGTACATTTCAGTGAGCTCTAAACGACACAGCTCACTGAATTCATTCATGTCCCTTTTGGGCCTCTGGAACAGGAGCCTGACTCATACTTATTTACTTCTATTTAACTTAGTAACCATGTAATTAGAGTTGTGCAGTTCCCAGTAAAAAACTGAAAATAAAAAAGTATAATAAGGGAAGTTAGAGAAACTTCAACTTTGAAAAGACATTTAAAAGGCTGTACTTCTTCACTGAAACTTGAAATGTCATTGCAGTAAAAGTGTACAAACAGGACTGTAGCTGTTTAGCACATCATTACATGGCTGAGCACGAGCTAATTTCACATCCTGAGTGTGGATGTGTGTGCGGCTAAAACAGCCGAGTACATCCATGAGCCATAACTCTGAATCAAATACAAAGTGCACTTTCCATGTTTTGCATCATGAGGTGATACCTTTTGAGATAGCAATTATTGACACATTTTATTATCTCTGAATGAAAAAGGCACTTGTACCTCTTGTGTGGCTTTATGTAAAGCCGACAGATGGTTGAGGTTAACTTGAACGTTGCCAAAAATGGAAGGAAACATCTTCAACATCGTCCAGGCCACAAATCTAGTAAGCGGAGGAAAGTGGGTGGAGAGATGTATGGAAAGAAAGGAGAAAAAAATGAATAACTAAAGATAAGGAAAACAAAGGGGACAATGTACACATGGGAGTAATGGACAGAAAATAGTCGCTAACATCGGGATCAAGCAAGAGGTAGCTTTCGCAAAGGAAGTGAGGACGGAATTAAAGGTGACAACATGTAAATTAGAAGGATGGGAGTGAGACAAAGTGGAGAGAAAAGGGATGAGGATGAGAGAGAAAGTGATGACATCTGGAGGAAACAAAACAGAAAACCATTAAGAGCGGCGTGAGAGGGGGACAGCTGTAGATAGAGACAAAGGCCGACGCTGTAAATGATGTCGAGAGAGGAAAGGAGAAAGAAGAACAAGAACAGATTATAAGCTACAAGAAAGCCCAAAAAGTTTCTTTGGGGAAAAAAAAGACCCAAAGTTTCCACTTAATTTCACCAAACATTTGCAGAATTATAAACACTGTTGTGGCTACAGCAACAGGCTCTTAAGAGCCGACGGAATCCTAACACTCAATATCAATTTAAAACACATCTGGCATCTTTACATCAAGAGCGATCGAAGTGTGTTGCGTGTCCTCCTCTGCCCAGGGGCAAATTATACCTCGACAACAGTCAGTCATATTGGAGAGCATGGTGACTGACTGATGTCATGCATCTGTAAATCAGTCACATAAGAAGCATAGCAATCTCAACAAACATCCTACAGGTCAAGGAGGATACGAGCCATTTCTGTGTTTGTCTCCTTGAGGTGCAGTACCTTGTCTTTCTTGTTTTTAAAGCTCTTTCTTACTGTTCAGTCATAAACAAACCAAAGGAAGAGACTATTTTGGGATCCATCGTTCCAGGTTTAAATCTGCTGTTCATTTTTTGCAGATTGAGTTCGGTGACTGGCAGGTGGGGCACATGGGCAAGACTTGGCTTGGCATGAAACACTCCCAATGTAATCATTAGTAAAACTGTGCTCAAAAACATCTTCTGAATGGCAGCTAATTCCTGTGTGTACAGTCAAAATTACAAACCGGTATACATAATAACATCTTGGCAACAAGATAAATCTTTTACATTATTTTATCATGAAAAGACTCCTGTGAGGAAAGAAGACGAAATCTCTGCACATTATAAATACATCATATATCCCGTTTGTTTATTGTTATCTCTGAATAAAAAGGTCAAACAGTGCAGCTCTAAATCAATATGGAAAGGTAATTTATTAATAAATAAACATCAAACAACCATCTTTGAACCTCACTCTTTGCCCATCGGCCCACAACCACACAAACCTTAAGAGGCCAGAGGAGATGCAGGTGTTAATGAGGGGGAGGAGGGGTGAGAGGCAATCCAGCTGCCCTTGGCTGCCTCCATCCTCGGATGCTTTATGCACCGCTGTGAGCGCCTCCTTCACCCTGAAACACATGGTCACAGGAAAGCAGTGTTTACACGGCACAAAGCCTTATTTGTGTCACACTTTGACAAACACCCATCTTCCAGTAAGAAAACAACAGCAGCATCCCGGAGTGAAGAGGTTACGTAAAGGTTAAACTCAATTACACAGAAGGAGGTAGAACAACAGATAAAAACTGAAGACTCAGTGACAGAGGTAGGGAAAGTGTGCAGACTGTCCCGCAAGTTATCCCACTTTTCCTTGATTCCCCCTGAACAGATGCCAAGATAGCCTTCATCTTCTCTATCTTTTTTTGTGTCTCTTATCTCCTCTAAGTCATTTCTCTTTCTCTCACTCCAGAACTGCAGAAGCCCGTTTCATTTTCTGTATCTCTGCCTATCATTTATTTACTCTCCTCTGGCATCTCCACTCTGGTCCTTCTCCTTTTCTTTCCCCTCAGGTACCTGTTGCTCTGACAGACTCTCTCCAGCCTGTTGCTGACTGGACTCCCGTAAACCTTGCGCCCGCTCACAAACAGGGCACAGCACACCCTCCGCACCAGCCAGCCTCGGTACCTGCCAGAGAAAAACCCGTAATTCAGAGAGATGGGCATAGGTGAGCATGCTGGGAGTGAGTACTGTGGATACAATCGCTACCTGGTTTGTGTCTCGTTGATGCTCAGCAGGTTGTGGAAGCCCAGGGAAGAGCTTGGTCCAAGCTTCTTGCGCTAAGGAAAGACAGAACAACATGCAGACGGATAATCAACTCAAGAATGAGTTCAGTTGAATAAAGTTCCTCCAATTCATCATAGAAAACATACATGCAGCGAGTGGATACCATCTGGATGGGAACATCTAAACTTAGTGTGCCATGCAAAGTCAATATCTTTTCAGTTTTAATGCAAATCTACAGCTCTTCTACGTCAACCTCTCTCATCTCACTTCATCAGTCTCATCTCACTTTTCCTTGCCTTCTCTGTTTAACCTCCTTCGCCCGCTACGCTGCTCCCTTACCAGACTGTCCGGGGTGCACTGGTGGCAGCACTGGCCCACAACTGGTCTGAACTTGCCCAGACAAGGTGTCACCGTCTTCAGCTTTTTCTTTATCTTCGATTCCCATGACAACTGAGAGGGATGGAAACACAATTACACAAACAGGATGTCACACACATGGATTGCAACCACATGCACTTGTTGGAATTACACCCAATTGGCAGTTTATTAGGTACACTGAGCTGAGACTAATTCAGTGTATTCCAACAGTCAACAGTCCTCAATTTTGCCTTTATGAATGTTATGAGTCTTCATTTTTGTTCAAACTCTACGGATTTGAGAGAACTATTGATGTAACTGCATCATCATTGTGAAGGCTACAGTCTGTGGTGCTGTGGAACCTTATTACATTACACTGAATATGGTTTTGTTATTTTCTTTCTGACAATAACAAAAAAGGGAGGTAGTGTGGCTGTGTCAATAAAATAAGAGGGGAAAAAAAAAACAAGCGTAAGTGCCTTGTTTCTTTGCTCTTGATTTAATTTTGAGTTTCTCTGCTGCTGTGATTGGTTTAACTCTGAATCATGTCAGAATGCAATAACTAGCAATGCTATAAATATTAATACAGATCCCATTTGAGAGCCAGTATCAGGGACAGATGAAAACAAACAGATCGGGCACTCAACTTGGTCGACTTTGTACTGTAGACTAATTGACAACACTTCTAATTTCCCACAGCAAGTTGACAGCCGGTCAGTTGTACAAATATTTGTATTACAATATAACGACAACAACCGATTGACTATCATGCTGTGTGTGTGGTGTCAGTTAGGAATCAGACTGATCGCTCCAGTTAGACAAAACGTGCTAATGAATCCACCAAAATCAATGACACTTTCTGCTGGTTGAATAATGGCGACGGATTGCAGAAAGCCATGAAAAGGTCGCTTGAAAGACAAAACACTACTGTAATGACTAAGCTTGCATCGAATAATCAATAATTGAAATTACCATAGTAGCTCAGAGAAAAGAAAGGAGGGAGAGGTAGAAGTAGTGAATGATACCGGTATGGAGGCACGTTTTAGCTAAAATCCCGTACCGGTCTGCATGTAAATAAACTGATTTCATTTGTTGACGAGCGGTAAAGGAGAAGATTAGATTGACACCACTCTCAAGTCTGTGTTTTCCACAGAGGAAAGCTGATGCTGATGATATTCATGATTTTGCAGGCTGATGCTTATTTTGTGGTACGGTTGATTTGCTCACAGTGCTGAGAGAGAATAATGTTTACATAACTAGGTCACATATATTCCACACATAACATGATGCACACTGTAAAAACAAACCTCTGAACTGCGATATGGATATAATGTGAACAGGTGCAGTCAACTCTAGTCATGCAGTAGTTTGTATTTCTTTTTTTAACAAAAGAAAGACCACAAATCTCTCCAACCTAAAATTAAAAGGAAAGCATTGTCCAAAACTCAACTTTAGGACTTGTTGGACCCAGATGTTTAGTACTTGACCGACAGCGGTCAAAAAACACCATGAGGACGAGCGACCTGCTGAGCCACAAAGTCTATAAAAGCAGTGGTCCGTTTCAAATTTCGCAGGTGAGCCACACCTCCAAACTGCTGTTGTTGGTTGGAAATGCCAGTATTGTGTTCTGGTTGAGGTTAATGAGCATCTGTCTATATCCTGTCCAGACCGAACTGCAACACGTACACATTGACACTGTGAAAATTCTAGAAATACTATCGGATATTATACAAAATATGATATTAAAAACAAAATTCACAACAATTACAATTTCATAATTCAGCTCTTCAGCTGTAAAACATAAACACTGCTTCAATACTCTTAATGCAGGTGCATGTGCACTGTAAGCTGTATATTTGAGGGGGAAAGAAATAGAATTGAAATAAATATTCAATCGTAAAATGTGGTCATGAGATCCATCAATTTAAAATGCTCATAATATTGGCACCTCAGCACAGAAATGACAGATGGTGTCTGGGATGTTGAGAAGTCAGAGACACTTCTGATTATTATGAATAACCTGTCGTAATAGGAGCTGATTTTCATGTGAAGTTTCACCCGGGCTGTAGCTGTACTGTTTTTGTTGTTGTTGTTAGTTTCAGTTTATTTTAGTGTGCCATCAAAATCAACTAGAAGAGCTTTGGAAGCTGCTCAACAGACCTAAAGCTTCATTAAAGTCAGTTATTTTAATAAATTCATATAATTAAAGCAGTGATGCATTAACCAAATATTTCTATTTACTGTCAGTTACAGTCAAACAGTAAATTCCACATTGGGAATGGATCTTTTATGGCCAGTATAACAGCAGGGAAAACCTGTTTTAATGTTCATATGGGCTCTGGACTATTAAATTGAAAGGGGAATTTCTGGCATGTCTCCCATAAATGTAGCTGTTGTGGCTTGAAGGCTCATGATAGTTTTGCACTCTCTCCTTCTGTTGTCCTAAAAGGATCCAGCTTGCAAAATGAATGGCAGCTAATTTCTGTGTTTACTTGAGTCAGCCTTGATAATAAACATCTTAAATGATTCATGTAAAAATCACTGGTTGTGGAAAGCTGCAGGGAGTTTACGCCTCAATATATGCTTTTCACACACATTTGTGCAAATGCTTGGCTCATTTTTTGGACAGCATTAGAGCGTTCCCTCTGTCCAGCATGGAAACATATAGGGCACTACAAGTACCCGGCTGGTGCACTCAAGTATGAAACGTTGGACACTTTTCCACACCCAACGGCCGCCATCTTGGCTACATAGCAGGTAAAGGACTACTGTCCTGAAGTATTTTGAAACTGCAGGAAGCTGCTGCTGTTGCTGAACACTGCACAAAAGTGTTTATTTTTCACTTTGTATCACTATACTGCTGTTGGACTGATGCCATCAGTGTTTATTTTCTGTGCTAAACAGGAGGCACAAAAACTGGTTTATTTCTGCATAAAATAATGAAAGCCAGCCGATATGTTGGCGGGTGAAGCATTCAAATGTTACGAATACTTCCACTACATGCAGAGTGACAGTGATTTGAAACAGAACTACCCTGTGGACATTCAAGTGCTACACAAATCAGAGTAAGAGTGCTGTATGTGAGTGTACAAAGGGAAGTGCATTATTTGGAAAACAGCCCTTGTTTCTCCGAATTTTTACAACAGAGATGGAGAGTTCAGAGTTACAAAGACTCACACAGTCTAAACAGCCACATTGCTGGGAAATATGTCAGGCGGACATAAATAAATAATCTTTAGGGTGCCAGCAGAGGAAGTAGTTAGCTTTATTTATCATCTCCTCCTGCTCTCAGTCTTCATGCCGAGCTAAGCTAACTGCTTCCTGCTCAATACTGAACGCACAAAATCACAGATGTGAAAATGGTATCAATCATCTCATTTAACTGGACTTAAACAAAAAAGCGTATTTCCCAAAATGTCATTTTTTCCTTAAAAAAAAAAGTCTGTTTCCCTGTCCGGTATGACTCACTGATGCATCACATCCTGTGATTTGGTAGACATCAAACAGCACATGGAGCCATGAATGTTCTCTTGTGATTGTGAAGAACAAAGCGTTTGAGGGAGCACAGGGAGCAAGTGGGAGATGACGGTGGGAGAGATCCATGCAGGCAGTGTTCTTACAGCAGGTCTTTTATTTTGAATTGATGGAAGGACGATGTCTTTGTTCATCCCGTCATTCCTCTCCTGCACCATGTTGAGGCCCCTGCTGATTTACACCCAGAAACCTAGCAAACAAAAAAAGAGTACAGGGCGTCACGTTAAAAACAGTGCAGTCGCCCGTTGTGTTGGGTAATCAGGATTGCATGTAAATGCAAGTGGGCAGTGTATTTAGGAGCTTTGAGAAACAACTTTGTGAATTTTCTGAGGGCTTCAAGAAAAGACTTCCATTCTCCAGTTTTAGAAAATAAACACACATCCACGCACAATCTCAGCAAGAGTCAAAATTCGTTCTGTATTGTAGTCCTTGGCAGGGAAGTGTTGGCAGCACTCTCAGATATATCACCTGATGGCCACAGCTACAATCTCACCCATGTAACCATCAGTCTTTTCCCTGCATCCACACAAATTCTCTCAAATTCTAAACCTTCCTTTCATTCTTTTCAAATTAAGAGGAAGCAGCCTCTTGCTGCCGGTTTCATCGGATTGGCTTGTCATTGTTTCCTTGTATTGGACTCGAGGCAAATTTCGGTTTAAAAGTTTTGTGATTACTTCTGTATGCAGGTAGGATTAAAACAAGGACAGAACTGCCATTAAGAGGTAAGCGATGGAGAGAGACTCGAGGCCGTCTTTGCTCAGCGGCGTCCAGGTGGAGCGAGGCAGACAATCATTTGTGGGTTATAAATCATTCAAATCGGGGTACTGAGCCACCAGCTGAAAAACAGCTCTTATGTAACTAATGCTGGTCTCTTGCCAGGCCAAATGTAATAAGATCGAGTTTTAACAGGTTGATAGCACTGGCTTTGTTGGAGCTCAAGTGAGTAATCATCTGAAATTAAGGCAGATTTCATACAGATCAGGAATCAGTCCCACTCTCCAAAGAGAGAGCTTAAGATAGCATAAAAGTCCCACATCCTGAGAGAGATTCCCTTTGGTTTGTGTGAGGCTTTGTTTCGACTACAAAAGGGTGCAGACATGTCCTGCTGTCATCAACTCTCCTCAAATACATTTTTCTGTGCCTACATCCATCAGATTCAGGCATGTCATATGGCTCAGTGAGAGATTCGCATCTCCATCTCTCACTCTGTTGATCCCACTCTGCCCCATTAACTTTGCTAATTAAAACTTAAGCCTTCCCCATGGGGAGATGCTCCATTTCAACTGGCTCAAGTTCCCACATTCATTACCGGCTCCGGTGGGAACACAGACATTGAGAAGAGGTTTGCCGGGTTCTGTGATGCATCGCAGGTGCAGCAGGTGATGGAGGACACAAGGCTGTAAAACGGGGAGTCAAACAGTGTAAAACTGCAAATTACCCAGCGAGAGATTCAGCGGAGGCTCTAATGGGGTTATATAAACTCCTCCAGAGGGAATATGATTCCACACGGAAACAGCTAGAGCACTATGTCAAGGCCAGACCGGTGTAACATTACAAACAACAGTTTCATTTACCTGTCAACATAGTGCATATGAGCTCACACTGATATGTAGAAGCAGAACCAGACAGGTATTTAAGATGTGTGCTAAAGGTTCCTCCTTACATGACTCATGTCTGTGCTTGCTTGGCTCTTCCTCTCGTTCAAACTTAATTGATCAATTACAGTCTGTAATTAATATGCTGTAGTTTGCTAATGTGATAGCGCAGACTTAAATGGGCTCGTGATGAGAGAGGATTAAAAATCAGAAACCATTACAAGATGCCAGGTCAGATTAGAGGGAGGATGTGAGAGCTACAGTTAAAGCGATGTTGGTTCTTCTATTCCTAAAACCGTTCACCGATTAGCGGGAGCTTTTAATACACTTAGTGTCTATTTAAAAAGGAGCCCCACATGGAGAATTAAGAATTCTAATCAGATCAATGTCAGTTTATATTTTGTGGCCTAGCGACATACAGGTAACATACCCGAGTTCAGACCAAAGATTGTGGCGAGATGATTTCAAACCTGTAACAACATCAAAGCATCGAGACAAGACGGAGTATCATCTCTAGTATCCTCTTCATTTAACTGCAGGCTTTCATGCTTTTTCAGAGCTGGATATAATTTGGAGCATCTTAAACATAAATGAGGATAGTGATAGCGAGTTACTTGCAACAGTAGCATTTTTAGTAGCGATGAAACGGCAAAAACAGTTACCCAGGGGGCTTATGCAAATTCATGCCATGAACTCGAGACAGTCGATCTACCTTGTTTTGTAAATTTTTCCCATCTCTTTCTGGAGCAGTTCTATTGCTAAAGTGTTGGTGTCTCCTCTAATTAAGCAGGAAAAATACTATCATGTCTTCCAGTCTAAAGCTGCCCACTTGCGACCTGACAAGCTGAGTCGCAGGCAGCACCAGCAGCTGTGTTGAGTCAAGCTAAGATGTGCTGGTTCACACTGCTGAATATATATATATATATTTTTTATATATATAAACTGATATATATATATCAGTTACTGATATATATATCACTGATATATATATCAGTATATATATATCCTATATATTTTTTTATATATATAAAATATATATGTATGTGTGTGTGTGTGTGTGTGTGTGTGTGTGTGTGTGTGTGTGTGTGTGTGTGTGTGTGTGTGTGTGTGTGTGTGTGTATATATACACATATATATACACATATATATATATACATATATATATACATACATACATATATAGTCATTAAGCAATCCTGGCGATTCAAAAAGAATGCTAATATGGTAAACATACACAACTATGCACCTGGATGTCTTAGCTGTCTCACTGCGCACGCACACACACAGGAAATCAATCAGTGAATCAGTAGCCGTGCGTCATGGAGCCAGAGAGTATCATTGATTTCCCTGAACAAAAGGAATTCTATAACTTTCTCCCTTTCGCTCCACATGGTTCTCACTTTAATGCCAGGGGCACAATGCTTGTAGAAAATCCTTACATAAACATTCTGACAGCCAACAATCAAATTATGAAGGTTTACAGACAGTTATATAACTGTAATTAATTGCACTATAATCTGAAAAGATATGAATAATATGGGTGAGCTATTTATGTCATTTTTATTTTACATTTCAATGCATGGCATGGTTTATAACAGACTTAGAGTACAATATGCAAGAATCCACATAATCCTCTTTTTTTTATATAATGAAAAACAGCTCTTGTACAGCGTCAGTGTTTATGATCATATAAATACCCACATTTTGTTCCGATGAGGATTTCTGGATTTTTCAGCTAATAGTTTCACTAAAAGGCAGGTACTTTTAGTAAGTTCTGAGTTTTCATTAAAAAATGCCTCACATGACTTAAACAACACCAGTGAAGTTAAAATGGAAAATGCAACGCAAAAGTAACTTAAGCACTAAAATTACTGTCCTGTCCCCATAAAACAGCACCAAGTGTTTGCTGTTATTAAACAGTTTGACTTCTACACATTCATGACTCAGCCTCACATTTAGTATGCCTGATTAGTCTTCGTCTCAGGAAAGTGTGGCAGTGCACAGACTGAGCTTGACTGACATATCCCCAACTCTCTTATTAGTTTTGCTGTCACATGTCAAGGCAGGAAAATGTATACCTCCCTTGACTCCCCAGTCATGATCATGCTGGGAAAGACCTGTTTAAATGTCACAGGCTGCAAATAGTGAGGCAAGAGGGAAGTATCAGCTGATAATCAAACAGTAGGAGTTAGTGAGCACAATATGGGAAACTTGAATTTAATCTTTTAACAGCTTTTAAGTGCCGGCCGAGACAGAACATTACCTTTCTATTAGGATTTAGTCACTACAAGTCATGTTAAGTATACAGTGTAGTTTGGTGAATTCCTGGCATAGCTCTGCCAAACACCAACCTGAGGTCTAATTAGCCAGAATAACAGAAAACACTTTTTTCCATTTCAAAGTATGTAAACCAGCATTGGGACGTGCTCACATGTCATTCAGGATTTTACACATAGCAACATTTTAAAAGAGAAACAAGTTGAAATGGAAGCGTGAGGGTGAGTATGTACATTTTATACAAGCAACTAAACCATCAAAGTAGAGCTCGTTAAAACACTCATGACTAATATATGAAGTAATATCGCCCCACAGCTAGTGATCAAGTACAACTAATATTACTGAGCAAAAATCCAATCGGTGAAGGTCAGTGGAGACACTTTCATGTGTCACAGAAGGAAAAGTATAAGTGTAAATGATGAAATAAATGATGATCAATTTCAGTCTCCTGGTATTGTGCATGTGGGCTCACTTAAGCTTTTTCTGATGTGGCAAATTGTGAACATGGCCCATTAACACTGATCATCTCAGCTGATAATTTGGCTATGGTTACATTATCAAATGTATTATTGATGTGGTATAATATGATTGTTGGCTTCCCTTTAGGTGAACCCATCCATCAAGTCACAAATCAAAAGGCCCAGACACAATGATAACAAGATAACTTATGTTCGTGTTAAGGTTAGACAGAATCAGAGGAGGGAAGAAGAAGGAGTCTGAATTGCCGTGACTTTTGATGTTGTTTGACAAAAACAACATTAAAGCATGCACAAAACTGTACAAGATATGATTGAGGGAAAACAGGAGGGGGGAGGAGACGCAGGCTTGAAAAAAACACAGATCAGATTGTTTTCGACTAACGGGATCTGATGATAATTGCACTGATCAACGCGTTTTTGACGAATAAGATCTGATGATAATTACACTGATCACTGAGCAGTTTCTATCTGATACCGTCAGATAAAAGGGTTTCTATCTTGCACTGGAATCACACAAAAAAAAAATCGTCCTAATTACACGTCAGTTTACCCATCATCTCTCCGCGTTCACTGCTCTATATTTCTCCCTCTTTCCTACAGGTTTTCATCTCTCCCTGACTGACGTAATGTATTATTAACTACTGCGTGATACACGACACCTGAGCCGACCTCGCAGGTTGGAACAGATTGAGGTGGGGGCAGAAGGCAAAGTACCTGCAGCGTCTCCTACGTTCCAAACACATGGAAATATGCAAGTTGTGGGCCACACTATCCCCTTTGCACATGAAACCTAGATACATTAAAACGTGCAAATGCATGAAGACAAACCTCAGAAGCTACATTAGGTAAAAATCGCTCCAAATGTAAACTACAAACACCATTATGCAACACAATGTATTATGCATCTGGCCTATCTGGTAATTGATTCATGAGCCAAAAATATTCAGATGGGGTTGGCGGCTTTTATGCAATAGTTATAAACCGTGTTGATCCAAAGTCAAACATCAGATTTCTCTAAATGTTACCATGATACTGAACAACGTACGCTTTCTTTGATCAACATCAGCTGCCTGATAACACCCATTTATCATCAAATTAAACTGATATTAACTTTAAACAAACATTTTATTTTCATCTTTGACCCAGAGTTGTCTTCCTCCTGCAGCAACAAAGATGATCTGTAGACCACGTGTTGTGAAAAGAAGACAGGCAGAACAAACTAACCTAATTGACAGCATGACTCAGTAGCAGATTTCCTGGAAGACTTGACCTTCTGCATTACAGAGCGACTGGCAGAAAGGTGGAATTAAAATAGTGTCACGGAGCACATTCCTTTAAGCTCTTTCAAAACTTACCACAGCTGTGAATAAATTAAGTTTTGAGGATAAGGGTGGCAAAGAAAATACTGCGATACAGGACATTTGAGGAATTTTTCAGTTTTCAAGGCCTTCCTGTGATAGGTCCATAGCTGGCCAACTCATCAAACTTACCCTGTATGAATACATTTAATGAAGCTGTATCCAGAGAATCTTTGCCATTTTGGTTTAAGAAATTATTCTAATGATTAAACGACAAAAGTTTTTGCAGACTGATGTTCTGTTGATCAATTATTCAGTTCGAGCATCAAATAAAATGACCTGTATGCTTCCAAGTATTCCTCAGTTTAGACAGCTAATGAAAAATGCAGGGTTGAGAATTAAATTCATTTTGATTATAAAATCATCAGTAAATAATTTTATAATCAAAATGAATTTAATTCATTGTTCAGAGCCGGGGTTCCAATTCACAGAGCCTCGCCTCCATCCCTTCGGATATACTACATTTATTACAACTGCCATTATCACTGAAGGAGGCAGAGGAATAACTATGCATAAGACACATCTAGCAAGACAGATCAGGAAGGTGAGAGGAAATGAAAGATGCCAAACGCTAAGCTAAAGTTACTAGCAGATCTGAATAGCTTGTAAACAACTGTGAGGTAGCGAGAAAATAGCTAGAAGGAGAGAGCTGTGAGTGCCTGAGCAGAACTAGTGTCAATTTAAATGCACAGCTGGTAATTAGCAGCTGTAATGAAGAAAATAGATAATTACGTGGGTTAAGACAGAGCAGCAACACCGCTACCAGTAACGCAGAAAAAACTGCAAGCAGAAATACCGCAGCATGACAGTGTTATTGTTGTTGATAACAACTGAAGGAACGTTCTCAGAGATTTGATCTAATATAGGTTATGGATATCCTCTTTAATTTACATGTTTTACAGCTGTATATAAACAAACAGGGTAGGAAACCCAAGCTTTGCTATTTATGTTGATCACAATCTCATGTGGCTTTTACTTACAAATAAACATTTAGCCCACTTCGTAGAAAATATACGTGCCATTAATCTTAAAAATACAGAGATGTAATCTTTGAGCGATTTTGCCCAGCTTTAACTGTGTAATCCGAGATGCTGCCTCTCCTGATTTCTTCTGCGTGTGATGGTGTGAGAGCAGCAGTGAGATAATGGAGGACCTAAAGGCGCATACTGGGACATTTGGGTGATCGGCTGGGCGGTTGTAGTCGCTTGACAATGTAGGCTGGAGATAATCTAATGCTTTGTAAACCATTAAAGGAACAATAAAATCAATTCTCATGGTAAATGGGAGCCAGTGAAGAGCAGCTAAAATCCCTGCAAAGCAGTCACCCGTTCTGGAGTGCTGAATGAGTTTTAATTGTTTAACTAATCTTATGGAGACTTAAGTAAGAAGTGCAATACATCATTCAATTAAACACAGATTGAGGACATGATTGAGTGTTTAAAGTTTCTTAATGTGGAGTTATTCAGCTGCCAAACATTCTCTCTGACCGGATTGGATATACTTATTTTAATCCTGGCTGACCTTAGTTTAAAGAAGTAGTCCGTTCCAATTATTCTTATTTGTATACATTTTTAATCCATCGAAGTTATATATTTGTAAAAGACATTTGTGTGACATCACCCCCACGTCGATGAGCAGAGCAGTGATGAGCAGGCAGTTCCAGGCTGTGAAACGCAAAAAACAGCCAGAAAGCCAGAGAAGGTTTTTGGTTTATGTGCTTGGCCAGGCCTCAAAGACCGTGGACCTTCTCTGTCGTTGTTTGTGCTAACTAATTTTGTTAGCCAAACAATTATGGAGAGAATCCCTCTGAGACTAAAGGCCCTTCAGGTAAGTATACTTAACACATGATGCTATTAATACCCATCATGTTCCAAGTCTAATTACTTCACAAAGGCCGATCTCATTTGCCTCAGGGAGACAATGTGTACATCATATGATCCTCCGTCGCTCTATCCTGAGCCGTTTGTAACATTAAACGTTGACTCCTTCCAGTGTTTATGGCCACGGAAAGGGTAATATGAACGTGTGTGCAATTCTGCCACATGGCTTAGAAGCTTTCCAAGAAAAAGAGAAAGGAGGCAATTTATTCAGGTCTCATGATCACAACTTCAACAGCAGATGAATCTAATACAATCAAGGCTGAGGGCTCTGTGGCTCTGTGGTTATGCGAGTTAGAGAAGCAGACATGTGAGGGTCATTAGGTGGGTTCAATGAGGAGCCCATGGGCTGAGAAGGGTGAATATTCTATGTGAATCCCCCTCTCCCTCTCTTTCTCTCCCTTACTGCGGGTGTGTGGTTGAAGGAACACAGTGGTGTCAGTGTTAACCTTATTTTCCAAGCTCTATCACTTCCCTGCTTAAAGTGAAAAACAGCAAAACACCCTCTGGGGCTAATTCTCAAAACAATGCGCAATTTATTTGAGTCTTTTGAATACTAGAGTTATCGCATCCCAGTTGTATGCCACTGCAAACCAGTGAAGTTAAAGTTTACATCAATGTCTGTCCAGACTCATATGATACATGTCGTGAAGAGTTTGAAGGAATTTGACCAATAATTTTGATAGAACACAAACTTGTAGCCATGATAGCAGACATCGTTTCAAATATGAATGTTGCTGCAAAAAGCTACAGATTCTAAAACATGGATGTTTCACACACAGATTCAACCTGACAGCACAGAAGATCTAAACAATCAGCACAGTTTCAAGATGGACAATCAAGATCACTGTCACCAATTCAGTATCTAACCAAATGTGAAATGTTATGGTGTTGAATAATGGCTAGAACGTCATGATGTCACAAAGAAGCTGAACCTTTTGGATAGAAGATGTCATTACTTCATAATTGTATCCTATTTGTGTGAAATGTTGTCATAATTTGTATAATATGAATTCTTGTTTTATGGCCATACGTTTGTTTTAAGAGGTCAAAGTGACCAACAAAATCAGTTCATCCTTGAATCCAAGTAAAAGCTTGTGCCACATTTGAAAAAAATTCCTTCAAGGTGTTTCTGAGATAATGCATTCATGAGAATGTCATGGACATCCATAGGTCCAACCCGAAAACATAATGCCTCTGGTCACAGCTGTCACCAGCACAGAGGCAAAACAGGACAGCAACAGAAATACTTTCCATCCAGAGGCAATGGAACAGGTTGACAAAGTGAGAAGATGTGAGAAAGAAGAAAACGAAAGTGTTTATTTTGGGAATACAGATTTAAAAACTAGTTTCAGTCTTTAAAGAGGCTTGATGAAGCTGGCTCCATATGTTAATCGAGTACTCAGAGTCACAAGAGGGACTGGGTCCATGTCATACATTTAACAACAACAACAAAGACAAAACCTTACTAAAAAAAACACGTCATACTAAAGCAGCACTTATTAAGCTGCACGGAAAACAGCTGGCCACGTATTCAACAAGGGAGGCAGCTGTTTAAATCATCATCTAGTAAATACATTAATAATAGTAATTGACCGGTTGATCCCACTGTACCCAATAACTAAACAGAACAGTACATCAAGTGTGGAGGTATAGATTGACAGATATGTATCGGAAAACGAATACAAGACTGAGATTTACAGCTTCCAGCCACCCACACCAAATAAACGCTGCCTGAAATCTTACTGGCTCTCACTCAGTTTAGATTTCATTATCTGCAAGCATACAACTTTTGTTTTGATCTATGGCCAGCGGTTGCTGGGCAAGGAGCCAGAAATACCACAGTATTTATTGGTACCAAGTAAATTAATCAACATTGACATGAATTAAACTACCCTGATTAATTTTCAGAACCTGAAAATGAGCTGAGCAACAGAAGATATGACGTGTTGGTTGATGATTGAATGTTCTAACACAAAGACATAACAGCTGTTTCTTTTAACCAATGACATTTCACAAACTTTTTGATCTAAGTGATCCTGATTCAGAAGTTAAAAATATTGATTTGATGAGAATGAAAGTAAACTGGGTTTCCTGTGTTTAACATGGTTCTCCTCCTCCCACTCTCACACTACAGCAGTGTGGAAGAAGGATTGAAAAGGTGCGGGAAGAGGGGCTTTCTGAAGCTAATGAACCATCTGACCAACAGTTTGGAAGGAGTAGAAAGTTTGCTAAAGACCCCGGAGAATCTCTAAGGTGGACAGCAGTGTAGATGAACACTAAGTTGTGCACCGTTTTGCTCCCAAATAGTCTTCCAAAGGTTAGTCAACAAGTTTTCAGAAGTCTTTTCATCACAGAAAAAAAGATCTGCATTGTTTTGAATCACACGGTATAAGAGCACCTCCTTGGGCAGTAGAGGTGCTAGAGGATGAGGAGACTACATAAAAACCCTAAAACCAAGCGGCAATCAGCAGTGACATCACCTATTGATTTATGATTTGCGAAGCCTCGAGTTTGGATTTTGGCCATCGTCATCTTGCTATTTTAAGCCAGAAGGATCATATTTGGACGAGCGAGTGGTGGGTCTTCCTATATCTACTGAGGAAACTACACCCCGCCCACTGATAGCGGAAACCTGACTGCACCGCGGGCCTGTCAATCAAACAGACACGCCTCGAAATATGTCACTTTTGAGGCCCATTTCTGATGGGATTATTTTCATTTACCGCCAGAAAACTAATAAGGAGTGACTTTAGCGAATGACTTGTGGAAAGAAGTTACTGAATTTGTATTTCATGCGATGAATTGAATGAAAGTCTTTAGAGTCAGAGCCTTTTTGGGGCCAACCCTTAGCAGTATTTGGTGCTATTGCAGTTTAAGGCACTTCCACATTGGCCTTTTTTCTCAGACCCGAAAGCTACATTGACTATTATTAACAGCCCATGCATGAAAGAAATGATCTTCCTGACAAAGACTTCACTAGCTATGACATTTGTGCCAAACTGGAATACACTATGAAAGAAAAACAAAGTTTAATGACGAAGTTTAATCAATCGGTCTGTCTGTCAACACTGCGTCAAACTTCAGGTAGTTTTAATGGGCTATTTACTGGCAGGTCGCCTTGTGCGAGCTCGTAAGATTATTGCAAGATTATTATGACGGTTTTGTATTTCTCTATCATGTAACACAGTATTAACAATGTCACTCACAACCTTCACTCTCAGCCCTGGTACTTTGATATCAAAACACATGAACATATTCCACACGTGTAATCAGAAGACTTATGAGGGAATATAGTTTTAGACTTCGGTGTCCGACGCTCTGGGATATTAACAACTTAAAGTATAAATTTAACTTCAATAGCCATAATTACCAATAGTGTCCAATAATGCCTAAAAAAAAAGAGTCACACAGGTTGAGTGATGTTCAATATCCTGTCTCATTCATTTGATTTTCAATTAAAAAAAAAACATCAAGAGGGCTTGTTTATTCAGAGTGCTATAGCACTAAGAGTGCTTGAATTTCAAGCACTTCCATCTCACTTTCAACGGCAAACAAAGAACCAATGAGGGTTTTTTTTAACAAGCAACAAATTTAACAAACAATGGCCTCTTCAGATCGGTCATGGCACACACTATTCTCCCCAATCAGGACACCTGGGGAGGACAAACAATTGGTCCTCTGTTTGTTAGCCTATTTATCCAACAACTATAGAATGATGAACCTCAGCAGCACACTTTAGCCCATTAGTTGTGTTAACCTTCATTTGTACGAGGAAATCCAATTGGAAAACGAGTGTGAAGGCTCCACTGTGAATAATCAACAACTAAACCGACAAATAAAATGTTTCAACGTAGACAGCTGAGACACACACAATCGAAATAAAAGCTCCATATTGAGGCGGTAGAACAATAACCCTGAGGCTGAATGACGATGGATGTAAACTTACCACTGAAAAGATGTTATGTGACAAATTAACCAGGAGACTTCTTATAATCTCAATGGGTCTCTATTGATGTAATTAAACACTCATCCGATTGTTGCACAGATGCAGCTGCAAGAACTGTACTTTGAAAACACATCAAAATACTTACTTTGACCTCTCTTTAATCTCTGATAAAGGCTTCTGTTTGGCCAACTTTACATCACTGATTGTTATTGTGACTGGCTCAACATTTTACATGTGGTGTTAACATAGTTCGGTCAACCTCTTGTGTGTAGAAGCGGTGCTCATCGGGACCTAAGGAAGTTTCGGCACAGCTCATCCTTCATCCCTTCTCCCCGGGTGCTCTGCGTAAAAGCTCATTTTTCATCCTCCAATCCCACCAGATGGGCCTCCAGCACTGGCCATATTTGTGATCATGTCAGATATATACACAGCTGATGTAAGGTATACGCAACCTGTTCGGGAGGGCTTTTTAAAAATACAGGCAATCAATATCCTTCTTACTCTGTATTTTTTGTGGAGTTCATAATCTTATCTGCTGGAAGTGGGAACAGCCTCTAGTAATACCCTGCAGAGAAATGAAGTATATAGTGTATTATGGTGCTGTTAGGTGGAGGCGGTGGCCTCCCCATACTTAAAAACAGACCTTGCTTTGAGCGGAACAAATTGGTTCTTTTTGAGAACAAAGTTTGGTCGATCGGAGGTCTTGCTGATGGGGTTTTTGATTGTTTTTATGAAATCCATCCTTTAAATGAGAAGTCTGCAGCAGAGGACCAAAACTTAGAAGTCAGTACTTGTAAGTTTCAAGGAAATTATTGCAAAAGGGAGTTAAAGGTGTGTTATTGATGCTGAAAGTTTTTGTGGAAATTCAACATATCTTAACCCGACCCACAGCCGTGTTTAATTGGCGTTCCTCAGGTAAAATGCCAAGTCATTTCCAAAAGATACTTTTCTAATAGTGTTGCATTTGAAATGTTAATAATATGTTGTACTGCTTTGCTTCCTTGAAAATGAAATTTGTTTTCATAATTAAGTGATTTGGGGATCATTGTAATCACTCACTAGGAAGCTTAGAAGTCAGTCAGGAGATTGGATAATTCCAAGAATTTGTTTTATTAATTATCCGCTTTGTAATAAAGGATTGCATCAGTGTACAAGCTGGATTAGGGAAACCCAACAGGGTTATAATTATTAAAAACCTTGTGTGTACTTTAATGAATGAATTATCTCCTCTGTCCATATCTGCTCTGTGCCGTCAGCTGCCCTTCTCGTGTTTTCATCCAGTGGAGGTGTGTACTTGTGGGTGTAAACAATCCGCCAACATTTGGTCTGCAGCAGAAAAAGCGGAGGCATGTACAACAATACCACTGTTTACTTGAGAGATCTTTTTCCAGCAAAACCAATCGCACAAAACTTGTTTTCAGCAGGGGTTAAGTTATTTCCTGTGAGAAGCAGGAGAGACTGTACACTCTGAGTCAAGGCCCAAAATAATACTGTGGACAGGTATGGCACTGGACTGGCTGCAATTTACTCAAACACATAAAAAAAAAACTGAGATTTGTTTTATGCCATTTCTGACTTTTGTAGCTTCTGCTGGTGGTTATGTAGTTTTGCTTTTTCCTGTAGTGTGCAAGTTTTTTATGAGCTTTTTTTTATGAGTCTTGTATAGGTATTGGGGAAACAATCCATAGCTTCTATCTTAGTGCACCCTTGTATGTTTTAACTAAATAAATTACGAAAATTGGTGTTTTGAATAAACAGTCTTATAATGGCAGGGTAACCTACAATCGCTACCTTTGCTTTTCTACTGTGCAGTTTCTATACACTTTATCATCAGTTGCAGTAGAAAGAGAAAATAAAAAATAAAGGGAAAAAGAATTATGATAAAAAAAAAGAAAGCTGTGATTTTGTGACGGCGCAGTATACTCCTCATCTGAGCAACTTGACACTTACTTCATTACACCCTTTGCTGGTCACACCTTTCTATCTCTGCGACTACAATTCCTTTTTATTGTTCATTCTTGCTGAATATGTGTGGTGTAGATCTGGCAGCCATGATGGACAGTGCTTTTAAAACATTTCATTTTTCTGTCTTACAGTCAGCCAATTCAAAGTCAAATCAGTTGTAATGAACATCAGCCAATGCTCCAATAAAGTGGCCTACATTTTTTTTTAAGCATATTCAAATTATTACATTATATCAGACTAAAGAAAGGGTTGATCTGAATATCTAACGACTTGGAGAGAAAATCATAATTTTCCTATAAAGGTTGAGAAGTTATACTGCTGAGTCAACAGGTTACACGATTACATAAGGTCTATATCACTTAAATTGACTGGATGAGGCCCACAGGAAACCACTGGTACATCCTTCCTGTAATTTACCATATTCCTGATTGTCCAGCACCTCTCTATATGCAGAGGCAATAACATGATTAATACTTTAATTACATTATTATATCACCAGTTCCAGCTGAGAACCACGGACACATGTTGCACTTAAATGTATTGAAATCATATTTTAATATATGCATCTCTGTTAATTAATGGTGGAAACAAAAGGCAGTGCTGTACATTGTGGAAAACAGCAACTGTAAAGAATAATACTTATGTAAGCCTGCTTGTGCAACTGGTGCTTCAGCTATTGCATAATGTAGATGTGAATATAACCATGGGTTAGCTTGGTCAGCTACAATGGAAGAGGAAGCAGAAACAAAGCTGCTGACCTGGTCCTTTACATTATAGCAAAAATATCTGCAAGGCTAATGCGACGGCTGTTTGGAGGCATGAGAGGCTGTACGTGGAGCGAAGCTCGCCCATAATGGAACCGAACAGGGACACATACGGTACATAACACATGCCCACACAATAGATTCAGGAATACACAACTGACGATGCTAAAGGACACGCGGTAGCTCCACAGGTGTGCGCGGTTTTTTTTTTCTTTGAAAACATGACACCATGAAGCCTCCACTCTTGTCTTTGCAACTTGAACGTGTAGTCTATTTTCCACCCCTGCTGGCTTCTTCCTCTCAACCAGCTGTGAAGATAAACAACCAGGCGCTCAAGAGGAGAACAGAAACATCCCCCATGGCAGCCCAGGGTAAGCGCTCTTCTAATGATACTACAAAACACTGCCTTGGCTTCTTCTGTCTTACTGTCATCCCCCTCTCTATGCTGCTTCTTTGGCTCCCTGGTCTGCACCACTCCTTTTTAGCCACAATGATAAAGGGCAAAATAATCATTTTTCTTCATCTACTTTTCCATAATTTTATCTTCCGTCTGTCTTTTTTTTTCCCATCATCTGCTGCCATGCCTTTCATTACATTTTTTGTCCTCTTTGCGATGCTTCTGTCCCTTATCTGCTCCACTGTCTTCTGTCTGGTAATAACAGTCATCTTCTCTCCTCTTTTCCATCGTCTCAAGTTGGCTCCTCATATCACAACAACTCGGCGGGGCAGATCAAACAAAAGCTGGTATTTTTTCAGAAGCTCAACTGAGGCTTTTAGTGACAAAGCATATCAACATTTTCATGCCATGCATCACTATCTAATATCTGATTAGCTGATTCCTCTTGCTACACATTTTTCAGAAAACTGCTTTGCCCAAAATAAGTGGATTCTGGGATATCTTTAAAGCTTAGTCTCACTAATCAAAGACTTAAGGATTATGGTAATACATAAAAGCATATTAAATACATTTCATTTTTTCTGACTGAGAAAATAGTCTATAGTTGAATCAGTAATGAAAACAATTGTTGCAGCCTGAAGATCACAAACTATAGCATGTGATGTTCAGCAGCTGTGTCCTTACCTTATCACCGTACTGTCCAGGTGACACCTCTCTGACTGACCGCAGGTCAGCTTTCCAAGTCCTGCTTTCACACACCGGGAGAAAAATGATAAAGTAGAAAACATCATCACATTTTCTGTTGTCATTATTTAAATTGACATTAATTTTACATTAAAAACATTGATATATGCAGAAACAAAAGACTGGAGATTGTTTTCATTATTAACTGTAGTTGCTCCAGTTGCAGATACAATAAGAGCTGCATTGGCATCAACAGCACCATCTCGAGTTTGTGTGGAGCTCGACAGGAACATAAAATCCCTAAAACAACGGAGTGTTACAGGCTTGTGGTACATGATGCATTGATGAAGTAAAATCAGTTTGTGTGGCGGTTTACTTGTTTTGTGATTGTATTTTTTTTGTTGTTTGTGAATGTAGAGCCGCAGATTAAGTCATTGAAAGTGAATAGCCGCTGGTAAAGGTTGCTTTCTATTCGGTCCATACAGCAATAAATCATTTTGATGAGCTGAGACTATTTAACTCTCCACTTCCAAATGAGATACACAAATTACACGTGAGAAAACGTAAGCTTCCTAGCCACTGTAGCTAGACACTGAATAGCCTCCTGCGCACACAATCCACTTGGTCTTAGACTTAGTCCTGTCTTGATCGAGACATATAGTTCGAATATGTATTTCTGTGGTTATTTGCATCTCTCTTGCATCAGTACCACTGTCTCCAATATAAAATACCTGCTAAACCAATACAGTGTCTTTTTTTGTTCACCTATTTCCTGTAGTATTGTTCATCATGGCCTCATGGCCCACAGGAGAAAGGTCAAAGACAGAGTGACAATGTTAGACTAGTTCAAGGAAAATGCCAGCAGCCCCAGTAAATGTGCTTATTTTACTGGTATGAGCTCCCAGCAGCTTTCCAAAAAAGTTGATTTTAACATGAATCATTTTAAATGTTTGTTTTCAGTCTGAGCTGAAAGTAAAGGCAGAAACAAGTTGCCTGGAAAAGTCATTTAGCTAACTGTATTAGGGATCTCCAGGGAGTTTATGCTTTTTGCCCCCGTATGCGCTTCCTCACTGTTTTGTGCGATTTTTCACTTTCCCATATCTCTACAATGGAGGTGAAGAGTTCAAAGTTAGTAGGACAGCAGAATTTTCCTTTAATAAAGTGCACAGCTAGAAATGCAGTGACGAAGGGCCGCGGTCAAAAACATCAAACAGAACCAAATCCAACTCATCTTGCCTTGTGACCCGGTCTCAATCAGTGAAACAAATAAGGTACAGCAGGAGATGTGCAGCAGTATGTATTAGAGAACCTCTGCTCCTGGAAGTGCTGATAGCGCTTTGCTCCGCTGTGCCAAGAAAAGTAAAGCACTCATTTATTTTGCTCTCAGTATTTTTCATATTCTCATCTTGGCGCCCTTCATTCCTTCTGAATAACTTTCAAGAAAAAAATATAAGTTTTTCCTACTGCTGTGCACATTTGCTGGTATTTTTACTCAATTTAAATCTCCATCATGCTCAGAGAGGACAGACAATTCAGGGCAACCCAATTTGTTTGTGCCTTCTCTCACGGCTCCTTCCTCTTTACAAATAACTCATCTCTGCCTGTTGTTTAGTTATTTTGCTCATTCTTTCATATCACCCTACGTTTTCTTTGTGGCTTTTTATCCCTTTCTTCCTTTTGTGGCTTATTTCTTCCTGTAGGAGCCAATCTAGCTGTGATTGATCCATTCATCTCTTCTGCATTAGAGTGCCCCAGGAACAAACCATAGTATTAACACCACCAATAAAACTGATGACGGTAATAAAGAACCACACCAGCATTTGCTGCGCTGTTGATATAAGTAATGGCGAGCAAGGTATCTTGGCTGGATCTCGCTTTCTGACTCTCTCTGTCGCGCACACACACAAAATTCAAGCACACACACTGCCGAGAAAAGTTAAATCTATTTAACGGGGCAATTTATGTGCTAATCAAGCCATAACTTTCTAATTTATGAAGTTTCCTTCTGGAGACTACCAATCTAATTATCCTGAATCATTGAGGCTCTTCAAGATCAGTGAGCTTCCCAGGATACCCCTGCTGTTTAAAAAGAGCTGACAGGCAAGAAAACAGTTGGAAAGAACAAGTGTTATCGAAATGTGGTCAAATCCTCTTGTCTCAGCGCATTTCAGCTATTCCACCACGATCAATAGAGTCCGGATGATAGTCCGGGTTAGCCCATCATCAATTTGTCTAACTGACAAATTAATCCCTTAACTATTGGCATAAACAACTGAGGTCTTAAGACAAATAAGTATATACTGTAAATCTATGTGAATGTTTGAATGGAAGAGCTGAAGAAGACCTCATTCAAGTAAGAGGCAGAATGTATTGCATTGTTGTATTGCAAGTTGTATTGCAAGTATAAAATATTGAATGCTCTAAGAAATACAATGAACAAAAACTTACACAATTCATAGTTAGCTAGAAGAAAATAATTAGATGAAGAAGTTGATCAACAGACAAATAATCAGCTATGATTGTCATAATTACCAGCTTCTCAAATATTAATGTATACTGCTTTGCTTTATAGCAAACTAAGAATCTTCAGGTTTTGGATTGTTGATCTGAAGATGTTAAGTTAGGCAGCTTTTGTGGGCATTTCTGACCACTTTCTCTATAAACCCAAAAATTGATCCGCTGATTGAGAAAAACCTCAACAGTTAGAAACTCATATAGTCCTAATAATATTATAACATAACACTCATAACAAAATATATAAATCTAAATGTTGAATTAGTTTTTTCCACGAATGTGACCAAGCTGACAGATACAAGCAGCTTTACAGAACTAAGGCCCTGCCCACACCCGGTATTAAACTGCATCCTGCGTTACAGGACGAGTGAACAGCTCAGAGTATGTCTGTTCACACCTTGCATTAACATGCGTCCCCTCAGGCGTCTCTCAAGGGACTACTTGTGATTGGATCTCATTTCACTGCTATACATGCAAATAAACACATACATTATTTAAATAAACAAATAGGTAAAGAAGCAAACATTTACAAAAACCATAGGAGAGAAGTCAAAGCAACAGGTGTTAAGGAAAATGAGACACCCTTGCTCACTCGAGACTCATTTTAATGTGCTGCTAATTAGCTTACTCGTGGCATATTTCATATCTGTAACTTATAGACGTGAGTGGGAGTGCCAGATAGAGAGAGGTAATTGAGGAAAATTAACTTTGTGAATTATGAGTGAGTCTCCGATTTATCGCTGTCTTTCATTTTTTGCTCAAAATAGAAAGCAAAAGTTGAAACTCATCTATAAAACTCGTTATGTAGGAAAATGTAGATGCCTGAACCGAAATGTGCAGGATTTGTGATGCACAACCCAAAACCTGTCGGCCTCAACCTGATGATGTTGGTCCGAGCTCAGATTGTTTAATTATTCTAGCAGGTTTGACCGGGTGGGGCCCTGCGCTGCGGTGGATGGATGAACTGTGCAAGCAAGCAGAAGCTCTTCCACAGTTGTAGGTCGAATTTTTTTGGACTGAAAATGAACAAACCATAATTGACTTTTCTACTTCCAGAGTTTCAATGAATACAATGGAGCACAATAAACACAAGACTAGAATCATGCTTCAGCTTGGCACATCCATCATCTGAAACCTTCCAGGGAAAACATTCCTTATACAGAGGAACCAGAAAGAAGAAACACAAAAGCCATGGACTTTATGCCATCTTAAAATGTTTCGTTTTTACTTAGGCTACTACGACTATTGATTGTGCTGACTCAGGTCTATGGTAACTTTGTAGTAGTGTTGTATAAGACTACATTATACTGAAGGCATCCTCTAGTATTTCATGAGCAGAATTCATATATATTTCATTTACTAGCTGTGCCTTACAATGTAATATAACCCAATACAGCATTACAACAGCAAATTACAGTTTGAAACAGTACAGTTCAGCTGAATGAACACCTCTCGTGATCTATTTATAAAAACTAGTGACGATATTACTTTATCTTTTAATTCGCTATACAATAACAATACAATGCACCTTTGAGCCAACAAATCGGTCAACAATACACAAAATGTAAGTACATTTTTGCCAATAAAATATCTTACAAGTAAAACAGACCAGGAACCTTACAAGGTAAAAGCATGTACAGGTTCAGTCTGTGTATGTGTGTGCGTCTGCCCGTTTCTAGAAGAGCGATATTATAACTCCTACTCGTGCCCTGCAGGGAGACAGCCCTGGCATCGCTGGCACTCAGATTGATTTGACCAATAATTCCAGCAACAGCTCATTTAGCTGAGACCACAGTCTATGCTTCCCATCTGTCGCCCACTTCCTCACCTTTAGTCTTTCCATCTCTTAGTCCCTCCACCCCTTTTGTGTCCATCTCTGGAAAGCTGTCAAATTTTTTAAAATAGCATTAATCAATCAAAGAAAAATAACAACAAAGCTGGCATTAATTATGGCAAAATGATGTTGATGACTTTGATAAGAAGAGAAGTGGGTGTACAGTAACTGTCTTTAGTGCAATACGGCAATCAAACCAAGAGAATTTGGAGTTGTTGTCATTTCCATGCCAACTTTGTGCAAACACATGCAACATGAATGGAGATGCTAATGCATATTTAATGAATGTCATCAGAAGGCTTGAGTGTGGCTTTAACTGAAGGGAAATAATTCAAGTATCAACAGCATTTAATCTGCCATTTCACCAGCTCAAACAGATTGGGATTATCAACCCACACTGTCATCAAAGATTTCAAGAAAAATGTGGCCAGCCATCAAGCTTTTGGTCTCGCCAAACTGTGACATAACCAATCTGTTCAGACGAGATATTTCAAAAAATTTGAGGCTCATCGGTGTGTGTGCAGTAAAATAAACGTGTTTTAAGTGTAGCATACAGTGTGATCCGTTGTTTTTTTTATGGTTCTTGTTACTAGTCATCCTGATTTGGTCTGAGGGGAGGGAGAGGAGGACCAAGGATTTACAATGCCTACTTTCAATAGTTCTTCAAAGGCTCTGCGGTTTAAGCGACGCCGAGTCACACCATTATCTACACTCTCCCCATAGTTCGGTCCACTATGCCTCTGAAATATGGAAATGTGAGGCAAATACTGGCTTTGTGAGGTCTGTCACCTACACTGAGAATAAACTGGGGGAAAAAATGACAGCAATGACAATGGTTACTATGGTGATTGCACCAACTTGTACCACAGAATACACAATAGTTATTTATGAAGTCTTGCTAATGTGGCCACAAGAAACACGGGACAGTCTCCGCCTCAAGAGTGAAAATGGTGGCAGTGAGACGGGGCACATAACATCAAACGCCAGCCTGTGGTCTGTACTGCTGTCTGCCTTAGAATGACAAATTATGAATTTGTAGCTTTCAGCATCAGAACACTGGTTTCCCCTAAAGACCACAATCCAGTGGCCTTGATATGAACACATATACATTCAAGAACATGTCCATGCTGCAAGTCATGATAAATGCATACAGGCTATGAAACCCATCCAGTCTTCGAAACTTAAGCAGTCAGAGTGGTACAGTAAAGAAATTGAGTTAACAAGTCCATCTAGTTCTGTGGCGGTGACGATGAAACGACTTTAAAGTTACAAGTAAAACTAATTTGGGGAGTGGTTTTCTGCCTTACAGTAAATCCTCTGTGGGGGATTTTTAACCCACATACTTGTCAGGGCACTACCTGGGCTGACAGACTACCAGGTTAGCAAAGGTCCTTGCCTTGATAAATAGGTGAGCTGAAGCGTGGGTGAGAAGAAGAGGCCTGAGAGCAGGAAGTGTTAAGCTTCCTACTGTACCTCGAGAGAAGGTTCCTGTAACTGTAAAAGGTCATTTTAACCTGCACTGGAACAACTTGTGTTAAATGTTTCACTGTACTTTTTCATATAAAATGTACATATGTGTGCCATAATGTGAATATATTAAATGTCACCGCCAAAATGTTAGTTATGACTAGACACCACCACACTAGATCAGACTGTTCTCCTCAATTAATCAGTAAAAAGGACATTAAGTTAACATACATTATTTAACACATGTATTTGTACAATCAACAATTTTTATGAAGCTGTTTATAGTACAGCAGAGCAGTCTCATAACAATGAATCTTACAATATAACTAATAAGCTACAATAGCCTCCTCCATTTTACAGTCTGCAGCTCTCTGTTCCTTCAAAGGTCAGCACTGTCTCGATGGGTTTGCGATTGGTCAGGAATGCAAATTTGCTTGTCAAATTTGCCAAATTGGAGTCAACACAAACAAGGAACTCCAGGAGTTGAATTCTTCTCGAGATTTGCAAGACATAAGAGCAGTAGAGAAAACTGTAGACAGCCACTGTTGCGGAAACTCAGACTTAGTTTCCAGCAGGAAGCGCTGACTTGGCTGTGTTTACTCGTGGGAAACACACTTATCCTTGCTTGAATTTGAACAGCTAAATGTAACCAATGATCAATGAGTATAAACCCAGACAGCAGGCTTGATTTGCAGGGTGATTTGCTTTAAAAAGCCTGGCTAAAATACTTGAATAACAAAATCAATCTTTGCAGGTTAATCAGGGGTGTAGTATTGCATTGGAAACTGACACTTGAGGTGGAAAAAGCTTTTAGATTGAAATTTTTTTTTTTTTTTGGGGGGGGGGGGGTTTCGCAAGTGAAAAAAGTAAATTTCTTTCTGATAAAATCAGAGAAAATGACTTTGGGCTTTTCATTGTGCAATCAATAGCTTGAACCAGGGGCAACAATTGGCTGTTTTTCTGCTTAGCTGGTTTTGTAAATCGATTCTATTAGATGCTGTATAGGTATGACAACATATTACACATGGGTTGAAACTTTAGGCAGTGACATTTCCTCTGGGTTTAAAAATAACAACCTGAATTTTGATCTTTTTGGCAGGATCCAACATTTTCCCTAAAAAACAATCTCATTAATGCCCTCCGTTATTTAACTCATTATCATGGAGGCTTTGAATTTAAGAACTTACCCTGAAAAAAAAGAGGAAAAACTGATGAAGTGGCATACAGCGAATGCCTCTGGGAAGTAAACTTATTTTATTTCACAACAGCTGCATAAAGTAATACTGGACCCTTGTTGCCCCTGGTTACCCTTGCGAGACAGGCATTGTGGTGGAAAACACCTCCCTTGTCTGGGTCTCACTCCCAACCGAATGACCCGGTGTCCTCAACCAGTGAAACCTAAGCGGCCTTCTCTGAGGGCTGATGGACTTCACAGCGGGATGCGTGCGCAGTGTTTCTCACAGGTTGAGGATTTATTTGTGGTGGTGGGTGGCCGCAGCATGTGACCGATATGCATGCAGAGACTCATGCAGCTTATAGGGTGAGAGGGCAACCCAGTTGACATTTTATAGATGTCCCCTAAACTCTTCACATGGATACTGTCGGTAGACACTACAGTTTAGATTCAATTCAGTTAAATTGTATTTATATAGCACCAAATCACAAGACAGGTTATTTCATGGCACTTAACACGTTAAAGTCCTTATAGCAGAACTTTAAGACATTATATGGAGAATTCTTAACTTGCAGGGTACAGATGGATGCTAGCTGTGGCTGTGCAGATAATCCTCTGACCTCCAAACAGTTACTGCAGTGCATGCAATTCATAAGTAGCTAAAGCAGCAGAGAAGTAGCAGAGAAGAGTGAAATAAGGCATTCTAATTAAGAATTGCCGAAACTGAAACCCAGCGTTTCAGCGTATCAGGTCCCCACACCCCAAAAGAAACAAGAGAATAGGTCAAAAACTGGAAAATGGCCGGATCCCTTGTGAAACACTAGAGGCCTTTTAATATAAAATGATGGCTTTTAATTTGAAACAGAAATCTTTGCATTAGGCTGACCACTGGAGTAACTTTATGCTATCACTCATTCAGAGACAGACACTCGCTCTATATGGCTGGCTCCACTGTCGTAGTCCAGCCAAAAGTACTAAACTGGTCTTTGTATTGTAATGCAGACATCATTCATCTACAATCAGCCTCCAGGGGCCATGAAGCAACTGGGCTTTAAAGTCAAAGACAGTTAGAGGATACTAAGGAGGAAACAACTTCTGACAAAAGATAAAGAGGAATAAAAGATAAGTAGTAGAGTCCTTTGACAGATTCACCTTGGGTCTGATAGACATGACATCGATGGCACATCCTAGTCCACCTTAAAATGGCCAAGTTCTTTCACACAGCTTAAACTTTCTAATGAGTTTTGACAAAAATAATGTTTTGGGTTTTTTTGGGGGTGGAGGGAGGCTGGGAGGACTCTTATTTTATCGCATTTCCTCACTACAATCTTTTGTGCCATTGACACGGTCCATTACTCATTTAAACAGCCTAAAACTTTAAGAAGACAAAACCTTTTCTCCAGCAATGAAAAATGCTACAACCTGCAGGTGCCTTTATAAGAGAGAAAAAAACTGGCTTTACCTATTTTCTGACAACAAACATTTTTACTGATCAATGTTAAAATATGAACTCACTGTATCTCAAGTATGTCCTCAGAAATTATTCATATTGCAACTTCCTGCTAATACATTTTTATTACACACGGGAAGAATGGTAAAAAAGACTTGTACTTGTAATTAAGAAATTAATTCACACCAGGTTTTTACTCATATATATATATATAAATATATATATATACATATATAATTATTTATTTTTGTAGATGTAGTCCTGACAGTAGAATAACCACTATAACAAAACATGACATAGCGTGAGACTGCCAGAATCTTAAAAAAACATTGTGATAAAATGTTTTGGTCAAATGGCCTAGGACAATAGTGTATACATTAAAAGAGCTTTGAATTCTTATGAACATTAATGTGATAAAAAAAAAAAAAAAAAAGTCCAGCTAGATCCCTTTTACACTCCACCCATAGGGGCTTATTATCATGCAGAAAATCCCTTGCATAGAGCCTGTAACATGGACACTGTGATCACTGTATTGAAATGTGTCCCAGCTGCTAAAAACAAACACGCAGATGGAACCAATGCCTCACAGATGCACGAATGGCTTTAAGTCAGCTTTGTGCGCTGTCTGCGTTTTGTAGAGTTGATCAACGAGTAGATTAGTCCCTTCATGATAGTTTCTGCTCATGTCAGCAATCTCCTCAAGGAGAAGCTTGAGAGGAGATCAGGATCGGGCACTCTTTATACATTTACCACAAAAAAGAGGGAGATTAATGCACAGTGATGCGTTCCACTCCCACTCCCATCAAGCAAAAGTGGAATAATGATTTATTCTTGGATGCATCTCTATTCTCTTATATGATCTGTCAGGCAGCTACCTGTGTACATTGTGACAAAGTCAATCATATTTTATGAGTGTCAGTGACGTACTCTGCTCCTTAATTTTGTTTGTTTAACCCAGCTTAATTAGCCTATCTAGACAAATGTCCTACGCCCACTTCCAGGTTGACATGTTTTTATTGTCCTCTCTACACATCATGACGTACTGAGAATCCCAAACCGCACACTCAGGCAGTCCCCTCTGACATCATTGTAATAACAAAAACACCTTATCTTGAAGCTGCTGCATGAATTAGCTGACTGACTTTATTACTGGTAATTGCTTGATAGAATCAGGCTGAGTTGGTGGTATCATCATCAAAAAATAAGAATAATAAGAACTAGGGATGAGCTGACAGACGACGGCATCGTCCATTGCCGATGGTTCACTTTCGACATGGTCTTATGTCCCAGCCCTTTTAAACAACAAAAAATGTTTCCGCTAACACGTGGATGAACTGAGGATGTGTGAAATTTGTGAGGACTGTCAGTAGTGATATGTGCGTGATCAGCCACAGCCTGCAGGGACAGACACTGCCCCCCACCAAGCAACATCCAGCAGGGATGCGATGCCTTTCAAAAATCAGCTTCGTACCCTGCAGGCTACAGGACTCATGGGCTCAGCCTGGAAACTTGATAACAATGTCAACTGTATTATGCTGCAGCTTTCATCAACCACCTAAGTGTTAATGGAAGGTGCTATTTGCTCCCGTCGGCAGACACGGCATCTTTTGATGGTGCGCATATGAGGGTGGACACATACTGTAAGCCAACAGCCCTTTGAGAGCCACGAAGCATTGGTTCTCTCAACTTTTGTGACTTTGAGAGCTTGTGTAAGTGCTTTGTGAGGTACTCTCGGTGAAAGCAAATTATTTCTAATATTAGGTCTGCCATTATATTGGCAGGAGCAGCTGCTAAATGGGCCAGTTAGTAGCTACTGTTTTTGAAATGAAGGCCATATCCTGAGTATTTATTGGAATTGTGTATTTTGTTTTAGTTTGTTTGCATTTAGACCTGCATTTAGGCTCATTTCCGCTTATGGATTAGCATTACTACATGGTCATTTTGATATTGTTTGATTCTTTCCTGGGGTGAAAACACTGACTCACACCTGTACTTAATGACACAGCTCCACCTCCCCCAGGCATTGATTGTCACGATCCCACAACAAATACATTTGCTGACGTGGTTGTGGAAGAGCAAGCAGAGGCCGACATCAGGAGGATAAATAAAGACAGCGACAGTGAGTGCGGCCCGCAGAGAGGAGGCAATGGGGATATTGTGAGTGGGAGAACTAAATGAAAAAGACTTTGATTATGATCAGCCAACAATGATAGCTGCATGCAAGTCACCAAGAGAGCTGCAGCGGACGCGGCACAAAGGAGTCAAGAGCCAGAAGCTTAAAAAAAATGTAAATGTTGTTGAAGCAGAGCGTTTTGTTCCGCGTTAATAGTGACGACGATGATCACACAAAACCAATGATCAGATGAGGACCACATGCTTTGAGTTGAAACACCTTGTGACTATAAAATGTTTGGCAAGCCAAAAACCATCAGTGTTACCAGAAAAACACATTGTGGGTAGCTGTTGGGAAATTAAACCATCTGTAGAGAAGTCATATTTTGTAATTAA
The DNA here is from genome assembly GCF_029030835.1 of Brachyistius frenatus. NCBI lineage: Eukaryota > Metazoa > Chordata > Actinopteri > Embiotocidae > Brachyistius > Brachyistius frenatus. The sequence goes on along the minus strand of NW_027210671.1, from coordinate 838,662 downwards.
ACCTTTTGTCAGAGTGATCTTTTGTACACCTTGTTATCCAAACAGTAACTGTCAGAAGTCTGTATTAGGTGTACATACTTGCACTCCCACAACCAAAATTTGAGTGCCATTTGTCTGTCAGTGACAACAGGCTGGTAGGGTTAGCCTCGAATGATAAGCATACACTGTGAACGTTTCATGACTCTTATATTGGTGTTAACTCTCACTTCCTGTTGTATATGGCCTCCCTGCAGTGCCAGAACCTGCAACTGCTCACACTGTACGGTCACCAGCCACCATGTGGAGCTCACACTGAACGGACCTAAGCACAAAAGCCCCCCCAGTGACAATTTTAATAAAGCTTTTCAAATACAATGGCTCAATGTTGGCAAAAAGGCAGTGTTTGTGTAATTAAAACAAAAATTGTGGTGTTGGCTTTAATGTTTAGTTGAAGTAAATTTAAGTTTTTCTAAGTCTCTTCAAAGTATACAGGTCAAAGTTTTATGATGGAGATTTACGGACATTTGTGTTACTTATTTTTGTTTTTTTTAGTTTAGCTTTTCTTATTTGGACTTTTAGTGCTTTGACTGTTACACTAAGAATGACATCAATTGAGACACTTCTGAATTCTTATATGTTTTTAAATAAATAATTTAATTCTATGGATTTTCTATGTTTTCTCCGCTGTACCGAAAATGTACCAAACCACTAACTCAGAACTGAAGTACACACTGAACTTTAAATCACGTGACGATTAAGTGCATACATTCAAACTGACAGTGAATGCCTCTGTGGTTTCAGGCATCTGATCAGACTGCATCCTTCATGCATTCATATGAAGCTATTCTGTACGGGCATTTCAAAATCTGAGGAGGCCCCGAGGCTGACTCTAAATACGCAAGATGGATCATACTTCCAACACGGTCTAGGAACGCATCCACGCTGGCAGATTGCAGGAAAAGCCAGAAGATAAGCAGACATGAACGGACAGATGGATGAGGATAAAGGGTTAAGACTACGAAGCGTTTTACTTGTCAGATCAAATACAGCAAGTACAGTTATAATACACAATAATGGTCTATAAACACATCATTCACAACTGCAGCACCTGCTTGACTCCACAGGCAATTGAGTTATTTAGGAACTTTGGGTTGGAGAGGTGAGGAGTAGAGAATGACAGCGGGCTGCCTCAACACCATCATCATACAGATTTGCTTTAAACCTTTACTGCGACATAGTTCAGCTTCAGCCTTGTCGTGCCGTGCCGTGTTTGCTTCCCAAAAAGTGCAGATTGGTGGCAAAAATGTATTTACAAAAAAGCTCTGAAAGCCATCAACGTATAATAGTGATCGAATCAGTGTCTCAGAACAAAGTGTCTGTTACCTCCTCCGTAAACGAGCTGACTCCTCCATCCTGAGAAAGCCCTTCTAACTCTACAAAGTCCCTCCCGCCAGGCTAATCGATTACACGTGAGAAAAGATAAATTGACTTTATTTTTTTGACACTAAGGTTGTCAATCATTTTCTTAATACAGATTAAAAAAAAAAAAAAAAAATCATTCAAATAATTGTTTCTTACTAGATACCAAACCTCTCAGATAACGTAAAAAAACTAATTTTTACATAGAAAATATTATTTCCAGTCACTCATAAGCGCTGCGTGACCATTATTTCATCTCAAGGATTAGACTGTGTTCCCGGGGTTCACTGTCTCAAAGAGAGAAACAGACCTACGACAAACACAACGGGTTGTAAAAGTTTGGTTCAAGTACAAAGTGTGCGCCATGGTGATCTACCATGGAGGCCAAAATAATCTGAAATAGAAGCGCATAGAGTGAGTGAATTAGGGATCGACCCACGTGGCTTTTTCAGCTCCAATACCGATTATTGGTAATCAAGAAAACCAATATTTGTACAAATAAAAATCTGAATTCAATTCAAACTTAATTCAAATGGCTTTAAATAAATAAATGCTGCCACTATGTAATGTCAATATGAAGGTATATTGCAATGTGGGGTATTTATTGTAAAATCAAAGAAATCCTTTATTGAAGGACCAGCAGAATGTTTGATACGTGATATTAAGATGTGTTTGGGGTTTGTTCATTGTTAGCTTCACTTTGGGCTTTTATTGGGGTTTTTTTACAGTCACGCAACGAGTGTAGTTTTTATCAACTGGAGTAACATTGACCTGCGTCACCTCTCTGCTCTGCTGTGTCTGTGAGAGAGACACACCGTCCTTCATGACACACAGAGAGAGAACAGAAGAGCAGCAGCACAGAAACTAGCGCGACTTTCAGTGACAGAAAAATGCACGATGTGGTGGTTTTAACTTCTGCTGTGTCTCCTGTCTTACCTTTGAAACGAAGTCCTCCGAGCTGCTGAGAACGTCTCTGAGACTGAAGCGAAGCGAGAAGTTCTCAGCGTTGATTGGCCATTACTGATGAGGTGTAACCAATCAGATAGAGCTGTGGCCGGGACATTGCTCAACTACAGGCCGAGAGACGCTGCATCAGAGCCAAGGCAGCGCATTTTTAATTCATTCGTTTTTATTGGCGATTGAATAAAAGAAATACAGATAATCATAAAAATGCTAAATAACAGCGCTGATAATCCGTCGATCCCTCGAGTGAATGAACCGCGTGTGTGTGTGTGTGTGTGTGTGTGTGTGTGTGTGTGTGTGTGTGTGTGTGTGTGTGTGTGTGTGTGTGTGTGTGTGTGTGTGTGTGTGTGTGTGTGTGTGTGTGTGTGTGTGTGTGTGTGTGTGTGTGTCAACGAGTGCTCCTTGTGCGGTCAGTGCGCTTCGCCACAAGTGTAAAGACACCTCCAGCCTATTATCCAGTCCTAGTTATGAGTCACACTTCGCCTCCAGTACAGATGCGATCCCAACTCATTAAGGTAATGTTCATATTGTACTGCGGCTAATTCTTCTATGGCTGCTTTCACCCACTGTTCAATACTCAGTCGCGCTGCCAACCACCCACAAACACAATCCACTGCACAGCTTTCACACCTCTCTGCTGAATGCCCCTATAGATCTGATGACCAGTGGTGTTGATGCTAGCGGTGCCTCACATGCATTCAATTCTTTGCGTGCTCTGGTGGAGACTGACAGGGTGCACAACACAATGGTGGCATACACAGATACCACAGGGAACCAAGTTAGTGGCACCCCCAGGTTATACTGACGAACTTTTAATAGATCATGCACACGGTCTTAAGGTCTCATTCATTCCCTCCCTCCCTCCCACACACACACACACACACGCGCACGCGCACACACACACACGCACACACACACACACACACACACACACACACACACCCTTGCACAGAAAGTTTACTAAGTGTTTCACTCCGTAGACATCTGCTGACTGGTGCTGGCAGCGTTCCAGCTTCACCGTCTCTGATAGCCTGTGGAAGCTATTTTAATTGAAGGCGTGTGACATAGTTGAGAATGAATAACTGTTTAGCTGTGTAGATAACATAATCAATCTACTGGGTGAAGACAGAGGAGGTGTGTTCAACTTGGCCACAAATACATTTTATGGGTAGTGACTGTTTACAGCACAACATAAAATTCCCTGTTTGGCAACAATAAGACTGGATGCACTGACATCAACATTAACCTACGCAACCCCGGAGTTCAGCCCGATACATAACATACAGTGTGTCCCGCCCTCCTCCTCAAAATTTCATCTTCAACTACAGTGTATCACATATATATTTCACATCTGAACATTAATATTGAGTAGACGCTGGGCCGAGCCCCATCCTGGACATAGAATTCGTGACCGAGATGCTCCGTGCTGCCACATCTTGTTCTACGGCACCAAAGAAGAACAGCAAGTAAAGGAGTCAGCACAATAAATTCTGCATGAATCCATAAGACGCATGTACCTGAGTCTCACGTTCAGGAAAGGTTGGGATTGCTTCCTGTGCTTACAATTTACACAAAAAAAAAGTTGCGTGAAGTCAGCACAAATTGTGGCATCAAGTAAACTTCAGCATTTCTAAACTCCCAAATACATATTAAGATGTGCAGCCTTGAAGGCAATTAACGCAGGAGTTGTGTAGCAAGAGAAACCCCGAAGAACGCTTTCGTTTGAGCTACACAAACACATATTCCCTCGGTGAGACACACCGAGACCCTCAACAACACGTGCAGTGTGTCGGAGAATGGTGCAACCACAAAATTTAGGAGTCGTCTTGTTCTATTTGAAGTCACATTAGAAATATCTTGATAAGGAGATAAATTCAGCTGGTTTACATGCCGCTGCAAATCACTAATAAGCTTTTACAACAGAGAAACAGAGATAACCATGTGCCGCATGACAAGCGTCACAGAATCTAGCACTATCAAATATAGCTGGTGGTGTAGCCACCCACTCAGAAATTCTGAATTGTGCACCAGCTGCACCATCCTGATTGGTGGATCCCGCATCGTCATGCCTCTTCTGGTTGTTATCATTCTCCACTGTCTGAGCCCTGGCAGTTCTGGTAGATTTGGTTCTCACAAGGTTGGAGAATGGATGGACTACTTGCTGCTCAAAGCGGCCCTGCGGGCTTTATCAGTCAGGAACACTTGCAGGGAATCCGTCCCAATAACCAATCTATTGAAACCATTTACACGCAGTGTCTTGAAAATTGATCGGGACACCAATATGAATATTAAAATCTGTAACTTTCCGCCTTTTATCATGACAAAAGCTCGACAGCCAACATTTTGTTGTGGAAAGCCAAACATTTATTCATCTATAATATAAAAAAAAAAAAAAATTAATTTAAAAAAATAAAAGAAGGAAAATGCAACAGCTAGCTAAGTGCAACAGTGCTTTTAATTTGCTGCACAAACCTGACCTCATCTGTGCTGGCTCTGAATCTCACAGCCTTTCTCACGGTTACATATGGTGTGACCGGACAAGACAGATAAGCTTATCAACACTTCTGCTGAGTGACTCAAACCACATTAAATATGCTTGCTTGTATTTTCTTAACACTTCTCCAGTACACAGCCTGACACAAATAAATTACTCTTTTGGAAAACATTACAGATAAACGCTTTACAGGCACATAAAGCGAGCAAGAATACACAAGCACCACATACTTTACAAACAAAGCACTCATTAAATACTTGACCAATATCTAAGAAATACTGTTGCATAATTCTAGATAAATGGAAAATCCTGAATTTATCAGTCAAAACTGATCCAACACCTCTCACGCTTCCCAGGGAAAAATATTTCTAATAATAAAATGTTGTCTCTGTAATCTCATTGTGCCTGTGAGAGCTTATCGCATATAGTGTGAACTGTATGAGGTGCTTCTTACGGATGTTATTGTGGTCCAATGGAAAGCATTTTCTGAGAGTTCTCATAATGTTGTTTTTTGTGGCACTTCTGCTGGTTGGGGTAAGTTTCTTGCTTCACTCTGTAAAGCTGCAACTATTATAAAGAATTTCTTATACACAAGAGTATACAAAGTTTTATGAAACAGTATACATATAGATATATAGTGCAAGACTTTTTTAGAACTAAGGTTGAATGGAGTGTCCTGTAGTCGAGAGACAGAAGAAGCATACAAAGGACATTGTTCAATTCTAAGGAGGGACCTTTGTAGTTTTGTCATTTTTTCCCCCCGTTCTAAGGCTGTATATATTATTTTTTTCCTCACTATCACCAGTAGGTTTAAAGTATTGTATTCTAATTCCTGTTCTGGTTAAGCTGTGTCTATAATAGTGTTTATAATTACCCAACAAGGGCCAGTAGTGGCAAAGAGGTCCAGGTGGCTGGCAGATTACTTTGTAACATGAAACCCTTATTTTTGCAAATTAAGTAAGAAACCAAAAATAGTTTCAAAGGTAATAAGAGTTCCAGAAATTGTAAAATCCTCACTCGGACTAAAAACCACAGTGTTTTGGTGTCTGATCAGCCTTTCAAATTCGTTGGTCTGTTCATCCAACCGGCCTTCCAGGACTGTATTTCATGTCTCAGTAGTACCTGAGGCATCACAGTTTGAACACAGGACTGTTTTTACTTTGCACATCTGATAAATTCTCACTGTATTCCAGCAAAAGTTGAGCCACTTCTTTTTCTGCTGCCCTCTGCATTGCCCTCCACCCACTGTGTTGATTGAGTAGACCAGTTAAAATTTAAAAAAAAAAAAAAATCACAGCTGTTTTTTTATTTTAACGCAGTGCTCCCACTGCTCCCAACATGGCCAAACTTGTCATAAAAGTTCAGATTTTTGACAGCTTTCTGCCTGTGCACAGCTTGTTGTATAATCTTGTCCTTTGTTGGGGAAAATCGGGAACAAGTGGTGTGATTGCTAATGGAAACAACAGAATCATTGAGTCATTGTCATGTGAAAATTGGATGGCAACAGGGAAAAAAATTGCGAGCTTCCCTTAAGAATCGACCCTGATAAGAAACCGTGTAGATCTCAACTGATGCCCTCAAAGAGCACACAGACCAGCACATTTTCACACTATCAAATTATCATACCTGCATGGGGACAAATCCTCTTTACAGTCACACTTATTAAAGAACTCTTTTACATTTTAAACACATACTATCAAATACAGTCACGAATCACAAAAATGTTATTAGTCACGGAATTAAAACAAAGTGGGTGGACCCTGTCACTTAACCCGAGGGGTTGGCATCCTTGCACCCTCCTCTCCTGATAGACCCCTCCTGGCACTTTTATTTTTTTGCTAAATGGTATTTTCAGTGCATTTTTTCCCCTCTAAAGCTTGACCCAAGATCACTGTTTTATCCGACTCCATTTAATGTACTAAAGGGCAAATTAATACAATTTGCTCTTGATGAAAAACAAGAACCGTCCCAGCAATAGAGGCCGATGATTGGACGGGTAGAGTGGATTTTTACAAACAACCTCATTTAACTCAGTTTGAACAAGCGTGCGTCTCTGAACTTCCATCCATTTGTTCAGAGACCTCCTCTGACAAAAAAAATGAAAGCAAATGAATAAACTGTTGTTTACCTTTTCTATAAACACAGCGTTCAGTTACACAATAATGTATTGTCAAGTGCCTTCACCTGCAAATTGCAATGTATCGGGCCGCGGGGTGAGAATGAATTTTGTTTTGAATGACTATGTGCAGCCCTCTTCAACTCTGAACACTGTGTTCTTGTTCTTGCGAGTGGTGGGAGTCGAATAATGCACTTCTCTAACACTCCAGTGGCACCTCAGACTATTAAGATGACAGGTTTATATATTTGTTGTCTGATGCCATCTGCTTTAAACTTTTACTCTGATAACTGAGAAGATAATAAAAGATGGAGATTAATAGCAACTGCTTATTGTCCAATTCAAGACTTTAGACTCTAATGTGCTGTGTCTGTCTTCCATAGATCTTTCTAAAAGGTGTGACAGATCATCACCATCACTTGTCTGCAATAAGACAAATTCCAAGTAGTTGCTTGTTAATATCAAAAATGTTTTGTTCAAAGACCAAATGAGCTTTCTTGCTTGACAACTGTGACACAAGCTCAGCTTCATCAGTTTTCCTCATTAGCTGACTATACACGGTAAATAAGTCATAATGTCTGGAATGCTTTTGGGTTGTTTACTAAGGGCGACTCACCATATAATTCAGTGTATAAAGTAGGAGCTGCCAGAGACGGTTTTAGCCGTGTCAGCCTATGGCTTTATTAACCTGTCATGTTGTTGTTTGGCTGCAACATCTGAGTAAATTCTACCGAGCACACACACTATTTTAAGAGCTCTGGCTGTAAAGGCCTGGCTGTTTACTGACTGGGTGCCTCTGTAGCCTAAAGCATTTTGACAGTTGTCAACACTGGTGTACTCTGAAATTTCAATAGAATCAATATGTCATTCACTTCCACAGCCCATTTTAGGGACCACTATCAAGGCTACAGGAAGGTGTTGCACCTCAAAAATACTTAGAAACTAATTATATGCGTGTTAAGGAATTAAGGACAGGGTTATCTTTGGTTTAAGCCTGTTTTCTCTGCTAGGTTTTTTTTCCTCTCCATTATGTTGTTTTTCATCTTATTTTGTATCCTTAAATTCACATGTAAACAAAGCCCTTGTCAGTGCTCTTTAATCTGGGGAAGGCTGCATTGTGGCATGTGTCACCTCCGTAACACTGTTGTTGACAGGCGCTGCTTTACACCTGTGAAAAGTGTTGAGATCTGCAAGGCGGACGTAATGCCTGGAAGGCTCACGCTATCCATCCAACTTAGGATTTATTGCTTTTTTGATTCTGATCCTGTGGCAGTGTGATCAATGGAAAGCGGGTTGTCGAAGGGTAAACACTGCTGGCAACACTAGCTGTGATTGTAATTAAAGTGAAAGTGGCTACCGTGTCTAATCACAGGAATTTCAGCTGGCTATATTTACTCTGTTGTACTTTCAACTGCATGTTGACGTTCGAGTAAATCGACCTCATCAGACTTAAAGGACCAATTGACAGATTTTCCGCCTCATCTCTAACAATCCGAATTAGGGCTGCAAAAGATAACATTACTTGTTCCTGATGTTCTCTTTGTGTCTGGGAAGCAGTTTAAAAATCTGTTCTTCTACCAGCACCAATGCTGTCGTTTGATGTGTGCAGTAAAGTAGTTAGAAGCCAGTAGCACTCCAGGCTGACCGAGCTGTCTGGGTAGCCGAAGGTGTGCTGAAAATACCGCTTAAAAACAAAACTTTCTTGAACTGCAGACAGCTACGTCTGAAACGGCAAAAAAAAAAATAGCATCTTAAAATATGAGTGCAAAGGATATTAAGCTGTATTTACTCATGCCAGAGTATACGGCTAAAGAAATGCGGCTGTATCAGCCGTGCAAGAGGTTGCAGTCGTAGGAGAGCATCCAGAAACTGAGCTGCTGAGAGCAAACAGAACTGGTGGTGCTTCTGCTCAAATGCCCCTCTGATGCCAAGAGACATTGAATCATTCTGCTGCAATGAATTTCAGTGTGTGTGTTTTTTTTTGTTGGATGCTGTCGCCAAGCCCAACCAAAAGAGCCGCGCGTGTGTCACTATGTGCTGGAGATCTTCTTCAGAATACTGACAATGAACTGGAAAAGACAACCGAAACCAGTCGAGAGGGCTGAGGATCATTGAGTACTTTTGTCGCCTGAGGCGAAGTGTCGGCCGAGAAAGGTGATACATGGCGACATTTGAGAAGTGTTTTTCTCAGCATATTGTGTTGTTTTTGTTTACAATAGCTGTCAATGTTACAGTATATGATGAGTACAAAACCACTGAGAAACCACTTTCTTTCCTGTCATTGGCTCTCTGCTAACAATATCGTATGGCTGCTTATTGTTTGTTTGTTGTTTGAGTGGGTGCTAAAAAAAAAAGAAGGGAGAGACTTGCTAAAGGCATCAGGGTTTTGGAAAGATTTGGAGATGGGCTGTCAGAAGCTCACGCAATGCATCCTGGGACATGTGGGCACTGCCGGCATGGATCTGCTTGCAGGAAAATGCAGAAAAACTCATCTTTCTCTGTCAGTTTAGCATAAACTAAAAAATGCATTGCTACAATTGTTTACATTTACCATCAACACTGAGGACATCCAAAGAAGAAGAAACAGAATTTCCCTTTAACTGAGTTGTTGGTTAAATTTTATTTAGTCATTTGTTTTCTTGAGCATAAAGAGATTATATTCCATTTGTATTTCAGCAAGAATTGTTTTGCTAAGTCAATAAAAATTCACTCGAGTACATATCTGTCTCCCACTTTCAGCCGCACTTGGGTCTTCATCTGACTACTGTTTACAGCAGCAGATAATGTGATTATGTATTTGGATGCAGGGCACCACTCCACTGAGATATGCATCCACACAGTTCCCATAATAACCCTTACATAACACAATATTCATATCTGTTGGGACCTTACAATATTATTGTTGATGTTTAACGCAGTTGTTTTGATATCTATTTCATTTATTCATTCATCAACTAACCTGCTTATTAACCGGCTTTCTTGCTTGCCATGATTTTCTGAGACTGCCAGAAGAGTTTGGACCAAATAGTAAACCAAAATGTACGACCCTGAATAAACGGCGTCCTTCTGTTTGTTTCCTGTCAGACTAATCATATTACTGCCAGTGATTAAGGGAGTGTGTTTTTCTCCTTTTCTTACCTAACTGCATATTTTTGGTGAAACCTGCATTACGTTTGTGTTGCTGTTTACTCAAAATTTAAAAATGTATGTGCACATAATACACTGTAAGCATCATACATGAAAGAGTCTAAAAAGACATCCTGATGAACTAAAAAAAATTAAACTTCAAAATTAGTAACCAATACAATTTTACTGAAAATTTTAAAAGAAAGAAACCATGCAACTCTCTCCCTGACATCATACAGACAAATCAGAAGCTCCACACAGATGAACATTCACAACAATTCCACAATAATTCCATCATGTTTCCTCATGAAAAGATCAAAGGCTCGAGTGCATCTTGGGTGTAGTGGTTCATTTCACCGTCACAATCATGATGAATTGAAGCAAATATTTGGTACCTAATGAGTCTGCAAAACATCTTGACACAAATACAATGCCAATCACGTAATATGTTAATATGTCTTGGGGATTATTTTGGTTGTTGGTTTTAATAGTCTCATTTTATGCCTGTCACACATCATCAGAGTCACGAAATGAAAGGCTCGCTCTTTCTCGTTGTGTCCAGAAACTCGGACATGCAGAGGGATTTGGCCAGCAGAGAAAAGTTATCTGCTGAGTAATGAAAGTTCAGATTATAATGACTACACTGTAATAACTTCTGCTGAACTCTCAGTGACCTGGTATCAACTGCTAAATGTGGAGGGGCACATGAAGTGGAGGAGTTGCTCTGTACAATCAGCAACGACAAGGCAGCCAAATCTGTCAAAATCCTGATGATGGATAAACAATATGAACCTCTTGGAACAACTATCAACGGCATGTAAATACAAAAACAGTAAGACATTGGCACAAACTGCTTCATTTGGACGAGAGGTCGGGTTTGAACTACAGCCTGAAAGTTTTCATTTTCAGAAAGCATGCTTGTGTGATAATTGATGCATTTCAAAAAGCAGACCGCTGACAAACAGTTCTGCCAGCTTTACGGATGCAATAAAAACTCAATTCAGCCGACAAAAATTGATGACCAAAGAAGTTGCCAACACAATTAACTGTTGATTAGTTTTCGTGTAGATTTAGAAATGTTCTGAAATGTAGGCATAACTGCTTAATGGAGTGAACAATACCATGATGGCAACACTCTTACAACCAAAAACCTCCAAAGAGTGGGAGCATTTCACTCTCTACAATTTGCATTGTACAAAATCTGATTTCCGTTTCTTTCTTAATCATAAAACCGGTCGAGGAGGTGTTACATAAATGCTACGAAAGTGTCAAAATGCTCAGTCCACAGAGAAATGCACACAGCCTGTTTTCACACCAATGATGTTTTGACTTTCCATTTTGTAGTTTGTACAGTTTGTAATGTCACAAACTCAAGCTCATGTCAAAAGTCATATAGATGGTTTTCTTCAAAGGAAGCAGACTCCCCAGAAAGTGGCTGACCTCCCTGAGACTACTGTCCACGGTTGATGGAGAAGTGTTTTCAAGATATGATTGTGCAGCTAAAACCCGAATACATTCGATCCATCCAGAACTCATCTTACTCACTTGGTGGAAAAGAAATATGAAACAAACTTTCTGTCGAAGTGTTAAACTCTCACACACATTCCCTCATTCACATTGACGCACACACGCAGACATGCAAACACACAGAATAGTAAATTGCATTTGATGAAAAGACAGAATTCATGAAGAAATTATATGAAAAAATGGGCAGAGAAATGTGAATAAAGATGTAAAACCGTGAATGTTGGCTGTAAATACCGTATGGGTCTCAGCACTTCAAAATGTCAACTAAAGTCACCTCTGATGTCTTTAAAAGGTAAAGGAAACCATTAAGGATCCTCTTCAGACAAAATCAAGTTGTTAGCCTTGTTCACGTGGTGCGTTTTTAATGCTACAATATGTCTGGTGGTTTAATCAATACAAGAAGTGGAACTTTAAAGAAGTCAAAAGCTCTTTAACACAGAGAGCAGATGTCTGGATTAGTCGTCCAACAGAGGCAAACTCTGATGAGATTGACAAATGAAGACTTTGAACCTTACCACCACAGCCAATCATACTGATAAGGCTGCAGGAGGTGGTAGCAAAATTAGACATCTTGCCTGGCAAAATAAAAGTTGTACTTCATGAATATGTCCAATATGATGGTATCAATCCAAGCGATGGAAGAAAAACCCCACCTCATAGTCGACAATACCCTCAAAGAGCCCAACATCAACAGAGCTGTAGGAGCTGCAGGAAACACTCCAGGGGAAGCGAGCTGCCCAATAAAACTGCCCAGGGGAAACAGCAGCAAATCAACACACCAGAAAAAAAGCTGATCCACGACGTCGGTACAAGATGGAACAGTATGTACTGCGTGACAGAGAGACTCCTGGAACGGTGCTGGCAACTTCCTGCTCCTCTATCCGGTCCTGCAGTAACTCCAAGGGACAACATTGCTTTGACTTGAAGCAAGATCAATAAGTGCTGCTACAATGGCTGCAGCCTTTTGAACATGCTACCTTTTACCTTAGCGGACAGGAGTACGCAACCGTTGCATGTCGTCCCCAGCAGGTCAAAGGGCTGCAACAGTCCAAACAGCAAACTCCTCGTTTTGAGCTCAGGAAGTATTTTTGGACAGCGCAGAAAAAGTGATCAATAAAGGGGAGCTAGAGGAGTCTGAACACCATCTCAGCAGTGAAAAGCAACCCAATTGTGGTTTCAGCTGTCGCTTACCCAAGATTAAGAAAGGTGACGTTAATGGCACAATGGGAAAAACTAGGATATATGAGCGCAAGCATCAGCAGAGGCTTGATGCTCCAGGTAGTAAAAGAACCAGAATTGCATAACCTGATTGAGTCTGACACACCCGGTCTTAGTGAGAAAGAAGAATCAAACAGATCCAAATGGTGAGTAATGAATTTCAGATGTACTCCACAGAAGAAAGACCCTTTCAGATGGAGGGAAAATGAGGGGTGTTTTTCCACACTGTTGAAAAGTTGCAAGATCTTTTCTGTGCATTACTGCAACATCCACTGCATCAAAGTGCATCTTCTCTGCAAAGGGGAATATTGGCTCTCAGATGACTGCAAGCCTCTCATGAGACCGAGGCTCTCTTCCTTTTCAATACAAAATTGTGATTAACATGTAGCCTAATGTGTGGAGCACAGACAGCACCAAGCACATGAACTTTTCTATCCTTGCCTTTGTGTTTATTTCTTGTAGGTTTAGATGGATTGTTTGATTTATTTTATTAACAGGAAACTGTTGTAGTTGTGATTCATAATCCTAAGAGTCAATAATTTGCTTCAATAACAATATATTATTCAACTATCAAAAGGTAATTATTTGCAGCCCTCGCCACCTTTTTAACCTAATCAGTGATTGATAATGCCACATAAGGTTATTGCATATCAGCGCATATGAGCCTGTGATATAAAGTGACTGCTGGGATCAGACACTGTATTCGAGGCAATTGTTTTTAATGTAATTGTTTTATGGGGGGCAAAAGTCAAGAGATCACAGGAAACGAGGGGAGTACACGATGGGAATGATATGTACCAAATGTCCCCAGCCGGTTATGATCCAGAGACGTTGTGGTTAATTGTCAGCTCTTTAACCGTGAGGCCAACAGGGCACTTATTCTGGGCTTCTTTGGAAATAACAGTGTTTTAATTCAACATATCCAAGGACAAGTTGTTATTTTGCTCCCCTGCCAGACACGGTAGACTTTGAAATAATTACTTCAACAATGACTAAGTTCTATTTAATTGCTTTATACATTCAAGGCATTGCACATTATTGGTACAGTAGAATCAGCTAACTTAATGAATCCAAAGGCCACAACCAAAGGAATTAAATTCCCCTTTATTTGCAAAATCTCTTCCAAGAATACTTTTAAAGGGGTCGCAAACTTTCAGTTGAACTTACATACCTTTTTTCAAAATACTACAACACAAAGTGGAAGTTGTTTGTTTTACCACATGCAATTGGATTGTAAAACCAATGACCAACGTCTAACCATTTTTTTTTAATACAGTCAAACACCGCATTCAATATGTAGCTGTACAGATTTTACTAATTAAAAACAATAAACAGGGAGCACAAATGCTCTAAGACTGAGGGGTTTAAGACCGTTTTAGCTCCATGAAAATATTTTTACTAATTGCTATGAAGATGATAAAAGAACATATACCAAAATGATCTGCACAACATGTCCAAGTCACTATCCTCAAGGATAAAACATTCTTTTAGACCTAATGTATGCTCACCTTCATGAATCATGACTCCAAAACCCCTGAAGCTGAGGCAACCATATAACCGGTTAGTGAGGGCTCAGGTCACATGGGCTAAATTGCCCTTCACTGCAGAGTCCCGAGTCCTCGACGAATACTACACGTCCTTCCCTACATTTCCTATTTCTACTGTGCAGCACAAACAACCCTGAAAGAAATTGGGATGGGAAGCAAAAATATTGTTTAATATTGGCTGGGAACTATTCAACTATTATTACAAGGCCCCACTGGTGCAGCACGCACACACAAGGGGAGAGAGAGACCCATTCATTCCATAAACTTGGGCTCAACAAATACCGGACTTTGAAAACCCTCGGCTTGGACAAAGCTGATGAGAAGTCTTTAGCTGTAATCTTTGAGATGAGGTCGACAGGTTTGCTCTGCACATCCAACGTCAAACCTACTTCATCTGGTGACAAAGCTAGCCATCGATCGTTGATCGGTGGATGGACTGTCTGCTCAGTGCTTCGCTCTCAAATCGCTGTCCACAGTTGTGGTAGACTTATATGCTAGCTTTACCTGACAGAGTTAGTACAGTACCTCATTTATATTCAATTTTTTTGAAGGTATTTCACAGGACTTTTTGACAGCTGTAGTAGTTTTCTCAGTGAACAGTGACGGAGTTTGTTATTTTGAACCACATTGCTAATATCCTACTGGAAGTTGATTTTAAAGACTGAATAAATAGAAAGAAGAAGGGAGAGGAGAAATTTGGGAAATGGGTAAAGAGAAGCAGTGCTACTAGCGCCAGAGAGTCCAGATGGGAAACAAAGTAATTAACAGCAGAGGGGAGGCCAGGCACAAGTTCCCAGATTAAACAGAGGCTCTTTCTCCTGCGTTTGTGTTTGTGTTTGTGTGTGTGTGTGTGTGTGTGTGTGTGTGTGTGTGTGTGTGTGTGTGTGTGTGTGTGTGTGTGTGTGTGTGTGTGTGTGTGTGTGTGTGTGTGTGTGTGTGTGTGTGTGTGTGTGTGTGTGTCACTCTCAGCCTGCCCAGGAGTTACAGAGCACAGCAACGGATGGGATCCAACAGAGAACAAGGGAAAGTCACAGACATCAAACAAACTGTCAAGCTTTAGACAAGAGTCGGAGGGGTGCGTTTCAGCATGTAATTAATTAGGACAGGAGGGAAATGGTAATAGCCTGCTGTCAACGCATCCATTTAAACCCATCAGGTCTCATTCTTTCAAGGTGGACGGCTGAGTTAATTTATGTATGCTCGTACAAAATGAGCTTTTTTTTAAAAAAAAATTTATGTCCTGGCACCAAAGTGTCATGGGATGGTCTTTACACAATACGTATTAATAACTCATCTGACATTATGAAAACTAATTTGTCATATTTGTACTTTGTAGGGAATGAACACAACAGCTTCAACAGCTGTAAATAATGATAACAACCGCCCATCAATAAATGCTTCTTTTTTTTTTTTAAGCTTATGTCTTTTTCTAAACAGTGTTGGAAAGGTGTTGACTTTGCTCTAATTCTCAGTTATTGTGACATATGACATTATAATTATGATAGTAATTTGTTGAGGTGTTTACTGCACTGAATGTTACTTGAGTTTTGTTTTAATTAGGATTTTGCATGACCTTTTTAGTAGAGTTTGTATTAGATTGTATTAATTATGACTAAACAATATAAAACAGTAATATGGAAGGTACTTCAGTTATTTGTATTTCATTGCATTTTGCGAGGTATTCTCTGTTTGTGCTCAACACAACAGGGACATTAAGCAATGTAATGCAATCTACTCCTCACTCACTGCGGCCTCACAGCACAAACTGAACATTAAAAGCTTTGAAAAGGTGATATTTACATATTGAATTGTAATGCATGACACAGAAATTAATTTTGCATCAGACAGTCTGATGCAGTGACTATGTTTATTTGATTACAAAGGCCCACGCCAGTTTATTCAAACAGCTTTTTGGACTCTTCTGGGGAATGGGAACAACACCGCCCATTTTAATTACTCTATCAGAGAAGTGATTTGCTTAATTACGAATTCTGAGTTCAGGGAGTTATTCGATTGTTATGAGAGCACAGGTTAACAGGACTGTTTTTCAGCTTTCTGGAGAGAGGAGGGAGAACAAAGGAGCACAAAAAAGCAGCACACGGTAAAACAAATATAGACGTACCGCTCAAAACCCTGAACACAAAGTCTCTTAATGACCTCACCTCTTTCGCACCGTACTACAGCCTTCACGCTTCAATGACCCGCTCTCACTTTGTCTCCCATTACTGTGAAAATGTGTCCAGAGAGAAAACTATGGTAAACCTGCTGATGCCCAACAGCTTTGGCCATCTTAAATATGATGACACTCCTCCCTGTTGCCTCTGCAAAGTGCTAAAAAAGTAAAAATGAAGTAGGATTTCAGCTGATGTGTGAAAAAGCAGCATTTTTAACCGTGGCGAGGGAGAGGAACGGAGGGGAAGAAAACAAGACAGCAGTGTTTCCCCGAGCTGCTGCAGCGAGGCTGAGGTGCCATGTGCGCGAGGAAAAAGTTAACTCGCAGGCAAAAACAGGTTTTTAACTCTCAAAACTTTTGACATTTATTGAACAAAAAATATTTTTTCAACAACCACCAATATAGTGGAAAAATTTTTAACATTTTAACATAATTTGACCTTAAGTTTTTCTGTTTGACACAAATCTCCCACTTATTCTTAACTGTCCATTTTTCCAGCATTAACTTTCATCGCTTCACATATGAATGTTGGTTACACTACAACACTGAGTTGATGATCATGTGCTTTTACTTAATTTTGAGAATTTTCTTGGGGGGGTGGGAGGAGGGTGGTCTTCAATAACTTTATTTCTTACAGTTTAGTGTCACAAAAAAAAAATCTCTTCACACATCATTGGTCTTCTGTTGGTTATTCTACAACTGATACTTTGAAAAAAATGTACTGTTGTATAATTTTGAAGAATTCTTATTGAAAAACAAAACAGTAGATCATTGATATGTGAAGTCAATTTAGGGACAACAAAGTGAAAAAGACTTTGAGAAGTTATTTCATACAAAGTAAAATAAAATATCCCAAAAATGTTGCACAATTTTATTTTTCTAAACTAAGTCTTGCAGCATAGCAAACAGGAGACCATCAATGTATGAAGTGATTTTGGTAACAGTACCCTGGATAAGGCCGACGTTATTAAATCCAAAAACATGCACCTCAGGTCAGGTTACCTGGCGCCGCGCTAGTGGCAGCCTGCTGCAGCATCTCCCCCCTGAGAGCCCCCCTGCTGTAGTGAAGAAATTTCCCCTCGGGGATTAATAAAGTGTATAAAATTTAAAAAAATAAAAAAATATTTTTAAAGTAGGCTACATTTTATTTTCCAGTGTCGCTTTGTAGACGCTCCGTGCACTCACGGCCGGCTGCACACGCAGACCCGTGTCTCTGTTCAGCTCCGACGATGCTTTTTTCGGATTATAATTAGGCTGTAGTTTGTGATTGTAGCTCGTTGTCGTTCTTGTTTTAAAAAAAACGTTTAATTAACGAGTTATTGATTCAGGAAGTCGGAGGCTGTTGATATGGTCTCCACCTCCTCCGGTCAGATGAGTGTGTTTGCTGTGCGCCACTCAAGTGAAGCTGCGGGACTATTTTCTGTTCCGTTCATAATAATCCCGACAACGTGATCACCTCCGCTGCTTTATTGTGGCCGTGTACCCGCCGCTGGTTGTTGTCGTTGTGTTCTAATCATCAGCTCAACGTGAAGTCGCCTTATGTGACTCACGGGTGTGGGAATTGACCCGAGTATGAGTCCGTAGAGCAAAATAATATGACGTTAGTCGTCTACTCCTCTCCTCAAATGACAATTAAAAAGTTACAGCAGCTACTGAATGCACATCGGGGAAACACTGAGAGAGGGAGTTTAACACTTGTTTGGTGAGTCAGGGCAAATAATCTGGGGCTAAGCATTTAGGAGTAATGTGATAATGAGAGAGGAGGTGGAGCAGATGAGAACACCAACACCATCTCATCAGAATGCTCATATGAGAAAATGCGTGACGTCTGTCGCAGCTCATTACACTACACAGCAGAGAGTTTGATTCCTGTTATGGCCCACATTGCCAAGAATGTTTTCAAAGTGAATGACGGGCAGACTAAGCATATGGCCATTAAAGGAAAGTACTCCACTTCCAAGCAGATGAGGATTGCCACCATCTCGCAGCTCAAATCTTCAGTGGTTAAAGATCTTGCAAAGCAACTCACCCTGTGAGCCGACTTCTCTCTCTGGCACCATGTGCCATTTGTACAGATGTAACTTACTTTTTGTCAAGTATGTGTTCCTCGAAATCTCTCTTGCTATACCTTCTCTAAATATTACTATTCATTTCCAGTGGTTTACTGCCCTCGTTAAAGGAAATACCCACAATTGTTCATCCATATTATCATAAATTGGCTGTTCTGACTTCAGACACCGGGTGTTTAAAATTATTTATATAAAATTGTAACTTCATTTTGAATCTTTTAACAGACTATGAAAACAATTGCCAGGTTGAAAACGACCCTAATTTAAATTTAAATGCAGAGCAAATAAATCATGATGGCACAGATGAATTCAAGGTTATCAGGATGATACAAGACTTAGAAATTGTGCATGTTAGCCAGGCGGAAACACAAATACTTAATTTGGAAATAAAAGAGGGGCTCTACTTTCTTTACATTGAGTGTTAGCTGTTTTGGCAAATCAGAACTGGCGACAGGCTACATGAATATTTAAATGACGATGAAGGGAAATAAAATTTCAGTCTCTGTGCTAACTGGGTCTTCTTCAGGAAGTATCACCTTCGGGAAGAGACAGGCAGTGAAACAAACAATAAAAAGCTGCTCTATCCATAGAGGATGCTTTCTACAGATCAAAACATTTACCATTTAATATGGTCCAGGCCTCAGTGGTTTTGAAAATGAGGCCTTATAGTGCAAGAATTGTGTGGGAGGACAAGCTCAGGATGTGTCAATGTAGTGACATTTTGATTTTATTTTTTTTTTTTTTTCACCACAGGGGACTAAATGAGAAAAGGATAAATGGCCATGGCAGGATAAAGGTGACAGAAGACAAGAAGAAAATAAAGGGGAAGGGGATGAAGAGTAAAGCAGGAAAATAAAGGATCCTGCTGCGTCACCGAGAGATAAATAGAGGGATGAAGGTCTTCATCTACCCAGAAGGGGTGAGGCCAGCAAGGTTTCCTGTCGATTAAAAAAAAAACAACAACAAAAAAACGGGGTTTTTGGCCCCCACAAAGCAAGGCCTTTAAAACCTGCAGAGCAACACACGGATGGGGACCATGAAGCTTTACACACAAAAATTGAACCACAATTGGTCAGCATCACGCCTTTTGGAAAACTGAGATCATAAAATATCTACCGAAAGACACTTTGCTTTAAACTGCCACGGAAGGGAAATGAGAATGAACGAACAGTGGATCCTGGTAACATTTCCATCACTCAAGACAGATTTTCTACATTGTTGGGGTGTATCGACTTCTACAAACTTTACAGAAAGATCCTGACAGATAGACAGATACATTAATGTCAAATAAGAAAAAAAGAGAAGGACAGGTTTCCCAAAGTGGGAGAAAAGAAGGAAGATAAATGACACACATAAGCTGGAACAACATTAGACAGGCAGAAGAAGAGTCAGACAAGGCACACAGGGAAGATGGGACGAGGAGGGGATGAAGATAAATGTGATAGGGGGGTGGGAGAAAGCATGAGTAAGGGAGAAAGAGCTGTTTCCAGTTCAAACAAACTGATACATTACAAGATCTAAGGGTTACCGCTGCCTTTACTCAAAGCAGGAAAGTGGCATGAAGAAATGTGTGGAGAGGTCTGAGCAAAGGAGGAACGGGGGAAAGAAAAGGCAAAAAAAAGGAAGCATGGTGAAAGGCCGACATCTCTGAAAGCTGCGGGAGATTGAGAAGGAGTGATCTGAGGGAAGAATGAAAACAGAGGCGAGAAGGAGGGGGATGCAACAGGGAAGAAAGGCGTGTTATGATGGGGATGGAGAGGGAAATATGACAGGCAGGAAGACAGCAACGGGTAATATGAATTCATGTAGGCAGCTGATGGACAGTTGAATGTCAGGCTGGCAGTCATTTTTGTAAACAGCGACACTGCGTGTTCTCATCTCATCACACTGCTTCAGCCGGGAGACAAAACAAGCAAGTGACGGGGAGAGAGATGAAAGAGGAGCGTAGTGTGCGGCTGACTGAATCAAAGGCAGAGCAGGGGTGACTGAGGCAGTCACATTTGAGGTCGACCAGATTCCAAATGTTACAGATCACAAACAGCAGAATCTCAAAGGCCAACAGAACAAAGTATAAATGAATTTGTGACACCAGAAGAAGCACTGTGTCCATATTCAGCTCTCTAAACCCGTGAGACTCACTGGCAGGGAAAAAAATAACACAATCACATGGGATCTAAAATCATACTAATAGCCCGGTTTGAACATGTTCAGAGAACCCACTATACTTTAAATCAGGTTTCTGTATTTCTTATTAGCATAATTCGACCTAGTCACAAATTGTTGATATTTTTCATGTATTTGTACGTCGTATTTCATGTTTTCCCAACAATATCCATTACATCTGCTTGCAATGCAGTCATAGCGCTCGATTGGGGTACAAATTGTCGTCTTAGCAACAGTAGATATTGAACGAAATGAGGAGTGACTTGACACTTCTTAAATCAGAAACCCGAGATGCCTGTTTACATACCGAGCTATCACAAAGGTACAATATTTGAGGTTGTCAAACATTGCCGTTTTCAAAAGGATAACGTCATATTGTGCTCCAGGTTGCAAGTCACGTCAACATCTCGGGAATCTGTGTTCTTTTACCGTTTCCTGATTGATGAGGCACATATGCGAGTCGCCATTAGCTACTATTGGTCAACAGCTAATAACAGCAATAAACCATTTCTAGCTGACATTATTGTCATTACCAGCAAAATCCGATGGATCATAAACCCATATAATGTTAGGTACTGTTTAACGTTTGTACAAGCCGGTGGATTGATTAGTGCTAGTGCTGGATACTGTAATATATCTAGCACTTCAATCGTGTGAATACTGACTTTAATGTTAACTGTACACTCCACGCTTGACAACTAAACTTTCACTTCCAGTGTTTGACATGCCGGCCAGGCAGCCGCCAGGTCTCACCTTCAATATCATGGATGTGAGCTTCAATCCAGCTGCTGTATGCTTTTTTTTTTTTTTTTTTTTTTAACTATTTGGGGATCCTGGCAAATGCATCTGCCCATTTATCAACTTGATCAAAGAAAAGTGATCGTAAACAAGTCAAGTTTTCCAACCACCTCACCCAGGTTTTACTTGGCAGTGTTCAAAGATCCTGAACCGCTCCTTGATCTTATTCTTTCAGTCATTACCCACTTTTCATGACTCGATGTACATCAAGTGCTTTACCTCCAGTACAGTCAGATATAGTGACCGCATTACCGCTACCGCTTCTTCCAGACCAATGTAATTAAAGGCCTCGTTTCAAATTAAAAGCCCTCTCGCGTTTCATATGCGGTGCAGCCACATACTAGGTTTTGACCTGGTCTTGTTTTAAAGCAGTATATGATAAACATGCAACGCTCTAAAACTCTGAGCGTAACTGGGGTGAACACACAAATCATGTCTTAAAAGCCATTAATTATTAAGGCCAATACACAAAGAGGAATGCTGCCCCATTTACTGTGGATTCATCAAGAAAGGAAATCTAGATCTAAACCAGTTATATACATATCAGTAAGTTGATATACTACAAATGAACATCCATTTCTAAATATCAGCCACAAATTAAATTTCTGTGGGTGCTTTAAAGTATAAAACTGTAGTTTAAAGAAAGATCAGGGATATAGTTGTCCAGAAATGTAATCGGCCTGAGGGATAAAGCAGCAAAGCGGCAGCCTGCTGGGTTCACCCTTTTCCTTCTCGCTGCCAAGCACCGCACCAGAGTGGGAGAAATCGGTGACCTTTGGCGGAGCAAAGCACTTCCCTCCCTGTCTGAGTGTTTAAAGGTTTCATGTTAAGGTCACGTGTACGAGACTCGTATCAGCTGGGGCCCACTGGCACATGATGGGAGAAATCGCTGCTATACACTTTTAGCAAAAAGGGTTCCCCAAAAAAAAAAAAAAAGAGGTACAGCTTTACTTACTGAATTACTGTTTTTTTTTTTTCAACAGCTGAATAACTTATTGGCCGTAAATAAATGTTTTGATGTCTTCCAGTCAGGCTTTCGACAGCGCCACAGTACTGAAACTGCTCTTGTTAAGGTTTTCAATGACATCCACTTAAACACAGAGGGTGGCAGAATTTCAGTCTCAGTATTACTGCACTTCAGTGCTGCATTCGACACGGTCGATCGTGACATATTACTAGACAGACTAAAAATCTGGGTGGGACTCTCTGACACAGAACTAAACTGGTTTGAATCCTACTTGAAGGACCGAGAATACTTTGTGTCTGTAGCTAATTACACATCAGAGCGGACTAAAATGACATGTGGTGTTCCCCAAGGTTCAATTCTGGGGCCTCTTCTGTTCAACATCTACATGCTTCCACTAGCTCAGATTATGGAAAGAAACAAAGTGTGTTATCATAATTATGCAGACGACACACAAATCTACATAACTATATCACCAGGGGACTATAATCCCATACAAGGATTGGGTAAATGCATTGAACAAATCAACAACTGGATGTGCCAGAATTTTCTTCAATTAAACAAAGATAAAACAGAAGTAATTGTTTTTGGGGCCAAGGAAGAACGATTGAAAGTCAGCGCTCAGCTTCAATCACTGATGTTAAAAACCACAAACCGAGCCAGAAATCTGGGTGTAGTTATGGATTCAGACCTCAATCTGAACAGCCATATCAAGACAATTACAATAAATCAGCCTACTATCACCTGAATAATATATCAAGGATTAGAGGATTTATGTCTCAACAGGATTTGGAAAAACTTGTCCATGCATTCATCTTCAGTAGACTCAACTACTGTAACGGTGTGTTTAAGGGTCCCTGTAAAAAGTCAATCAGAACGCTGCAGCTCGAGTCCTCACTAAGACCAGGAAACTGGATCACATCACTCCAGTTCTGAGGTTTTTACACTGACTTCCTGTCCAACAAAGAATTGACTTTAGAATCCTGTTGGTGGTTTATAAAGCACTGAATGGTTTAGGGCCAAAATACATTTCTGATCTGCTGCGACCTTATGAACCATCCCGACCCCTCAGGTCGTCTGGGACAAGTCTCCTATCTGTCCCCAGAGTCAGAACTAAACATGGAGAAGCAGCGTTCAGGTTTTCTGCTCCACATATCTGGAACAAACTCCCAGAAAGCTGCAGGTCTGCTGAGACTCTCAGCTGCTTCAAATCAAGATTGAAGACTTTTCTGTTTGCTGCTGCCTTTAATTGAACCAGACTCAAGGATGTTGATCAATTTCCTGCATTTCTGCATTTTATTACTGTATTTTATTTCTTAAGCTGCACTGCAACTTTTATTCTATTTTAACTTGTTTAATGTTTTAATGACTGTTTTTAATGTTTCGATCAATGTTCTTCATCGTTTTTGAATTTGCTTTTCCTTTGCCTGATGTTTTGATGCTTTTAATAGTTTTATGTGAAGCACTTTGAATTGCCTTGTTGTTGAACTGGGCTATACAAATAAACTTGCCTTGCCAAATATAATCGCTTCCCCTTTAACTAATAACTTGTGTACAGTACATACCACAAAGGCAGAGTTTACAGTAGAGCTGCAATAATTAGCTGAGTGAATACTCAACAGAAAATGAACATGCAAATATTTGAATTCGTGATTTATTTAAAAAATTAAATTAAATTAAATTTAAAAAAAACAGCTTCTCAGATGAATGCTTATCTTTGTCATACATGATAGTTAACTGAATATTTGGGGATTGTTTTTTTTTTTAGCGAGTATGGTAGAAAATTGGTCAGACAACGTAAGACATCAAAACCTAAATAAGAGGAGTAGTGTGAGCTGCACGTTAGCAGAGGAGCAGCTCCAGTTCCCTCTATGTCTGCACAGTAGGCTTTCAGGCACAATATTGAGTTGTCACCTGCACACTGGAAATGCTCAGAGCCCAACAAACAATCACTAAACACAGGAAAACAGAAATATTGACGAGCCTCGAGCTTGAGTTAACGGGTGAAAGACACAATGAACGGTCCTCTGTGTAAACAGTGTTACACAACACCTAGAGCGGAGACATTTTTAATTTGTCATTTTAAGTGGTTGGTTTGTTACTACATTCAAAAATGTATCATTTTGCTTCAATTTTTTGCTATGCACTTGGAAAATAAACACTTTGTCTTTGCCTCCATTAAATACAGCACATGCTGATGTACACATAATGTCACGTTAAAACGCCAACGATCCAAAAGAACAATATCTCAAATATGAAGAAATTCAAGGAAGTACTTCAAAAGTACGCAGCCACCAAAGGGAAATCCCCAAGCGAGGATTATAGACTATTTCATTTCACAGTCGGTCTACGTGCACACAAAGCTCATGCTTAACCTAAACTACCTATTAAGGTGTGACACCACGTCTTCAGCTGCCACAGAGCAGTTTTGTTCCCTATTATCAGTGCTTGATTCAAAAAGAACATTGTGCCATTCTTCAAAGCTTCAAGGTGGACTCAAAGAGAGGGGAAGAACAATGACGAGTGGAGTGGAAAAGAGAGAACAGACTGAAAAAGGAGAGAAAAGACAAGTGGAAGACGAAGGACTGAAATCTTCTCTTGTGAAGGATAGTCCTCTGAAACGACTGTGACATTTCAAAAGGCCAGACTTCCTGAGAGGCATTGACTCTTCCTCCATTAGAGCCGGCTACGCCATGATTACACATATCAATAACATCTGAGCAGACCCTGTTCTTTACATAAGACTATGTACCGTATATGTTTATGTGGATCTTTGTGTGTGTGTGTGTGTGTGTGTGTGTGTGTGTGTGTGTGTGTGTGTGTGTGTGTGTGTGTGTGTGTGTGTGTGTGTGTGTGTGTGTGTGTGTGTGTGTGTGTGTGTGTGTGTGTGTGCGCGTGTGCATGCGCGTGTGCGAAGAGCTAGAAGGATGTCAGTGCTCTGGCTCCAGCATCTCTGCAGCTCACTTAAAGGATGTGCTGATCAGTTAATTGACATAAACCGATTAACAGGACAAACAGGATATGTCTTTACAGGCATTTAGTGTTTCTGGGAGATTTATCAATAACTGACACACACGTTCGCGTGTTTGTGAAATGAAGTTTCAGGTGCAAGCAAAACAGCAGCCCAGCCAATATATTACACATTCAAATATAAACTTTTAGGGAGAGTAATTCAATTAAACCTACTAAACTGTTTGTCCAGTTGATTTTTCAGCGACAGCTCTTGGTTAGTTGGCAAAGACTAATTTGTGGACCTTTCCTTCCAGTACAACCTCATACATATCCAGGTAGAGCAAATATTAATCTGTTCCATATTTGACAAGTAAAAACAGGCTCATACAGAATAAAAAAATAAAACCTGTGCTGGACATTCATTTTCAACACTGGTACTGATACCTCAGTGTTTCCCCTACCGTTGACCCAAGGCTGTCTGCTGTCTGCCTTGGGGAAACATTGTACCGCGACTTCAATACCAGTTCCTAAACAAATGTTTTTTCAATACCAACTTCATGAAATCTGTTTTTAAAAAAAGGGAAATTACAATACACATTACGGTAAATACCTTTCCATGCAGTTTTGAATGGGAGAGTGTAACCCAGGTTATTCTCTGTAGCTACGCACTATCGGTACACATGGCAATTTAACGATGTTCCCTAAACATCAACATGTAGCACAACTGGATGAGAGCAGCGCACAGAACTCAGGGGCTAAAAACTAGTTTGAAAAGAGTCAAAGTGTGATATTGTTGATGATTTGATTTCAAGTTCACGTTGTTGTCCAGCTTCACTCCAAGAAGCTGTTGATCTTTAGAGACAAATCTACTTTAAATGTAAAACAAGATACACACAAATAACCGTGCAGCCCAAGTGAAACGTTGTAAACTGCTTGGCACGAAACCTAAAGTGTCTTTGCAAATAACCACCGAGGCACCAAAGTTGCTTTTAACTGGTCTTTCCAGCACAGAGACAAAAACTGTTTTTCAAAGAACGTTCATTTATTAACTCACAAAACAGAAAACAAATGGTAAGAGTGTTTTGGAAGAGGAGCTGTGTATATCTGCAGTGCATTTCTACGTTTAAAGCGCAGGAAAAATGGCTGAAATCAGTTGGGTTTTTTTGGTCATATGTGACTCATGTTTTGTCATAAAAGTGTGAACAGCACAAATCACATGTAATCTGATCTTTCAATTGAGATGTGGGTCATTTGGGCTAAATTCACACTGCAAGCATTAGGGCTCAATACAGATTAATTGTTCGAATTGTACTGTCCATATGGAAGTAAACATAGAGGCCAATAAATGTAATGTTTAGGACCTGTTTCCATAGAAGCTCTTCTTCCCAGCTGAAAATGCCAGGCCCTCTTCTGAAAACACCCTGCTGAGAGTGCTTGTGAGCTCCTAACTGAGTGAGCGCAGACTTTTTTCTATGCTACAGAATATCCATGGAAGTAATGGTTAATTTATGTGCTGCAAGAACCTTATGTCACAGATAGTTTGCGTTATCAACAAATACTGAGTGTAAAAATGTCATTACAAAGTAGAGTACTGGCTTTGGATGAAGCAAAGCCTGAAGCAGAGAGGACGGAGCCTCCCATCTATGTGGGTTAATGAGATTTTGAATGCAAGGAAACGTCTCGGTGAGTGCCATCGTTTGGAATTGAAGTTGCACAGAGCCTGGTTCAAGGAGTAGTTTCATATCGGCAGGAAACGGTGTGAAGTGTTGCTGAGGTCGGTGCAGCGGTGTGACGTGGTCTGTGTGGCATTGGTCCAGCCCCTTCTTCACTGTGATTGGACGGCCGGGTAAAAGGTTACAGTGACACCAGTGTTTCACCCAAAGATGAACATTCTTAAACGTAGATGGTTCAGCGCTCGCTGCTGGAGTGCGACTCTCTTTGACTCCCTCTCCATGCGTCGCTAAGGGATCACACTTGAACCTTTTCCAATTAAACTGACTTGGGCCACATGTGACAATAATCACAACACATCCAACCATATCACAGTATTGTAACGAGTATTCATATCATTACGTCCTCTGTAATATGAAGTTCTTAAAAACTCTTATGTAAGGCCTCATGGGAGCATTAGAGATGATGATGACTGGAGAAAAAGTGTGTTCTGGAGAAAAGGAACACGGCAAGCTGACTGACAAAGACAGGGAGGGAGAACAAAGATGCATTGTGGAGCACAAGAAACAGTCTGATCAGAGACGACAGTGTACTTTCTGAAAGACATTTGTGGAACACGTAACACCGACTGGTTTTAATGAAATGCTGACTCGAGTGTAGCTCTTCAGAATCTCCCCCCTAAAGTCAAATAAATAAAACAGTGGCTTTAGCCATATCCTTTCACAGGAATTTTATAAATTACAACTTGCAACATACACAGTTTTTATAAGCTTATAAAAACATTAGGGATCGACCGATGTTTTTCAGCTCCGAGACCGATTATTGGTAATCAAGGAGACCGATAAACCGATATTTGGAACAGATATACAGTCGCAGTAAAAATAAATATCTTAGTCAAAATTTGGAAAAACTCATTCTAAAACAAAACTTAATAATAATAAACTAGCTCGACTTTCAGTGACAGAAAAATGCACAAGCAAATTCACACTGAGCTGAAATGAAGCGGGAGCATAGGGACTCAGTCAATAGCATAAAATGTTGTTTGGTTCTAGGGGGGGCAGGAGGTCCCATCGGCCGGGCTGCCCTCCCCAGACAGTGGTAGGGGAAAAACGGGATAACGAGTCGCTACGGCATGAGACAAACTTATTTTTGCAACTTAAGTGTAGAGGACTGCGGTGGTTTTAACTTCTGCCGTGTCTCCTGTCTTACCTTTGAAACAAAGTCCTCCGAGCTGCTGAGAACGTCTCTGAGACTGAAGCGAAGCGAGAAGTTCTCAGCGTTGACTGGCCATTACTCATGAGGTGTAACCAATCAGATAAAGCTGTGGGCGGGACATTGCTCAACCCCACAGTGGTGACTACAGACTGAGAGGCGCTGCATCAGAGCGAAGGCAGCGCATTTTTAATTCATTCATTTTTATCTGCAATTGAATTAAAAAAAAAATACAGATACCGAAAATCATAAAAATGCTAAATATCGGTACCGATAATCTGTCAAGAACACATTAAAACAAAAATTACTGGATATTTTGACTCTTCTAATCCTTTCTGTTCAGTTGATCGCTGCTTCTGCTTTATGGTGTGACTTCTACAGGCAAAGCCGAAAAGTGACGTAGGCAATTAGCCAAAGCGTTTCTGTTTAAACAGGGTAAGAGTGCCAGACTGCCAAAACTGAGTCACATGGCTGGGCTGCGATACTGAGGCCTAATGGGAAACATGCTGCTGCCACACAGTCTTTAATTACAGACAAAGTCCTCTGACAGGCCCTTGTGTGACCTGGCTAATTCTCTACGGCAGGCACACACATGCATACTGAACGAAAGCTACACTCTGGTAACATACTTGACTGAAATCAATGTAATTAACCTACATGATAGAGGCTCCGTGACGAGACGATCTGTATTAATGATGGAAAAAAATCTATCAAGCTCTCTCTGTATTTCTCCGTCCTCAATCATGTGCTCATTCCCTACCTCCTTTCAAGTCTAATTTACGATTCAAAGGAAACCATTAGCACAGAGCCACACAGAGACTGGTTCTGGCACGGAGGTTGCTGACAGGCAGAGCTGTGAACAGCCTCGGGACGGCAATACACAGCAGGTGCTACAACACGCAGGCCTGAGTGGCTGGCAGAGTTGGAGAACGTCACCTCATAACTATGCTGCAAAGTCCCATAAATAAATACGGCAACTGTAGCATGGCAGGCCGACTGTACGTGGCCGGGTAACGCTGCTGACGCGCGAATTTAACTTGAATTATGTGCATGTCTCTCCGCAGTGCTTCTAAAAACCGCATCCTGCATTTAGATTACCCGTCTCACCTATTGCACATCACTTTCTGAAAGTGTGAGGGGAAAAGATTTTCGCTGTTCTGAGTTATCCAAAATCGAGCTTACAAATGAATCAGATTACATTTTTATAGCATGCGTAACACTGTTAGAGCTGTGACGATGTAAAATTTTTCTTAACGCAATTACACAGTTACTTACTCCTGCGGTTTGGCGGTTTACCTCATATTTCCATGGCTCCGGTGTCATTATATCCCTTTCCAAAAGTTGTATAATCTACCATTGAACTGTAGTGTCTCCTTGGAACAAACTAAAACCATAATGATAAAACCAACACTGAATTCACAAGTTTGCCGACCAACCAGAGGCTCTGTTTCTGACGTGTTATATGTGTGACAGCTCTGATTTCCAACGGATTGCGCAATAAAATACTGAGATTGACCCCGTTCTCATATCAATAGATCTACTGTTAGGCCAGCATCCAAAATTATGAATAGTACCAATTTAGCATCACCTTCTTCATCGCTGTCTGCATAGAGTACAAAAACAAAAAATTTGTCTTTCTTTTATTCAACAGATTTTTACACTTTGTCTCAAACCAGGTCCCTGCAATACCCACAATGCAACTGGACCACCAACAGTTCGAATCAGAGATTCGGTTGTGTTATACAGTGGTGACTAATGAAGCCTGGAGCCTCTCGCTGACTTTAGTTCATGTTTTTACATCGAAACAAAATCTGGACAAGGGTCTGAACCAAGCTTCATGTTATCACTACAATGTATTACTTTGATCCCGTTCAGTTTTGATTTCACATTGCAAACGCACTTAATAAAGGTTTTTGATTTCTTCATCAGACCAAATTACATTTAAATGCTCTCCTCCTCTCCCTAACTGCTACATTGCTCATTTTTACTTGATTTCTGGTTCTCTTTGTTTTTCTTCTATTGAATTATACATTTATATCTCTTAGCTATTGACTCAAAACAAAGATAACAGACAAACCCTCATTGTTGCACCCCAACATGATAAATTAGTCAGCATACTGCTGCAATTCTCCATTGTATTAATAGGAAACGCACCTACACTTTTGAGTACTTAAATGAACACTCAACAAATGTCATACGCTTTTTGTCCGATGCCTTCAATGCCAGTTAACACTGTGCTTTGTGGTGACACGACTTGTTAAAATGTGACCCTTAATCACGATCAGTCAGTTGTTCCAATTATCACTGTCAGCAGGTGAAAGAAGATTTAATTTGTGCTGCAGTGGAAAAGGAAACCACATTGTTCGAAGTCAAATTACAGGAAGTTTGATGAAATGGCGGCTTGTTACTTTTCCATTGCTTTGTTTGATATGAATGTAAATGAGCCAGGAGTGAACTCATTTCCCAGCTCTCATATCAGCAGGATAAGGGGAACACCTGTTTCATTAGGAAGCTCACAAAGAGGAAACCCTCTGGGACTTTCAGATACATTTCCCGACTCTGCTCCTCATTCGAGGTTCTCTGCACGGCTTACTTTACTCACAATTTTCTCTCAAGCAGCAGCAGAAAAAGTTTTGTGGCTCGAATGAATCATTGTAGAAGTGCTGCAGTCGGAGACGAGGGTGAGTATGACATTGGTATTCTGCAGCGACAGACTGAGATGTTATCGCTACAATCACAAGGCTAAAGCCTCTCAGAGGGTTCGAAATGGATCACAGGACCAATTCCATTACATTTCTGACAGTCATTTGTGGAGACAAGATTTATCTTCAGTTACTGTCTGACACGCTAAAAATGCAGGTCTATTTTTTTTAACGCCGCTTGCTCACTCACTGAAACAGATGTGATAGAATCAACAGATAAGGAAACCAGACTTGGACAGGCAAAGACAAATTTCAAGAAATATAATAGAAGACAAAATGAGGGGGAAAAAAAGGGGGAAATGATGGACAGATAATAGCACTACAAGACAACTTAACAACAGAACATACTGTATGTTAATTAAAGCCTGAGGAAAGCTTGAAACAAGGAGCGTTATGTCTTCCACAAATATCTAAAGGCGAGTATTTATAGCTGTTATGAATGGCCACACTTGAAGGTCAGCCATGATGCAAGTTCAAATGGAAATAAGGATAACAGCACACAACTTTATATATTCTCTCTTCAAAGGCATTATTGCTTTTACACTGGTTTGTTCAAATGAAATGTGATAGAGGAGGGAAAAAAATAGCTTGAAAGAAGAAATGTTCAAATTCGACAATTTCTTCTCTCCACACACCTGGCTAATCACTGTGTAAAGTGGACACACTTGTCACAACTGTCAGTTCTGGAAAGTTTTGAATACTGCTGGACACAATGGATATCAAATATTATGTTTATCCATCCAATACTCATCAAGATATGTCACTAACAAATGATAAAATGTCAAGCTCATGGTGGTGCAACAGGAAAAATGGGGAGAAAAGTGAAGATTCAAAGCAGGGGTCTCCAACCAGTTGCTCACAGACTACCAGGAAGCTCGCGAGCTACTGGTCGAGTATCAATTTGTTACTGTGCAGACAAAAGAAGCTTGAAAGAAATGTTACAGTGTCTGGGAGCCACATGAGTAGCTCTCGGGCACTTTCATTATGTCAAAGTAGATGTCAGAGGAGAAAAGGTTCACAGCAAATTTCTGGAGTGAAATATCCTCAAAGATTTTGATTTTGGGAGTTTACTTCCTAAGTTAGACTCCAGCTTGTGTTCAGTGTTACTCTTTAGTGGGGTAATATTTTGGGGTTCGTTCGTTGAGTGTTGAGGAGCATCATTCAACACTACTCCGTGTTGACTGCACAGCTTTGTTGCTGTATTAGCATTTCTCAGCATGCCTTAGTTATTTCTTTGTAACTTTTGAAAATAAAGCAACCAAATTAAATCAGTGACGGGCAAAAATTATATTTAGTTTTGTTAAAACATGCTGTTTCTTAATATTTAAATGAAATATCATATTAATGATAAATAAAATGGGGCTATCATTCAAAACCATACGTGTACAAAGTAGGAACGTAACATATATACCAATCACAGTCGCATTGTTACATTGGTTGTTTTGCATCACACTGCATCTAATCACTGCATCTAATCACACTGCATCTAATCACTGCATCTAATCACTGCATCTAATCACACTACATCTAATCACTGCATCTAATCACACTGCATCTAATCACTGCATCTAATCACACTACATCTAATCACTCCATCTAATCACACTACATCTACTTGTTAAATATAAATTTGTGACAAATATGTCGTTATCTAGTAGTCAGTCTTACCTAAAACCTTTATAGTGTGATGAAATTTTAACTCCATGAATGTCAAACAATACACACTTGGAAGTGTTGACTGTTAAGACTGTGAAAGAGTTCACATTCAAACAACTCAAGGTTAAAGTACAATTTATTCATGGGACTAGAGTTTTAACTCCTAAAGTGTTCAGGTTCAACTCCTGAAAAGTCAACAAAAAATCAACTCCAAGAAATGAGTTACTTGAGAGTGAACTCAATGGTCACATGTGCAAGCAAAAAGAGTTGATTTGAACTCAGGGAGAGTTTATGCCAAAGATGTGAATTTGCTGTGTTGGAGTCCATGCCTTTAAAGACTTTAATCGTCTGTGCAAGATTTCATGGCAACTCATTCTAAAGTTGCCAAAAAGAAAAAGACATCGTCAAAGACTCTTCAAAGAATGGTTGAATTGTTCCCTTTGAATATCAAATTGCATTTTTGCTTGATTTGCCCGTCCCCTTGTAACTTCTTTTTGTAGCCGGTGGCCAGAGTGAATCCATGTGACGCACACGGGAACAATGGAGGATATCAAAAGGATGCTGTTCTTGATTTTTGTTGTATGGCTGCGCATCACGGCAAGGAGACCAATTCTGTTTCAGGAGACACTGAAGTCAGCACGGTGTCCCAATGATGATTCTTTCTGACCAATCATCTGCATTGTTCATGTCGCATTTTAGTCTCAGGTCAGCTCACTCTGAGCAGAGATAGAGATCCCAGAGAAGCGTTGAGCTGAGCTGCATCATGCAGCGATCCCACAGTTCCTTATGCAATTTTAGATTGCTGACAATGAAAGAACCAAAATTTCTCTGCAGTGAATCACTTGTACGAACTTTGTTAAAAAAACAAAAACATTTTGGTCCTAAAGACAACCGTGCGGTAAAATTCATGCGAACAAAGAGCATTGGTTCCCTATATATGTCAACGTATACATGGCAGGTGGAAAAAGCAGCAGCAGCAGTTTTATGATCCAACAAACCTTCTTTACTGTAGCAAGTAAACGGACACGAGCCAAAGACCTCATCAGATGCAGGGAATACTTTAGTTTTCACTACAGCTCAAATCTGTTCACAGGTCAGCTGATGATAATGTCTGCTTAAACAGAGAAAATGACTTCCCAGGATGTTTGTAGATGTCTCTCTTTCCACAATGCGTTCATGACTGTGCGACCATGTGGAAAAAAAAGTCAGTTTACCAGAGAGAAGCAAAGATGTAGTTCACCACTCTGTTGGTCTCCCGTGTCAGCTTATGAAGAGGAACATTTAGAATATACACAGCTGAAACTTTTTGGGAGAGTAATTTAAGCTGAGGAAAAATTGTCTACAACATACACTACCATGCTACCGCCGCTTCACAGTTTACTTATCAAAAGCTACAGGGACACAGGTATGTTTGGTTCAGGCTTCTGAATGGCAATTATCTACAAGATGGAAGTAGTTTATAGTTTATTCAATGGGGGGGGGGGACGGAGTTCCTTTTATGGGCAGCTGCAGAGATAGAAAAACATAACTCCTTGAAACAATATATATTAAAAAATATATATATATATACATATATATATATATATATATGTATATATATATATAGGCCCATTTCTTAAATTGTCTTTATGAGTTGAAACAAAATGAGTGCTGAGATATAAGGTAATATTGCAGAAAACAATTGAGGTGTTAGTAAAGCTGATGCAGGGCTGCTTCATCTGACTGAATATAGCAGCAACAACTGGCAACTCTGTATTATTATGAGATTTAAGAATCAGTGATGTAATAAATTTCTTCAAGACAAATAAAGACAGAGCATAAAAAATAACTCACAAAAGATTTCTTTCTTTGTACCGAGTAACTTCCCTCTAACTTTATCTCTGCCACATGACTTTATATTGTCAACACTCTCTTAAGTATGCGCCTCCAGGCTGCCAACCTCCACCTCACCATTATTATTTTGCCTGTCTCTCACTCACCACAGCAAAAGGCTACTTAACAGCATCTTAACTCCAGTGATAAACAACAGACTAGTAATTCCCCCTATCAATCAACATCCCACCATCCGTGCTCGGCGTCTCAGAAGCTTTGCAATTTCTCAGGCCTCTCGAGGTCTGATTTACTCTCTTACTCTCCGTCTGTCCGAGCTTATTTTCTCCTCGCAGCTTTCGCTCTTCGCGAAATCTGTGCTGCGTCAGCTTCTCTCCTCCCTTAAATCGGAGAAACACTTTCGTTTTACTCCTCCAGCCGCGATCCCACACAGACACCCCTCTCCTGCGCTGGCTTCTCTGCAGTGATGCAGGAATTCTCCGGAAAATTACAGCTAAATTAAACTCGAGCAACTGAGAATTGCTCATGCATATTTAATAGCCCTTTTAATATCAATATGACTCAAATTTAATAAAAAGAAGGAAATTAAGCAACAGCGCGGTTATCTTGAGAATATTATGAATAATAAGTTGCCCTCACAGAACCTCATAAGAGCTGCTAAATGCAGAAAAAAAAAAAAAAAAGTAAACAGGATGCAACTTAAACAATTCCATTAGATGCAGGACAAACATTGGGCTGCTCGTGCTGCACCATGCCTCTTCCATTAGATGTTCAAGAAAAACGATTGGGATGAAAAACGCCAAAAACAATCATCCATTTACTGTTTGAAAAGAGCGGTTTTAGCCTACAGCCTCCATCTCCAAAGAATCAAATGAACTAAAACTTCTGATATTACATTTCTGAGCCAATTTAATCACTGCAGCACAAGGGGGAAAGAGAGCGAGAAAGAAAAGACAACAGCAAGTAATTGGAGGATTTTATCCGGCGAGCACGGCTTTTCTGCCTCTTCAGCACACTCTGTGTACGAGGGGACAACTTCACAATCCTGTCTAAAACCTTGCCGCGTTCCTCATTGCTGACTACTACCGCTCCACTTATTTCTGTTTTCATGATGACACCACGTTGGCAGCTGCCTCGGTCAGAGGCGTTATGTTTTCAGGTTGCCCATCTGTAGGCACGAATGTCTGTTTACTCAAAATCTTCACAAGGACTCAGAGTGTGAATTGATTCAGAGGGCGAGAGAGAGAGAGAGAGAGAGAGAGAGAGAGAGAGAAAGAGAGAGAGAGAGACAATGAGAGACACAGAGAGAGAGAGAGAGAGAGAGAGAGAGAGAGAGAGAACTGCCTTTTGTTTTAAAAGTTTGATACCTGAACTGTTGACAGAAATCTAACATCATCTAATTTGAACAAAAACCTAGTTTCCATAAAATAACATTATCAGTGTTAAATGCAACAATGATTTTAATGGTATGAAGGCAAGACGACTTACAAATCAAGTTTTTTTTAAAACCCACTTAAAATACGGTCTCCACTGCTTTTTAACTTTATGGCTTGCAAATCCTTTTACCAAAGTTTGTTCAACACCCCTGCTGCATCAATGATCATATTTCCTTGTTTTCTGGTTGTTTTACTTGACTAATATTTGGATTTCTAATCATTTTTCAAAACCAAGAGGCTGAAAATTAATGATTCATTTGTGTCGTGTCAAATGACAACAAGCTTCGTGGCGGTTGGATTCCTGCAGCTCGTGAGCTTCTAAGCAGGAAATGATTTGCAAAAGGAGACGCAGCAAATCATTAAATCTGTTGAACATCGGCACTAATGCCATGACAACAATTTCAGTGATTTAATTTGATTCCAAAATGCTCTGTGATTCAGAACTACGTCACCAGCTTTATTCGATTTCGATGTTTTAGTACACCGTGTATCAGCAGAAGCTCGTGTCGGTTATAAAAGGGATATTGTGCTCAGTGTAAATGTGCGACAGGAGACTGATACAAGTGCTCCTCAGACAGCAGCATTAGACTGTGAGGAATAATTTTTGATGACAAACCTACACGGGGGTGGACATGGAACAAAATACAATGCAATCCAAAACAGCAGCCATGCGGTTACAACAGTCCTACAGTTTTCATATCTGTCTGCTGCTCCTTTCAAGAGTCCCATGGCTCTCCTGTGTTTCGTGACTCATTTCAAATTTCTCAAATGTGCAACATTGTGAATGGAAAGGCCACCGCACACGATTCACGTCAACATTTTTTACAACCATCAAACCAGACGGTGTCCTCATGCTCTCTATAGACGTATCTGCAATTGTTACGTTTCTCTACTTAAGAAGCTGGTTTTATTTCATTTTATCACCTGTCTGGTTTTGAATTCCCTCCAACAAGACTGCCCTTCTATACGGATGTGAACAGCAGTCAAAGCTACGGCGAAGAATTGCTCAAATAAAAACCTCATTATGGTGCACAAAAGCACAAAGATAAGCAAAACCATTTACTGCCCTTGTTTGTTTGTTTTTGTTTCTTCCTCATCTAAAGAAGACAATGATAAGCATTCTGAACCTGCCAGCACTGGCTTAGGAACAAATGGTCTGCCACATCCATCCATCCATCAATCCAACCACCCATTAATTTTCCCCTGCTTATCCATGTCGTTGTCACGGTGACAGCTGGTCTCACTGCCCATACTCCTCCAACTATTCTTTTAAGATCCTGAGATGTTCCCAGGCCAAAAACAAAATATAATCTCTCCAGCATGCACTGCTTTTCCTTCCAGTTGGACCTGCTCACGATAACTCCACAGGGAGGCGTCCACGAAGCGTCTTGATACAGTACCAAAACTGTCCCGACTGGCTGCTTTTGAGGCAAAGAAAACAATGGTTGTACTCCAAGACCCTCTTTAATATCCTCTTTACGCTGTGCACAAAAGTGTGCAGCAACATCCCGCAAAAGAAGCTCAATTCCACTGCTTGCATCCACAATGTCCTTCTTTCAGTCACTAACTCGAGCGCATAATGAATTTAAATCTTTTCAAAAATAATCCACTTATTCACTACCGGGCAGTTTAACCAACCAGTACGCAGACAATCTGTGGTTTCCCTGAAATGACCTTTGCTCAAAATTTTAGAGGAAAAAGGGAACTGAGACACAACATTAAACTTCCCCTGCTCGTTAATAATTCCACATTAGACTGAGTGATTACCAGAGAAACTTTGCACCCTGTTAGGAGGGCGATACAATCTAGTTTTCCTCTTCATTATCGGCGCAGTGTTCGAGCTTCACCGTGTTTGAACCCTCTCTTTTAAAGAATTTATTGAGGCTTTTTGGTTGTGATCTCTTGAATTTTTCAAACAGCTCTATGGACACAGGTGAACATTTACTTTCCACTATACATTCCCATGTTTGGAAAAACAATGGTGGCATATAATTCTAAATAAATACCAAGGTTCTGGAAGCTGACATTCAAAATAGGGATGTAAATAATGAATTGTTATCTCGGTTGCTTTCCAATAATAATTTAATAATAATTGTTTTGATTATTTATTAAGTCAAAAAAATTCCAGGTTATTATTATCTGAAGTGATAACATTAATCTTCATTAGGTAGTAGTTAAAAAAATAAATAAATAAATAAAAATGTTTAGCCTGGCTCTGCCAAAATATTGCTTCAATGTGATCATAGTTTTGAAACGTGGCTCGCATTAACATTCTCTCAGCTACTTTAAAGGTCGGACCAATCAGCAACGAGTGTCTGTGGGTAAGTTAAATGGCGCTGAAGTCAAGTGGTTTTTGTCCAGGAAAGCTGCTGCAAAAATCTAAAATTTTTGATGGAAACTGACAAAATCCATAGATGTGTTTGCTAACTGTTTAACTGTTTACACAAATTGTAACACAAGTTACACACACTCTTGCTGCTCAAGAGGGGAAAAAAAGTTACCTCCTGCCTGACTAATGCTACAATTTGAACATTTCTCTGAGATAACAGCTGGAGGCTGTGCAGCTGTTTTCTCCGTTCAATACAAAGCAACCCTTCATAGTCACTGATGGGAGTCGGCTTTTCTGCAATTTTAAAATAAATCGTTATTTTATTTCTAATTTGGCATTTACGTTATCTTAATGTTCCATCTTGAAGGTTCTTTTGTGGCGAACGCAGTGCCTAAAAATCTGTTCTGTTACCTTTTAGGAAATCCTCCACTAAATCAAACATTAAATATTAATGTGGCCAACTATTTAAGGATATTGCAATCCTAATTCATAAGTGTAGCTCATTGCTGCATTCGACATACAAAGGAAAGTTGTAAAAAATCAATCAAAATATATTCTAAATGTAAATCATATTTACCCCCAAAAAATATATCAACATTTTTGTTTGTGTCTGTCAAGTATTCTGACTCCATCTCGTTGCGTGTTTTCTTTTTTATTTCAAATTAAAAAGTAATCACAATATTCTATGTTACATTGTAAACTCAAGTTATGAGATAAAAGTCAATACACGATGAAGTGAATAAAATGGAAAAATATCACACCTCAGGTGTGCATTTGATTGACAGATTCCATTTCACACTATTTTCTCTTTTATAAATACTGACATGGATTTGAAAGACCGATATTATTAATATTGAGTCATTTTGCGCACTTTACCCCCATGTCAGAAGGATTTAGAAATAACTTTTTCTAAGCGTCTATATTTTTAGGTCTGCTTCTGAAGTGCTGGGAAACTTTTCACCCTCCATTAGCATGATTACAGCAGACGCTACACTGGGGGAAAAAAACAGCCAATCAAACAGACAAAAAACTGTCTTCGGGGTTGGACATGACACGTAGGCCAATGCCATTAGTGCACTCACACAAGTATCCACTAAAGTGGACAAAAAGTTGAGGACCCAACAGAGCAGCTGATTAATGTCATGGGAATACAGCAAAAAATGTCCACAAAAGGATAACAGACAGGTCAGCAAATAATGCTTTGGTTTATGATCGTCTTTATAAGAATGTAAACAACAGAGCAGCTGTGTCACAATATACCCGAAAGGAAAAATTGTTTCAGTGTTTTTTGAAATAATCCACTGTTAGATGCAACAGCTACTGCGAACTAGTAGAGTTTTGCTTTATTATCCAGCAACAAACAAGGGAAAATCTATTGTGTTTTGGTATTTTATCTATTATTTAGGCTACAACTAAGGTTGGAAAGCATATATCCTCATACATTTTCTTACAGAACATAGTTCAGTGAGAACGTTGAGCAATGTACTTTTTACACTGATACAAGGCATTACAGATTTAGCTGAATCAGGGAAAACTCATGCATAAATGTATAATAAGACAAAATTAAGTTACCTAAATGTGACAAAAATGAAGAAAGAATGACATCATAAAGGCCTCTTTATTATGGAAATGCTTGGGTGCATGTTTAATTCAAATAAGTCATCAAAATGCAACCCAAATGCTTTAGATAGAGTTGGCCGAGTACACGCACTTTTGGGAAAACTAAGAATGAAAAGCCTACCCCTGGGAATCCTTTTTAATTACATAAAAATAATGACAAATTTGCTTCCCCAAACACCAAATCAGATAAACCCTTCTAATAACAGGCCTGCTCTCTCAGATCAAGCCAAACAATTTATCAGTGATGTGTAAACATCCAAGCAAATGCACTCCAGCTCCCAAGTGGCCAGCGTAGTGATAGAAGGGGAGAGATGGAGATGACTTCCACAGAAACAGGAAAAGGGAGTGAGAGAAAAGAAAAGCACAGAAACAGGAAGTGAGAGAAAAGAAAAGCAAATTGATAAATGGAAAAAAGCGTGGTGTTAGAAGAGGAGGGTGAAATTTAAATGTACACAGCGAGGCAGAAGGAGAGACCTTACAAGAACCGTCACTAGAGTGTTAATTTGATAGGAGGTATGAAACCGCTCGGGGTACTAGTAAAAAGCCGACTTCGGCAGGGTTTATTGAAACAAATAAACACTCCACATGCCTCTTCACATCACGCAGATGTGATGCTACTGCAGGCACTACAATGTGAAGTGGCAAAAAAAAAAATGCACAAACAAAGGACTTTGGTACAGAGAGGTTACCAGTGGGGAAATGGATTTACGTCAGCGAGTCATTGACGCACAACTGATTTTGCTCCTCTCAAAAGCAGACCGCTCATGAGAGCCAAGTAGCACGACTCTTAATACACCTGTGTTACACAAACATGCAGCTGGTGCCGCAGAGCAGGCTGCTCTAATGTAACCAACTCTATTACAGACGTGGCTGCAGTTATGGAGAATATGGACAATCATGATCTCCTTATTGAAACTGATATTAAGATGTTCTCTTGCAGCTCATAATAAATTTTAAAAAAAACATTCAGTCAACAGCATTTTTTTGTTTACTCAGAGAATTCATGATTTTGACTGACTGTCACATCAACTTTCCCATTTAGATACCTGAATCTGGATATCTGCTGATACAAATATATCTGAGCTCTTCTTTAGGAAATAGTATTGTTATTGTTAGTTGTTGTTGTTGTTGTTGTTGTTGTTGTTATCATTGTTAATTTAGTTATTGTTATTAGTATAATATGTAAGGTTACATTAAACTGTAGTAAACAACACAGCACACAAAAAATATCCAAAACTAGAGCAGTCAGAGAGCGAAGACCTCCGCCACGGACAATAGTCCACTCTTCTTACTTGTGCAAATCTGCATACAAACCTCCTCTGTATGCCTGGATATATTTACAAAAACTATTAGAAGGATTTCAGAATCCGCTTGTAGCTCGCTGAAGCATCACATCTCG
Organism: Brachyistius frenatus; assembly: GCF_029030835.1. Taxonomy (NCBI): domain Eukaryota; kingdom Metazoa; phylum Chordata; class Actinopteri; family Embiotocidae; genus Brachyistius; species Brachyistius frenatus. The sequence continues at coordinate 797,299 of NW_027210671.1, read as the reverse complement.
GGTGTTGAAGCGGTTCCAGTTTTCCGTGGAGAAACCCCCCGTCCCAAGGTGCTCTATAACAACTCCTTGCTGTATGAAGTTTACACATACGTGTCCCACAGGATTACTGGTATCCATGCATGTAGCTGGTGATATGGCGTCATCTAAAATTGCCTATGTTAACCACCATCTACAGTATTTTTCTGATCCGTTTCATTTAATTCAATTTTACTTATACAACGCTAAATCCCAACACGTCAGCTCCGAAGCGCTGCGCATAGCGAGGTCAGGGACTTAAAATATAGTCCACGTACAGTGGGGAGGAAAACGCTTCCTTTTAACAAGAAGTAACAGACTCAGCGGGCGGCAGTCAGCCTCTACCAGCTACCACCGCCATCTGTTCAGGGATATGCTTCCTCCCTCCACCCAGCTGGCCGGAGACCCGGCCGCCTGGGACGGCGCTACGTTGGATCAGCCTGCACCAACTACTGTAACCCGAGTAGCGACTACCACCAACGGGTTGTTTGGTTGTAAACATCTGGCACACTAAGAGAGAGTAGGAGAGGCGGAGGTGTGTGTGACGGGGGCACAGAGCAAAGGATAAACTAGTTCAATGCAATGTGCTCCATTCGTCACATGGTGTAACACACCTCATTTGTTTTTGAAGCTTGATAGCGTGGTTTGATGCAAAAGATCCTCGCTAATGCAGCAGAATTATTGTCATGTACAAATAACATTGCACTGATATACGAGTCGAATTTACAGTTTGAGTATGATTAATTGCACAACTCTAAAAACAGACATACTAATATTGATTTTTGAGAGTAATACTGCCGCTACTGTTTTAAACTTAAAAATCCAATTAAAATAAGGCAATGTTCTTTTTTTCTTTCTTTTTTTCAAAGAAACATAACATAAAAAGATTAGATTTATTTTTAATCAATTAATGATTAACCAACACCAAAAGTGTTACTGAAAAATTAACTTGTAACTGAGTCACTGTTTCTCGACTGCAACAGACACTTCATCTGCATTTCTGTGCTTCAATTAAGCGTTACTTATTGCTTTGAAATGCTTTCTGTCATTTTTTTTTTTAAAGAGCCCTTTCTATTACGAGCATCATTTTAGATGAATAGTTGTTTACAAGTTTTGCCAGAGAGAGGGGTGGAGCATGGCACATGGTGGAAGTGGTGGTTTGGGGTGTTAAGATATAAAGAGATACTTATAGATATATTTGCACCCACAAGACCATACATGCCCACCACTGTCTCCTGGCAAGAAAAAGTGTGACAGGATGAGCAGTTAAGAAAGAGAATAACAGCTTTGTGTGCGAGCATATGCTCGAGGAGAACAAGAACAAGGGCAAAAGTGAAAAGAGAGGAACAGAATTCAGTCTCCCTCAAGCCTGTTCCTGTGGTTCTGCAGTCAGAGTTACCTCAGGAAGAGAGAGAGAAAGGGAGGGAGGGAGGGAGGGAGGGAGGGAGGGAGGGAGGGAGGGAGGGAGAGAGAGGGAAGGAGAGGGAGAAGGAGAGGGAGAGAGAGGGAGAGCGAGAGAGGAGAGAGGGAGAAAGGGAGAGAGAGGGAGAGAGAAAGGGAGAAAGAGGGAGGGAGAGGGAGAGGGAGAGAGAGAGAGAGAGAGAGAGAGAGAGAGAGAGAGAGAGAGAGAGAGAGAGAGGGAGGGAGAGAGAGAGAGAGAGAGAGAGGGAGAGGGAGAGGGAGAGAGGGAGAGAGGGAGAGAGGGAGGGGAAGGGGGGCGGGGGGTTCGTGTATCAGTTGACTGGGGTGGACAAAACAGATGGAGGTGCAATCAGCTCTTTGAGTTTGCATTCACCCAGTAACTCAAATATGATTTGTTTTTAAGACTAGAGTCAGAGACTTAATAGCCCTTTTTACGTGTTGATTCATTACCTGATGAATCAAGCCAAATACAAAGTTGTCCTGGAAGAAAACGTGCTTCCTTCTGCTCTGACAATGTTCCCCAACTCTGAGGAGTGTTTGCCACACAGCCAGGTCAGTGAAGGTGTGGATGAAGGACCACCAGATCAGGACCCCGTCACGGCCAGCCCAATCTCCAGATCTGAATCCCTTTGAAAACCTCTGGAACGTGATCAAGAGGAAGATGGACGGTCACAAGACATCAAACAAAGCCGAGCTGCTTGAATTTTTGCGCCAGGAGTGGCATAAAGTCCCCCGACAGCAAATGTGAAAGAGGTGGAGAGCACGCCAAGACGCATGAAAGCTGTGATTGTAAATCAAGGTTATTCCACCAAATATTGATTTCTGAACTCTTCCTAAGTTAAAACATCAGTATTGATTTGTTTAAAAAATGAATATGAACTTGTTTTCTTTGCATTATTCGAGATCTGAAAACACGGCCTCTTTTCTGTTATTTTGACCAGTTGTCATTTTCTGCAAATAAATCCTCTAAATATCAATTTTTTATTTGAAATTTGGGAGAAATGTTGTCAGTAGTTTATAGAATAAAACAAAAATTGTCATTTTACTCAAACACATACCAATAAATAGTAAAACCAGAGAAACTGAACATTTTCAAGTGTCTGGTCTCATTCCCGGTTTACGGCTCAGCTTTTTTATTGCTCCCTCAACCCAGTGAATTTGCTCTATTGTTCATCACTGCGGTTTATCACCCGCTGCAAATTTAAACGTGCGCTAGTTCTGCTCACGCACTCGCAGCTCGCTTTGGTTAGCGACTTTCAGGCGGCTCTCGCAGCTGTTTACGAGCTGTTCAGGTCTGTTAGCTACTGTTAGCTGTTCAGGTCTGAAGCTGCGGCTTCTCGCCCTCTCACAGTCCATCTCTCTGCTGCTCGGTGTGTCTCGCGTTCAGTTGTTTTTCTGCCTCCTGTAGTAGTAACAATCCAGCATGTAACTAATGTCGTTTATTTGCTGTGATGAAGGCGAGTCTCGGTGAATTAAAAGCGGGACTCCGCATCATGAAAAAAAACAAAAAAAACAATCGTTAACTTCTCGAGCTCTGAGGAGCTCCTCCTCTCTGCCAAAATGTATTAGCATTTCCCATCATGCCTCAGTTCCTCCTTTTTAACTTTTGAGAGTAAAGCAACTAGATAAATAAGTCTAAATGAAAGGTAGAAATTATATTTACTTTTGATGAGACGTGCAGTTTTGGGACATTTCGATGAAAACAAATAATGATACATAAAATGGGCTACGACTCAAAACTATAAGTGTAAAAGACACTACTTGCTTACCTGTGGAAAGTAACGAAGCCAGCGATACGTTATACCAGACGGCACTATAGGCAGCGCGTAACGCCAGTAGCAAAACGCAATATAAACGATATTGTCTCTTTCCATATCTCAGAAAAGAGCAACAATATTTATATCCTTTTCAGAATAAAAAAGTTATCAATTTATTGTAATAACCTTATCTTATTTTTCCACAATGTAAACTCATGCATGACCTTATCTTCTTGTCATCCTCTGATTCCTCAGACCTGCTGGCACAGAGAACAGTTGCTGGATGATTAATTAGGCTAAACAATTTACCGAGCTTCATTTCAACTTGATTACAAGAATTTGCTTTTGTCAACACACACTTAAGTTTATTATGTTCTACTTGTTCAACAGCATTGCTCTCCTGTACTGGTAGATTGTGTTGGACAAATGGTTAACAACCGTAGTTGTCATCAGCTTGAGCAAACTATAACTGTGTTTGTGTGTGACTCAGCCCTCCCTCGTCCAAACATGCAGGGGCACACAGAAGAGGAGAGAAAAGGGAGCAGGAGAGGCTGAAATCACCACTCAGCCAGTTTAAAGAGGCTTTTTTTTTTTTTTAAAGTTGCTCTAAGTGGTTTGAAGGATGCTCCACATTTTTCAGCCATGACCGTCAGCTCAAGTTTATTTACTAGAATTAATTTCAAAATGATGTAATGATCTACAATGTTGTAAGTTTCTTTTGTAAGAACCCTGAGATGACTTATGTTGTGATTTGGCGCTATAAAAATAAAACGGAATTAAAACATTTTTTATGGCAAATGCCCCAAGAGCAGCTACTGTTGTGAGTCTACTCTGACTAGGGGAAGTTCAGAGTTTCTTAATTAACGGCAGTCTTTTTGTGCTCCACCCCTGCAGGTACCGGCTGTTCTCACGGCTCATCAAGTTAGATGAAGCAGGCCGAAATCAAAGTCGAACGCACCCAAAGCTTTCAATTAACCTGTCGATGTGAGACTACTGGGCTCTCCCCTCTCCTTCAGCGTGTCGGAGCCAGTTCAAGCTGCACAGGCATCAGATCAGGAGGCCTCCTGGAAGACCACAGGCAACTCCCAGAAACATGCTGGAGAGTTACATTTTTTTTCTGGCCTGGGAGCACTTCAAGATCCCCTGAGAGGAGTTGGAAAATGTTGAGGAGAGAGACATCTGGACAAATTTGCTAAGTCTGCTACCACATGGATACACTACAGATAAGCAACATAAAATGGAAAGAAGGTGGGAGTTTTGAGAACCCTTACAGCTATTCCACTCGCAAACAAATACACTTCCACATGCATGTAGATACCACACAATTCCCTCGAGAAAACTGATGTAGAGGCAGATGCAATCACTATTCACCAGACAGACGAAGTCACTGCTTCAGTTCCCCTGACACAAGACACTCACAAGGCACAGCACTTCAAAGAACCACGTGAAAATCAAATAGGCTATATCCCCGCTGGTTCAATAAAAAAAAAAAAAAAACTAGGGCCACATTTATATTCTCTGTCCATGGGATGCAATACAGTTGTATTTAGAATAGTAATAGACAGACAGAGATTACCAGCAACAAGCAGGGAGGCAGCATGAAATATGTATGATCAGTGTCATCAATAGCACCACTTTTTAGAAAGATATATCCTCTGCACATGCCGATAACTAACCTGTGATCAAATATTTAAACTCATTACTTCGGATTTTCACTTAGAAAAACTCTCAGCAGGCTATTCTCAAAATTTAAAAAAAAAAAAAAAAAAGATTTCCCCAGAATACAGAAAAACACTCCCTATGACGGTGATGAGGGACTACTGTTGCTATGGTCCCTTGTAACATAGCAACCAAATGACATGTTCAGTACAGCTGTGGACCCCTGACCAAGGCCTTGGGCACAACCTCAAAGGCAGTACATGCCCCAAAACATCCACTACAGTGAATTAAAAACTATGAGGGGACAGAGGCCAACAGACACAGCAAAAGGCTACACACAGCTACACACAGCTACACACAGCTTCGTAGGGAGAGAGACAGGTGGGCGTCATTCTGCACCTTGTTGTTCAATGTAGGCAACGAGATGTTTTTTTCCTACCTGATTCTGAAGCAGCAGGGTTTGTCGGATGAAGGAAACTGGTGGGTGGACACTCAGTGCTGTCCTGAAACAAACAAAAGGACTTGTTAGGATACTGAATTTGAGAAATGCAATTGTGAACTTAACACACACTCACAAACATGAACTCATTCTGAGGTTTTAGAATGAAGCCAAGCACAGTAAAATCAGGGAGTTTCCAAATCAGACAAATTAATAATGATTAAAAATAAAGTGTTCGGGTACTTATAATGTCTGTTTTTATGTGGGTAAAGAAATTCCCTTTTCAACAACCACGTGCAAGCACATCTTTGTCTGTATGTAGGTGGATGAGCAAAGAAGGTCAGGCCACACACGGGCTCCTTTTATGGCTGGATGAACTGCACGTGGCACATCCACTCTCCCAGCAAGGAATAATTGTCTCCACTAGGCTGAAATGAGAGGAAAGGAGAGGGATAGGAATAAAACCTTCAAGGAATGAAAGTGGGGCATCTACAGTGTGATTAGGCATTCACAACCAGACAAGTCAAATCAGTCGTGATAGGGAAGACATCAATGCAGCGTGCAAAAACAAATGAGAGAGGAGATGTGAGAAGAGAAAATCTCTGACTCAAGCTCATTTGATTGCGGTGAATAAACGTTGCTCTATCCTGTCTACCAGGTTGTATTCATACTGTATACAAACTCATTTATACATGAAAGAATGTCATTGTTTTGGCCAACCGGTGCAGAAGGACATTTCTGTTTCCTTTAAGAATGTTCATCCATTTTTTTTCTGCCAAAAGTCGCTAAACAACCCAGTGCCCATGCAGGCATTTGAAATGTGGATTAGCTCAGGTACCAACATGACACCAAGCAGGCTTCCCTCCTCTCCTCTTCCTCAGAGGGTGAAATGACATCATACCTCCGTCAGAGCTTAAAAACATGAAGTATAATACGGTCGCACAGTGATTTCAATTTCTCTCACTGTCACTAGCGGCACCTTCAAGTTCAATACCACACCATCACGAGGGTTTATAAGAAACCTTCATAAAAACAAAAAATACACATTACAAGTGGAAAATAGCCTGTTAGTGAATAATTTGAACTCCTTAAAGGGCAGTTTTGTCCCATTTGGATACTCAAGAAGAAATCATTTTTAATTCAAATAACTTCTCAGTCGTGATAAAAAACAGCTAACAGCTAATCAAATTATGCTGTTTAATAAACGTGGTGGATACTTCTGAAGGCTTATGCCAAATGACCATCATATTGATGAATGAGAAGGAGATAGCGGATGCCAATTTATTTACTCATGTAAAACTGACTTTCGAATTGTATTGAAATCCAAATCAGTCCGTAGTAATCCATATTTTCCTCTTTAAATGTGTTTTACAGCTTGGGCTACAGTACAACGCCTCATCTCAGCTCTGTTCTCTTTGAAACACCGGCATCAATTATCACCATCACAAACGGCTGTGAAGTCATCTTTTCAGAGAATGTGTAAATTAGTGTGAGCCAAGCTGCACAGTGACATAGTTTGTATTTATCAATCAGTCGAAACACATGTCAACAGTTATGAAAATGCTCAAATTTTATATACTACTATGTTTTAGTCAACGACAAGAAGAACAAGGACTCCTACAACAGATGACACCATATTGTCGCACTGATGCCCAATTTGTTTTATTTAAATAGTCTACATCGGTTTGACTATGTCACTATTTTTACACAGTGGTGCAATTGGCAATTTTTGTTGTTGTTGTTGTTGTCAAACGTTGAAGCTAGCAACCGCAACTAAGGTCAGGTCTAAATTCACGAGTTGACAGCTATTTACTTGCTAATTCAATGTTGTTGTTAAGTCTTGACTTTAGCTTTACTGGCAATATTTGTGTGTGTTCAAACTAAACAAGCTCATTCATAGTTGAAACTAAGTATGGATTTTTAAGCAAAAATACTATTCAATGTTAACTATAACTATTAGTCCATTATCTAAAGACGCCACCCGCCACACACAAAAGAAGAGAGAGCCCCATTCATGCCATAAACTCGCGCTCAACGCCATCAGATTTCGAAAGCCATACTGCAACTACTGCTACCTTCTTGCGAGAGCAACACATTACTACCTGGCAACAGTAAAGCCACAGGAAATAAGACAACAGTCGCAGTTATGAACTATCCGATTTTGTATGATTTAATGACTATTACAAAATTTGAAAATCATGACCCATCTCTATTAGGTATACAAAAAGACATGTATGGTTAAGAAGCATTTTCCTTTAAATAATTTTCTTTCTGAGGCTAATAATTTGTCAAGTCTGGTAGTACTCAAAATGTTTGTGAAGTATGTTTACACTGTAACCCGTCATGTGTCAGTGTTTTTTAAATAAATCCTTAAAGCAGCAGCACAGCCCATCACAGAGGAAGCTTATCTCAAGGATTTATACTCCTAGTAATTCTGCACCCAGGCAGTAAATGTACATCTACAGATTTATGGGACAGATGGTAAATAACATATGGTATCGTTGCATTACATCCCATACACATGGCAGGAAGAGGCTCTGCAAGACACTGACTCATGAAATATATCTTCACCTCTTCCATTAATCAAATTCAAAGAAGCCCTGGAAGAATTAACCTATATTCATGTGTTGTTTCACTGAGAGAGGAAAAAAAAAATCCATGCCACCATAATAATGATAGCAAAATCATCACGATCATCATGCTGCTCTGCAATAACCTACAGTGTAACTACATGACCTAGTTACAATGTGTGTCTGCAGTGGTAGATTCGTAGCATTTTCAGAGCTCTGTACACCCACATATCTGTAGGTGTGCTCAGTTATTTTGACTGATAAACTGCAGCTGGGTCTCAAGTACAAGTAATGTTCCTCGATACCCGAGTTGGACATTTCTCTTGAAAAGATGACATTTTTTGTTGTGGACAGCAGAACTTGCGACAGCCCTCTTAATTATCACGCCATAGGGCATTTTAATAGCCTCCCCCAATTCATTTGTTTCTTTTTGGTAATTAAGGTGATCTATTGCATGAATTAAATTTGATGCCCATTGGAGTACACCTAATGTTTGCACTTTATCAGCTTATTGGTGCTCTGATAATTAAAGCCCTGCTCATTCCTGTCATTACATTTCTGTCTGCAGGTTTAGTTCTGCGGGATCTCACAGCAGCAGTTGTAACTTCAGCGAACACTAAGGTTTCTATTCAGACTCTTCACTGCCTTCATAGAACTTAGGATTTTTCGAGTCAAATCAAAATGTGGAGAATGTATCGTCTTTTAAAAGTCACCTGCTGTGATTTGGCCCTGGCTCAAATACCTTCTCCAAAGTGTGTAGTGTACGGAGAGTGTGACTATTTACCTGCACTTGCCATAATTAATGATGCTTATTAAATGACCATTAAAAACATTTTAAAGTATGTACTTTTCTGATTGGTCAAACGTATATTCACAAAATCCCTGACAGTTTGTTTTTCTTCAATCATGTGGGCAGCTTTGTGATTTAGTTTAAAGTTTCATCATGAAATTTCAATTACATATAATTATATGGCAACTGCTATAAAACAGACACAGATGGCCCTTTGTTGAAGAAACACAGATGTCAGTGTTGATTTTTGAATTACCTGTGTCATTTTTCCCAAAGGCGACTCTTGTGTTTGACAGTTCTATATTCACCTAATTTCTGAATTATTAACTTTGACTGCAAATGCTTTTATAACAATATGATGCATTAATAGTCTAACAATTTCTAGAGTCAATACCATAATATTGTTATTTGCTCAAAATAAGCTTTTAAAAAGTGTGATAAATGTATCTTATAATCGTCACCATGACATATTTAAAACGGCATCAACCACTTTATGTTTGCATAAAGACTTCTTAAAAGGATTAACCACTTTAGACTTGGCAACTGATTTCTCTCCATATACTAATTGACTAATAATTTCATGTTTGACGCACATATTGTCTCTACACAGAATGTGCAGCAAGGCTGCAGTGTTGTGTAGTGGCAGTAATGAGAAAAGGAAGTCAGAGCTTTTCATGGCACTTTAAACAACACAGTAGAGGCTGGCTTCAGTGACACTGAAACCGCTACAGAAAAAGATTGAGTTCAGACATATGGTGAAAAAAAAGAAAGTTAAAGTCAGGAATTTAATCCCAAAGCCCTTTCAATGTGAGGGAGTAAAAAGTTAAAACAATAATTAACACATCACTGTCCTAATATTTTCTGACTGCACTGTAAGTCAAGCTTGAGCTGAAATGATTACTAGACCAGAAAATGAGCCAGAAAAAACATTCCTTGCAAAAACAAGAACATCTGAACTGACTGGCAAAACTTTAAGACTTAAGGGTATGTGTGTAGGATTTAGGGGGATCTATTGGCAGAAATGGAATATAATGTTCATAATTATGCTATTATTCATGTATAATAATCTGAAGGTGCAAATAGTTGTGTTTTTATTACCTTAGAATGAGCTCTTTATATCTAGATAGTGAGTGGGTCCTCTTCCACAGAGCCTGCCATGTTGTACCACCAAGTTTCTACAGCAGCCCAGAAGGGACGAACACTTTTGCATTTTAGCAGCCACCAAGGATCTTCTTACAAACACTGCTCCTTTAATATCTACAACACGTTGAAAGCCTAACCTGGACAGTATGCCATGATATTGCTTTAGCTCGTTAGCAACATGAGACCAAAAGTTCCACACAAACATGTTAAATCTGAAAAAACTAAAACAAAGGCAGTGATTTACAGCAGAAAGGTTGTAAAAACACCTGGGGAAATTCTCATATTTTCAGATTCAAACATCAATGTGATGTCAAGAGATGTGCAGTTCTTCGCTGTAAGCCAACAGGTGCAAACACTTCAAGTCATTTATTTTCTAAAGCTACAAAAATCACCAAGAATGTGTTTTTATGGATTACATTTGCTGGGCCAAAGCCTTAGCGCTAAACCAGCAATTATGTACAGTGGTGTGAAAAAGTGTTTGCCCCCTTCCTGATTTCCAATTTTTTTGCATCCGTCACACTTAAATGTTTCAGATCATCAAACAAATTTAAATATTAGTCAAAAACAACACAAGTAAACACAAAATGCAGTTTTTAAATGAAGGTTTTTATTATTAAGGGAGAAAAAAAATCCAAACCCACATGGCCCTGTGTGAAAAAGTGTTTGCCCCCTCCTGTTAAAACATAACTTAACTATGGTTTATCACACCTGAGTTCAATTTCTCTCGCCACACCCAGGCCTGATTACTGACACACCTCTTCTCAATCAAGAAATCACTTAAATAGGACCTGCCTGACAAAGTGAAGTAGACCAAAAGGTCCTCAAAAGATAGACATCATGCCGAGATCCAAAGAAACTCAGGAACAAATGAGAAAGAAAGTAATTGAGATCTATCAGTCTGGAAAAGGTTATAAAGCCATTTCTAAAGTTTTGGGACTCCAGCGAACCACAGTGAGAGCCATTATCCACAAATGGAGAAAACATGGAACAGTGGTGAACCTTCCCAGGAATGTCCGGCCATCTGTTCGTGACCTCAAGCTGAAGCCAACTTGGGTTCTGCAGCAGGACAATAATCCAAAACACACCAGCAAGTCCACCTCTGAATGGCTGAAGAAAAACAAAATGAAGACTTTGGAGTGGCCTGGTCAAAGTCCTGACCTGAATCCTATTGAGATGCTGTGGCATGACCTTAAAAAGGCGGTTCGTGTTGGAAAACCCTCCAATGTGGCTGAATTACAACAACTCTGCAAAGATGAGTCGGCCAACATTCCTCCACAGCTGTAAAAGACTCATTGCAAGTTATCGCAAACGCTTGATTGCAGTTGTTGCTGCTAAGGGTGGCCCAACCAGTTATTAAGTTTAGGGGGCAAACACTTTTTCACACAGGGCCATGTGGGTTTGGATTTTTTATCTCCCTTAATAATAAAAACCTTTATTTAAAAACTGCATTTTGTGTTTACTTGTGTTAGCTTCGACTCATATTTAAATTTGTTTGATGATCTGAAACATTTAAGTGCGACAAACATGCAAGAAAATGAGAAATCAGGAAGGGGGCAAACACTTTTTCACACCACTGTATAATGTGGAAAAGCCCCACAGCTGGTCAAAAGGACATTACGAGAAAAACAAAAACTCCGAGTAAGTTATCTAAATCATGAAATAAATAAAAGTGTTGTCTCTGGCAAGAGAGGCTGAAAGCAGATGTATTGTGGCAGATATTCTCATAAAAGATGTATAAGGAGCTACTAAATATTTGGGATTCTGTTTTAGTGCCTCTTTCTGACTTGAGCAGGATGTATTCATGTTTACATTAGAGTGCAGGCACATCAGTAATAATTTTGCATCTGATCTAACACATGTCTGTGAGTGTGGAGTAAAGACATCTGATAACAGATTGGAACATGTGAAGTATGTATTTTCAACAAACTACAAGTCTCAACCTATTCCCACAGGACACTCCTCTGTGGTACAACAATATTTAAAACTTACAGTGAATAGTCTGCCACCCCATCTGTTCAAGAGAACTCTTTAAAATAAGTTACTGTATGCACTCTTATTTCAAATGAAACCACACTCACTAACCCACACACCTTTCTGGGAGCTGAAAATTATCTTATAAATGCCATTATTATTATTATTATTATTTTACATAGGGGAAATATCTACTTATTTAACACTTTTTGGATCCCATATTGCAATTTTAGTTGCTTATCTGGCTGTGAAAACGCTGGCATTAAATATAGGACTTGAATTCTAGTAGTGTTCTTGTTTCTTTTTGTTGACATAAAAAGTAAAAGAACAGAAAACACTCCTATGGGTATCCTATAAAAAATATAAAAAAAATTTAAAAAAAATTCTCCTCGGGGATTAATAAAGTAACTACCTAACCTAACCTAACCTATATTGTTTTTCACCGCATTGTGCTATTTCTGCCTTGTTGCTAAAGACAAAACTGGGTCTTTCTCCTGCATAAGTCTCACTTACCGAAGCGCTGCCTGGACGAGATAGGACTTCTGCTCTCGCTGGAAGGTGAGAAACAAAGAATTATTGTTCAAACATTAACCGGCTTTGTCAGCAACAAGCACCGAGATGTGCATGGTCAGTTTGTCCTGCATAACTAACCGCGTAAATACTGGAAAACAGACAGGACCAGAGGAGAATACATCTTCTAAGTTTTGCTTTATGGGCACTTAGAAATTAATCTGCATTTGCAGAGTCAAAAGGCTTGCTCAGAGCAGCTAATTACAAAAGACAATAGGCATGAATCAAAAAAGCTCTGTGTAGATTTACAAGCTAAGACCATCTTAGAAAGGGATGTGTCAGCTGTTGGCTAACTTTACAAAGCGACATTACTCCTATTCATTTGGCGAAGGCATAATATATATTTAAAAAAATAAATAAATAATAATTTTTTAAAAAGGCATATTGTGTTACAATTAACCTGGCAAACAAAGTTTAAAGATACTTCTGGAGGCAGGTCGAGTAACCAAAACCAGAGAGCTGGTGAAGTTAAAAGTTAGCCAGGTTGTTGTTGTTATTGTTGTTGTTGTTGTGGCAGAGCTGCTTCTTCTAACCACTCAGGGCAAACAGCAGCCCGACGAGTGCTTTACCCTCAGTTACACAACAAAAACAAGTTTAATCGCCAATTTAAATGAGCTTTTGGGCAAATGCCAACACGTGTTCACATCTGCTCACCTATTCGACGCCGCGCTCGGCGGCACCTGTAGGCTCCTCGTGCGCCGTAAACAACACCGCAGCACCTGTTCTTCCGAAAACCTGGCAGGCTTTCAAACACCACAAAGTCTTTTAACAACACTTACCGCAATCTCGAACAGATTTCCTAAATCCTCAATGAGTCTTCTCTCCACCGCTGCACTTTAAAAAAAAAAAATATATATATATATAAGTGCTTCGTTTACAAGCTTCTGAAGTTCTTTTCCTTATCGATACAAAAAAATGGCTGCCGGAAGTGACATAACCTTGCCGTTTCGTCAGATGCGGAAATCGAAATTGTAAGTTAAAAAAAATACTGACCTAAAAACAATACTTAATGACATTTGGAGGTTTTCAACCATTTGCTCTACAACCATAACTACAAACCAATTTTTTTTTTCAAATAATTGAAAATACAGACAAATAAATGTTATTACAAGGAAAACACTCTACTGACTATCATTTGGAATAGTAGTAGGTTCATTGGCCTTTGAAATATAAGCCTATTTATAAACCCTGCATGACACAGATCCTGAATGTATTTAATTTCCGCCAGCCCTCCGCAGTCAGAGTGACTAGCATCCTTTGGTAAGCTTCCTGTGTCACAAAATGGTAAAATGTGTACATTTCTGCCAAACAGTGGGTTAAAAATATAAGTATTATGTATATTATAGTTAAACTATATCCACCCTTTGGTTACAGGTGTTTCTTTTGTTTTTTAGAGAACTTTGACCATTGTAGAATAATAATATATGTATATATCTGTCATTAATGGAAATTTATAAGTGGATGGCACAAAAAGTTAATAAAAGGTTTTGTTTTTGACTCTACCCCATTATTACCCTGAGGACAACATTTTGGTCAGTCTGATTATGTTTGAGCCTCTTGTTTGACCTACACTGGTAATAACTTCTCTGTGATCTGGTTCCTTCAAACAGGGCAGATAAACTGTGGATTGTACAAAGGAGAGGTCAAAAGCAGAAAAGAATCAGCCAAATACAATGACTGTTGATTCATCTTAAAGAAGAATCTCTGGAATGAAGATAATACTAAACTAAAATACTCAAAATTTAGCTGCTAATATAAAACACAAGAGTCTCTGTGAGTCAGTTTTAACAGATGGGGATATGAAGAGCAGAGCTCACTTGATTGTGCATGCAACATCAAGTATCTCAAATCTCTTTTTCTCCATGTTTTGAGAAGATACTCATTATCTGAACACATAGGGAAGGATTTCCTCTATTAGAGGTATGGGCACACAAGTAACCAGGCATTGGTGGGTTTAATAATCATCCAAGGTAATTTCACTGATTAGTTCCCTCTCTGGATGAAGGCATGCTAATCAATGAAATCACCTGGAGTGAGCCCTAAGGTCCCAAATCAGTCTTCTTTTCCTCTGTGACATGAAAACCAATGCTGGTATCACTGTGTGGCTCAATAGAAAACGAGATGAAAGAAGCTGCTCTTGAAGAGTCCTCTGGAGGAGGCACATGTGCTTCTTCACCAGGGAGCTTCTCCAGTTTCAAAGCAGAAAACCTCACTGGGATCGCACACAATATGATACCATGACAAACCATATTTACCAAAACATTGAGACAATGCGAGCATCAGAGCATAATAAACCACAATATGGGTTTGCCTTTTTTTTACAGTTTAAAGTTTGCTGTTTGCTGTTCCTCAATTTAAGCTGCATTAATTGTTTTTTAATGCCTCTTGAGGGCAGCAGAACAACAACATATTAATGAAATAGTTATGTGAAATATGATAGCAATCAGTTGGCTATTTACACATCTAACAGATGTGCTGCAACATCAGCATTCATTAGGGCCTGAGCACCGATGGTACGAAAGCCCTATTGTTATTTGGAGTTGTGTCTCTAATTGATGCAGGGCAGGTTGTATGGCGTGGATTCAGTGCTTTGGTGAAAACAGCTGCTTGCTGCTCCTGAAAACAAGTTTGACATGAAAAGTCTGTTGGACAGAAAACCAAAACAATGAGCTGAAAGAGGCAGAAAGTGTCGTAGAGCTGAGCTGTGTTGGGTGACACATTACACAAGTACTGATTAATTAATCAATGCCAAGGAGGTTTAGTTTTATAACCTACTGAATATTCCATGATAATCATGAAGTAAACATATCAAGTCTGACATTGAGGATGAAATATGAACATGCTTTTATATTTTACTCTGGGTGTCCATGCCTTCAGCTGCAATTGGCTACCTGGTGAAATGTAAGCTCTGTTTAATTCACTTAGGACAGGGTCCCCCCATTAGCAGAAGAGTTTATTTTATGGTTGTGCAAACATACATATCACAATGGCCTCCACTTAACTCCCACATCCTTCCATTTTCTTATTTTTATTTTGTGGGAAGACGGGAGGCAAGATGTCAAGGAGAAGTGGTGAAAAGCCACAGGAAAACATAACTTAAGGTTGGAATTGATGATTTACAAGAACAGCTTTATACAGAAATAAAGAACGACCCATATGCTTTAGGGAAATTATGTATTTCCTAATAACATCTTTTATTGTAGGTGTTAAAATGTTACAGGATTCTTTTAAGCCAAGTGTTGTGTCTCTCAGTGATCTCCACATTGGAGGCACATCACCAACCGACTCTGACTCACCATATACGCTTTGAATATCTTTGATTGGTATCTTTTGCATGTGGGTGTTCATTTGCAACTTCAACACAGTGTTAATGAAGTATTTAGTATACTTTCAGTCAGGGAGAATATTGGGATGATTAGGCATCCACCCACATATGAATCTTATACAGAAGACACACTCTGCAGCCAGACGTTAGGAGTCTTTCCAAGACATCAGGATATATAACGGAGATAATTGACAGAGACAAAATATAATTTCGCATAAAAATGTCATAACAAGACTTGCATGTGTGCCCAAATTTACCTTGATCGCAAGTTATCAGAGACAGAGTTGCATCCAGTTACATCAAGCATTAGAGTGTGACTCAGTTGCATGCTTAGTATTCACTGAGGCTCAGCTGATTTCAGACTCAGTATGCATCACTACACTCACCAGTGTGGTGGTCTGCTGCTGCTAGAAGAGAATGTGCATAGTTACTTTAGTGACAAGAAAAAAACAACTTAACATTCATAATGTGTTTGTGTCCTGTGTGTGTCCATGTATGCGTTTGAGAAACACACACAGTCACAAGTAGATAGTGGGCGCCCAGAGTCACCCTGCCTTAAGCACCAATGGATGTCAATTTTGTGTTAGCCCTAAGTCACGACTCATTATTGTTCATCCTGACACTCAGTGGCCACGATGCTTGATGAGCAATTTAGGGAATTTTGCTGCTGTCAATCAGTAACACCAATGCCAATCAAATTACCCTCTTCTTGTCTGGCTCCCCTCTTGTCTCTAATCACGCTGCTTTTGTCTTCTGGCACACAATGACAACCACAGGAGGAGATCTGCCTTCAACAATCAAACACTGCAACACCACTACCCCCAATGTATTATACTGGAATAAGAGTGTGAAATCTCTTCACGAAGATCGTACATAAACGCATGAGCACGCAAACATGCACATAAACACCTCTGGATAAAAGTGGTAAGCTGTGTATTTGGCTGGGGCTTTGCAGCTATTAAACTATCAAATTTACAGTTTGGCATGGTTGTTCTTGTGGCAGAGGGATGTCAATAGAAAACATTGATTTAAGTAATTTATTTCCTTTCACAGGGATGCTCGGTTGCATGTATTTTAGTACCTTAAATACATACAAAAAATATGTGTAATTACATTGCAAAGAAAAATCAGAAATAAATCCATGCACTGCATCCAAAACTTAATTCTATCAAGGTAAATGAGTTATGCTGCTCCACCAAAAATTTGGTTTCCAACACTCGCCATTAATACTGTTTGTAATTCATAACCTAATAAGAGCATTTTCAATTAACTATGACTGTGGTGATGTTGCTGGCCTTGTCCATCCCCTATAAAAGAAGCAGTGGCTCTCTATCTTGTGGTTTACAAATGTAAATCAGACCCTGAAGGGGAAGAATTAGTTACTGAATATCAATATATCTTCCTTGTACATCAAACATTAGGCTTCCTGGTTCTTACATTACTTAAAGATGGTCTAATGCTCAAAGAGAATAAAATGAAAAGGCTTTGTTCAATAATTTGTGTCTGATGTGATTTTTCCACGAAAAGTAAAAATGCTAGGTGAGGTTGGTAAAATAAGATTTACACCTCTTGCCTGGTTGAGAAATTCAGAATCTGTGAATATGTAGATCTTTTTTATTTCAAAAGTTTAACTACTTGATACAAGATGTCTCCTACATCCCTGAAAATCCTCTCTGAATGTCCAGTCTTACTTTCAGTGAGCTCGGAGAGACTTCCCAGTTTCAGCAGATGAATTTGAAAACAGCCTTCTCCTGTCAAACTCTGCTGCGCATACATCATTATGTGCTGTAAAGGTCAAACATCCAGGAGAAGTAACAATAATTGACCAAAACACATTTTTGAATGCAGGGTGATGAAAAAATATATAAACTTATTAAACTACACAATGCTTATCTTGATCGTGGGAGGTTAATGTCTCTGCTCTGCTGTGTGGGTTTTGGGAAAATCCCATCAGCATTTTGGAAAATGGCTTTGACATTTGACATTCAACATTACCTGATAGAATAGTTGGAACCCATACCACATGGACGGAAATACCTTCAACAGTGGGCCTCCTGGTTGGATACCCAGCAGGCAGTTGGACCTTGACTGTAGTGTGCCATTCCCCAGCTCCATTCCCCCACATTTCCTGCCTGTTTCTACTGTTCCTATCAAATGACAGCAAAATGCCCAAAAAAATCTACTCTGAAAAAAATCAAAACATTACCAAATGACTGGCATGGGAACGCAGTGCACTTCAACATCCTGCTATAAGTGTTACACTCTTTCTCAATAGGGCTTACAAACTGTTATCTACTTGACGCAGGGAGGCTTAAAAGAAATGTTTGTCTTAAACATTTCAGATGACTTGTCTCAAGTCAGTCGGCGTATAGATAGCAAACGAGAGCTTCCGCTCTACGACGCTACGAAGGAATAAATATTGTGGAATCATATATCAGAGATATTCAAGCATAAACATACAGTAAAATGTTGCAACAAATGTTTGTAGAATAGAGATACTTCACCTTCCTCATATATCCCAGTCTTTTCCCAGACAATGTACAGTATAATAATTGAAAATGTAATAATGTAATATTCTGTATTGTGAACATAAAACTACCCTAACACAAAAATAGATGAGTCTGTGTGCTGGTTGAGAGCCAAATGAGTAGAGACCTCTGAATCTCATCAAAAAAAGCAGCAAAGCAGAACCTTTGTTGTGTTAACAGAGCCCAGACGTATTACTATCTTTGTCTGCTGTCCTCATTCTTGGCTTTCAGAGTGGACTAAAAACATATTGATGCAAAAAAAAAAAAAAAAACATGAAAAAGCTTTGAAACCAAAAGAGAGATTCTTGATACAAAGACCCAAACAAGGATTGAATGTTGAGTCTGTGATAAGAAATAAATGCCTCTTTCTCTTTGCTATGCTGGATGCTCTCCTCCTGTTAGTCACATGGAGCTCTTCATCCACACTAATGATGAGAGGCCAACCACTGAAATCAGTCACTGTTAGAGCTTCAAAGCAGAAGGGCGGAACTGTGGGATGATGCCAGGAAACTGAGGTCAGCGGCCTCATTTCAAAAATGGTGTTGTTGTTAAATTTCCTTTTCTATAACTGTGTAAGCAAAAATCCACAATCAGGCAGTCGCTTTGTTTATAAAAACTTTAATTTATGGCAACAAATTTGTCCAGGTTTGATTGAATGTATTACAGCAGAAGGGCAAATAATTAATGTGAAACTGAATACATACTCACCCAATTAGTTTTTGTTTAAAGGAATAGTTTTAAAAGGAACTCGCTTATTCTCTTTCTGGCAGAAAATGTTCTCTATTAGATCTAACGAACAATGACTAAACTATCTCTACAGTATGTGCACACTTAAACATCTCATCACGAATGTTCCTGTTATACGCCACATAAAACTTTCTTATGCAGTGTTTTTAACACTCCATTATTAAGTGTAAACACTTTCAGCATTTAATTGAACCAAAAGTCTACACTGTGTACCTGGAAGGAGTCCCAGACTACAGAAAAGCACAGGAACTGAACAACAATTGATGAGACATGCTGCCATAAATGTAGAAGCCCAAAACAGGCCAACTGCAGTTCAATTTGTCTTGTAATTATCACCCAAGATTTGTGGTGGAAACGGTCTGCAAAGTATTGTGTCCACTGCTCCGTCTACTGTACTACTGTTTATCTTAAAAAGGACATGACACTTTCAGATCCAAACAGAACATCCTGTCCTCTGTCCTGTGCCAAAAGTGACACACACACACACACACACACACACACACACACACACACACACACACACACACACACACACACACACACACACACACACACACACACACACACACACACACACACACAGTATGTATGGCAACAAACATCCCAATATTTTCATCATTTCCTCTCTTCCTTTGATCTTTTAATCAACCACAAAGTCAAAAACACACTCAGTAAATTTCAAAAAGATTTCCCTCTAAATTTCAAGGTGACATCGATGTTTTACTGATGACTCTAGATCAATGATTGAATTGTATGGAAGAGCACAACGAATGCTCAAGCTAAAAATGTCAATTGGGAACTGTGGAAATATCCAGAATCTTTATTTTTTGGGTTGTTATTACTGTCTGTGATGCAGTGTGTGTGTGTGTGTGTGTGTGTGTGTGTGTGTGTGTGTGTGTGTGTGTGTGTGTGTGTGTGTGTGTGTGTGTGTGTGTGTGTGTGTGTGTGTGTGTGTGTGTGTGTGTGTGTGTGTGTGTGTGTGTGTGTGTGTGTGTGTGTGTGTGTGTGTGTGTGTGTGTGTGTGTGTGTGTGACCCGTGTACAGTACAGTGTCTGTGTGTGTGCTGACATTCAGAAGTGTGTTTGTGCTTGTGGAGTTGAGTGTTGGTCATCTGTTTTTCTATTTTAGGCTCTCATTTATTTGTCCTTTGTGTGTGCTTTGATTTGGTGTGTGCATATGCACTCGTGAAGTATGTGTGTTTATGTTTGCTTTAACATGAATGCGCATGTGTTAAAATAAAGACATGGCCGTCTATCTCCCCTCTTCATATTTGACAACCTTGCTGGGAAGTTTCATACAACTGCACGAGTCAGCAATTTATTGTGTTGAACACATCAGCTGATGATTTCATGGTCTTTTCATAGCCTTCACACGTACTTATCAATCAGATGATTCAGGTCTTATTTGTATTCTCATCACAGTTTCATACGAGGCTTTGATTTTTCAGAGCAACAGAACTAACAGTTGTTACAACTGAGCCTGATGCTGCTCATGATAATAATGTGAGTTTTGCCTCTGGACTCTTTTCTTTACCGACAGCAGGAGGCCCAATAATAGTAAGGGTTTATATCCATGAAAAACATGGGAGTAATTGTGTTCACAGGGAAAGCAGAAATGAGTGTCATTCCTAATTCAGTGATAGAGCAATAATACAGCCTTGGCCAAAAGTTTTGAAAATGACACAAGTATTGGTTTTCACAAAGTTTGCTGCTTCAGTGTTTTTAGATCTTTTTGTCCGATGTTACTATGGTATACTGAAGTATAATTACGAGCATTTCATAAGTGTCAAAGGCTTTTATTGACAATTACACTAAGTTTATGCAAAGAGCCAATATTTGCAGTGTTGACCCTTCTTTTTCAAGACCTCTGCAATTTACCTTGGCATGCTGTCAATTAACTTCTGGGCCACATCCTGACTGATGCTTGGAGTTTGTCAGAATTTGTGGGTTTTTGTTTGTCCTCCCGCCTCTTGAGGATTGACCACAAATTCTCAATGGGATTAAGGTCTGGGGAGTTTCCTGGCCATGGACCCAAAATTTAGATGTTTTGTTCCCCGAGCCACTTAGTTCTC
Source organism: Brachyistius frenatus (assembly GCF_029030835.1). Taxonomy (NCBI): domain Eukaryota; kingdom Metazoa; phylum Chordata; class Actinopteri; family Embiotocidae; genus Brachyistius; species Brachyistius frenatus. Next base: position 776,292 of record NW_027210671.1, on the reverse strand, counting down.
ACTTTTGCCTTCTGGAAAGGTGCTCCATCACGCTGAAAAAGGCATTGTTCATCAGCAAACTGTTCTTGGATGGTTGGGAGAAGTTGCTCTCGGAGGATGTTTTGGTACCGTTCTTTATTCATGGCTGTGTTCTTAGGCAAAATTGTGAGTGAGCCCACTCCCTTGGGTGAGAAGCAACCCCACACATGAATGGTCTCAGGATGCTTTACTGTTAGCATGACACAGGACTGATGGTAGTGCTCACCTTTTCTTCTCCGGACAAGCTTTTTTCCAGATGCCCCAAACAATCAGAAAGGGGATTGATCAGAGAAAATAACTTTACCCCAGTCCTCAGCAGTCCGATCCCTGTACCTTTTGCAGAATATCAGTCTGTCCTTGATGTTTTTCCTGGAGAGAAGTGGCTTCTTTGCTGCTCTTCTTGACATCCGGCCATCCTCCAAAAGTCTTTGCCTCACTCTGCGTGCAGATGCACGCACACCTTCCTGCTGCCATTCCTGAGCAAGCTCTGCACTGGTGGTGCCCCGATGCCGCAGCTGAATCAACTTTAGGAGACGGTCCTGGCGCTTGCAGGACTTTCTTGGGCACCCTGAAGCCTTCTTCACAACAATTGAACCTCTCTCCTTGAAGTTCTTGATGATCCGATAAATGGTTGATTTAGGGGCAATCTTACTAGAACTGATATCCTTGCCTGTGAAGCCCTTTTTGTGCAAAGCAATGATGACTGCACGTGTTTCCTTGCAGGTAACCATGGTCAACAGAGGAAGAACAATGATTTCAAGCACCACCGTCCTCTTAAAGCTTCCAGTCTGTTATTCTAACTCAATCAGCATGACTGAGTGATCTCCTGCCTTGTCCTCGTCAACACTCTCACCTGTGTTAACGAGAGAATAACTGACATGATGTCAGCTGGTCCTTTTGTGGCAGGGCTGAAATGCAGTAGAAATGTTTTTTTAGGATTAAGTTTATTTTCATTGGCAAAAAAGGACTTTGCAATTAATTGGAATTCATCTGATCACTCTTCATAACATTCTGGAGTATATGAAAATTGCCATCATAAAAACTGAGGCAGCAGACTTTGTGAAAATTAATATTTGTGTCATTCTCAAAACTTTTGGCCAGTGGTGTATTTTTCCACAAAATATCACACTTCCAGCTGGAAAACTGCTCAGCTCTAATTTTGACACATCTGTGTGTGTTTGGGAATAATCTGTCATGATTTATTACTCACTTATCTCGCAATATGGATGTTTACAGTTAGATTTTTATATGATGTTTTGTTTGTCATGGGATTTTATTTAGTTTGTTGCAAATTTGTTGATATTGCCACTCAGGTCAGTTCAATTCAAGGGTAATTGCAGGAAATCATGGGTAATTGCAGGAAGCGAATGTATTTATACAAACCTTTTAAAGCTGTTGTGTATTAACAGACTTACTTCGACATGGAGATGGTTTTGCCTGCATCCACATTTTCCACTGAAGGCTAAAGTGCATTCCCCCTGACTATTTTAGACTATTGCTAGAGGGCATGTTAATGTCTGCAAACGTCACTGGCATACATTATCAGTCCGAGTCTGAATGAATTAAAAGTCAAATCACCTCAACAAATATGAACACAATGAATAAAAGAAGTGAAAAGAAATGCTAAGTTAAACACAAAGCTAAAACAGACTGGGAGCTTCTAGAAGCTACATTATACGTTATATTGGTGATAATTACATTGATAAATCATATATCAAAACCCATCTAAATTGGCAAATACAGCATATGTTAAATGATGTCTAGAAGGTTCAATTCTCATGAAGTAACTGACTGAAAATGATCTAACTTAACAAACGCTATCTCGTAATGAGTTTAAGTGATCCAACAAGTCCTTCATGGTTATTTCATTGTTAAAAGTAAACAACTTAAACAAAGCAGGTGTCATTTTATTAATCATGTGTTTAATTGATTAAAAGAGTTTGACTCCAGAGGTTAATACCATGCACCTAATATCCTGTAGCCTTTGTCACAGTTAGTTTGCTGCACTAAAATCACTCATGCCACTAGCATGTTAACACAAACTAACTAACCTACTAACAAAGGACATACACGTTAGCTTATTATCCAGCTCCACTGACAGACAGTTGACCTCATTATATTTATGCACGAGTCACAGTGGAAACAATAAGCATGTTGTAATATTGTGCATGTGATGATGCCTGTGTTCTGTTTTTTTTCCTGTGCAGCATACACACACAGACAAACACACACACACACACACACACACACACACACACACACACACACACACACACACACACACACACACACACACACACACACACACACACACACAGATGTCAAAGTAGCAGTCTGTTAAAACGGTCACCAACACCTAAAACGATTCCAATCATAATTGCCTGTGCCCCCTAAAAAAATTACGTTTTCATCACAGACTCAAAGTCATAGTGCATTTTAATGTATCCACCTTCAATAAGGAAACTGACTGCCTCTGTTCCGTCTCTCGTTTTTCATCCTGCCTCTTGGGTGTTTTCAACAGCCACATTACAAAGTGAAGAAATTTATCTGCCGTTATAATACGGAGAAGATTGGAAAAGGAAAATGCTCAGCGCTCAAACGCCCTCTAAACACATACATATTCATACTGTGGAGCGCTACATCCATCATACATTTTTAAATGAAAGTTTAAGTGTGCTAGTGTCTCTGTATGTGCGTGCATGTTACACCTCTCATTGTAAAGGAGCTTGCATGTGCATGTTTGTTTTGTCTGGAAACCGGTATCTTGTGTGAATAAGAAGCTAAAGAGTGTTTTGTGTGTCCTGTTAGTTGGACTCTCTCCATCCTCACTCAGGAGGGTCCACTGCCCGAATAAGTGCTGCTTTATATTCCATCTGAAGCCAAAGAATAAGGAGCTTAGGGACACGGTGTCTGTATGAATATACAACACTGTAAACACACACCTCACTGCCCCCTATGCTTGGCTAAGATAAGTTATCTGTTCACCTCCTCGTGTGGCTGAAATCTCACCACGGCTATGAATATGGAAATTAAACTGTGTAGGGGTAAAGGAGGGGCATCACTTTGGTGTTGCAGCTTCTTTGGGTGGAAATATGTATGTGTGAGAAGGAAAAGCAGAACAACTAGGCTCAATTCGGTGTTGTGAAATCTCCAAACTGTCCATCAGCATAAATCAATTACAATTCACCGTAGGCCTGATGACCTCAAATATAACAAGCTGTCACAACAAGAGTGTGTCTGTATGTGGATTGAACATGTTTCATGACTTGAATACAGTATGTGACAGTTGGTGCAGGGTGACACATTTAATATGTGTGTGTGTGTGTGTGTGTGTGTGTGTGTGTGTGCGTGCGTGCGTGCGTGCGTGCGTGCGTGCGTGTGTGTGTGTGTGTGTGTGCGTGTGCGTGTGTGTGTGTGTGTGCATATGGGATATTTGGGCAACATGATCGAATTCCTTATAGACTTCCTCTGTGCTTGTTGGCAGTAGGAAACATTATGGCGTTTTTGCTGCAGCCTACTTCACACGTCCCACTGTGATAGGAGTTTTTCCAATGACATCTTGAACAGCAATCAGCCCACAATGTTATGGACTATTTCCCAAAGTTGTGTTGCCACTCAAGGCTATGTCATAATGACTGGAAATTGCTTTAGATTGCACTCTGCTGCAACATGTATGCTGGAAAAAAAACAAAAAAAACAAAAAAAACATCGCTCTCTTAAAACTCTCATATTTATGAAGAAATTTATCGCTAATTCTCTTCCTGGAAATTATTTATTTTCCCATGATGTTGCATTATATGAAAATATATGAAATAAATGAAGCGGGGAATGACTCAGGGCTTTTTCAAGTAGCTTTAATTTCCAAACTGGAGGGGGGATGATGACAGATGGGAGATAGAAGATTGCAAAGCTCAGACCAGGCAGTTTCGGTCCAAACACAGTTGGGGAAGAGACAATACAGGCGGTTTCAGGGGAGAAGGAGGGTGATCAAGAGGCAGATTACTGCATCTGTCACCTTTAAGCCATAATTATTTCTTCCTCTTTTTTTTTTTAAAATAAACAAAGCAGCAGTCTCAACACATAAAGCCAGGGTTGGCGAGTTAGAGCAGCATTGCAAATCATATTCATTGAAAACAGATTTGAATCAATGACTTCTGTGTCTCTTTTTTGTTTTATTAATGTTGCTATAGCTGTTTGTATTTCTGGAGAGAAAATAACCATTTCAAATGAAGACGAGTAGCAGTAGAATGAGTTCACAGGAGCTCTTACTAGCAATCATTTGGTTTGATTAGTGATTTGAATCCCCCAGTAGCTCTGTGTGATATGGATTGTAGCATTAATGTCCTGCAGATCATCCAACTGAAACTAACTATTGGTATCATAGACATTTTCATGTTTCATTACATTTTCAGGAAACGTTTTGACAACACTGGTGAGTAGACATTTTCCAGCCGCTTGATAAATTATACATCCATAGATGTGCTTGTATCGCTGAACATTTACTTATAACTCTAAGAAACAATGACAAATGTTGCATTGTAGGTTCTGCATTTTGCACTTAACTTAAAGTTCATGTGCCTTCAATTCAACACAAATACACATTCAACAGTTTGATCTCACAAAGCAAGAGCTTGATGGCAGAAGTCTGTTTCGCTCTTCTTCAAGATAGTAAAATCTGTACAGTGTTCTCGCTCTTTGATCGGTTTCAATTTGCTTGATTTTCAGAATAAAAGCACAGTAACTGAACAATAAATAGGTAACAGACAGAAAACACAAATAAGTTTGAAATAAATAATACAGTGTTTCCAAATCTTAGCCTCCCATCACATACACCAAATATAAACTAATATTCCATTCAAGGAACACAGAGCCAGATATCACTGAGTCAGGCTGGTGTCCTATGAGGCTCTTTGGTCCCTTGAGGGTGATCACTAAAAAGCCATGTACTCAAAATCACTGACAAACACTGACTTTCAGTTCAATAAGACTTTCTCAACGTAGCGGTGGGCTACTGATCTTTTCACCGAGTGAAACATTCACTTCACAGAGCAAGAAATCAAGAAATCTGGTCTCTGTTCTTATCAATATTACAGTAAATCTGTAGTACATAGCAGCCAGAGGAGGCAGACACATTCTACAGAAAAATAATAAAGTCAACAATCATGCACGCAAACACACACGCACGCACAAACACACTCACACAGGTCAGCAGAATTAGACAATTGGTAAATTGAAGTGTTGCTGCTGACAGCCCTTGTCCCATTGAGTCAATACGCCTGTGTGCTGTTCACAGTTACAGACACATTTTCTTTTTTTCTTTTTTCTTCTGGTTGAAAAAACTGACAGCCTCAGTGTCTTAGTGAGAAAAATAAATGCACCATTCATCCCGTCTTGCCTTTCAGCAACGAACCAAATGTGTCATGTCCAGGTCCACTGCAGCCCAATGATGTGTCAGAGGCGTCGTTAAGGAGTGACTCAACCAAACAGTTCTCAGTATAACCCATGTCGGCGTAATTAGGGGTAACATCACACATCCATAATTGCACTGTTCATTTAGAGTCAATGTAGATGTCTACCTGGTAAACACTGCTGCTCATCAGGAAGCAGGGGTTTCTGGGAAATAATGTTCACAAGTTCAATAATCAGTCTTCAGCAGATGCACCTCCCATTAGAAACTGTGAGGATGTTTCAAGAAGCTCAAAGTAGTTTTGATTGTTGCTTTAATGTCCAAATACTGAGGCAGTTCATTGGAAGAGATGATCAGTGATAGTCCAGTGATAGTTAAAATCAGGAAACTGCAAGCTAAGAGGATGAGGGAGGAGGGTCATACTGTCTTACTTCTACATCTCAACAACACATGTAATTTTCTATTGAGTCCAAAATCCACCACACTTCATTTTATTCTGTATTTTATGAAAAAAGCCAGGAGTGCCATTACAAACAACCTGAGTGTCCAAGATGACCCATGCCAAGCTAAAGAGCGAGGTGTCTGACATGAAGCCTTTCCACACAAAAAAAAAGTCCACAAGTTAAAAGTCTGAAAGGGGGCCTTGTTTGTGCTATCACATCTAGGTTCGGCAGAAACCTTTTCTTGTTGTTGAACTTTCAGATAAAAATCGACGAACACATGTTTGCCCTGCAGCTGTGCAAATTAAGACTGCAGACGTAAGAAATCACCACTAATCTTGTGCTCCTTGTGCTCTGTATTGATAAATGAAGGGCTCCAGGCTCACAAGGGTCTAAGGTCACTTTTCCTTCTTTCCTCATTAGTCCTGGAGTCTTTAGTAACTACAAAGCATTAATATGTGAAATAGTCTGTATTCATATTGGGGAGTTAATTCTCAGCTGTTTTCTTGCTTTTTTTTTTTTTTTATAGACCTTCTATCAGTTTTATAGAGAGTGTGTACATTTCTTCTATGATGCTGCACCGCTCTGTCTCCCAACATGATACATTATTCAGTGTGATCTGGAGATAAAACTTTGCATTCACAATCTTATCAGCAATACTGAAGTGCTAAGCAGTTTAGTGAGGTCCTGCTCAGCCTCTTTTTCATGTCGTGTTTTCACCCCACACCCTGTAAAAAAAAAATGTGTCTATCAGCTGCAAGCTGGGATTTCACAGTCCGAGTGGCCTGTTTGTACACTGTGGCTGTAAAAGTGATTCTCAGTTCTGTATTTTATGCAGAAATTTGCACAGTCCAACATGTTTTTAAAACAGCCCTTTGAGTGTTCAGAAAAATGGAAATATTTTGTTTTTTTTCATGCCTCAGAAATCGCCTTTTCTTTTGTGTGTCCGTGTTCTGTGCAGCAGATTCACTGTGTCCGCTAAAAGAAAGTACCCTTGGTGCTTCTGGACAGAATCTTTTTGAAGGCATTTCTGAAGTCTTTGTTGAAGATGGTATATATGACTGGGTTGAGTGAGGAGTTGCAGTAACCAATCCAGAAGAAAAACTTGAAGAGTGGATCTGGGATGACGCAGGTCTCCGGGCACACCGCCTGAAGAGAGTAGGAGAAGAAGAAGGGGAACCAGCACACCACGAACACACCGATGACCACTGCCAGAACAAAGGTGAAACGTTTCTCTCTGTTGACCATTGCTTTACGCCTCGCTGCTCCGGGGTTGTTCTCTGTTTTTGACTTTCTCCCCGGCGCCAGTCGAGCCCCCTTTGAAGAGGCGATCATGTCCCGGTAGTGCTTGACTGAAGCCGGGGAGTGGACCCCCCCTCCGGCAGGTGACCCTGGCATGCTGTTGCTGCCACAACCCCTTCCATGGCTGTGCTCCATGTCACTCTCTGTGCTTGAGCTGTCCCCATTGTTATTATCAGCTTTTTTTCCTCCCAGGCGCTTGCCCTTCTTCACCTCCTGTTTTGTCTTGGGGGCAGACGGAGGCACAGAGGAGGGGGTCGAGGGGCCACGGGTGGAGGTATCAAGGGAGGGTGAGACAGGGGACATGGCTGGAGAAGGGGACGGGGGTTGCAGGAGATTATTAGGGGTGGGATTCCCGGATGTTGGAGTCTCTCCTGGGGATTGAGAAGTGGTGATAGCGAGGGTGGGGGGTCTGATGTTTGAGGTTTTGATGGAGGAAGGGGGTGTGCTTTCTTCATCATCCTTACCGTTGGCTTGTACATGTCTTGGAGTCTGACTTGGAGTTGCACAGCTGACCCCATCCTTCCTGGGCTCTCCTGGCGGGCAGCGTGTTCTCTGCTTGGCTATTTGGTAAATTCTTATATAGACCAGGATCATGATCACACATGGGGCGAAGAAGGAACCAATAGTGGAGTAAAGGATGTACCAGCGCTCATCATTCAGCTGGCACTGCGGTCCTCTCTCACTCGCCTGGTCACTTACCTCACTTTTGTTCAGTGAGAGCAGGGGAGGGAAGGAGATGATGGCAGAGATGAGCCACACTACCACAATTGCGGCTTTGATGCTTTTGGGAGTCCGCTGACGCCCATAAGTAACCCTGGAGATTGACAGGTAGCGGTCCAATGAGATGGCGCACAGGTGCACAATGGAGGAGGTGCAGAAGAGAACATCCAGCGCCAGGTAGATCTCGCACCACAGAGACTTGAAGTACCAGTAGCCAAGCAGTTCATTAGCCAGAGAAAAGGGGATTATGAGTGTGGCCACTAAAATGTCTGCAGCCGCCAGTGACACTAAGAAGAGATTCTGCGGACCTCGGAGTGACCGGCTGGTCAGAACAGCGATGATGACCATGATGTTGCCCACGATGGTGAAGACGACCATCAAGGTTATGGCGGTGGCAAAGGCTGCTGTGGCTTCAGGGGAGTAAGGAGCGAGCTTCAGGACGCTCTGGTTGCAGGGCACGGAGGCTCCAGAGCTGCTCACACTGCTGTTCCAGCCGCTCAGCTCCATGGAGCAGCCGCTGTCCACAACTGAGGCCATGCTGGGATTATCGTTCCAGGAGTCTTTATTAGATTAAAAAAAAAAAATGTTTGGTCACTGAATAAAATAAATTTAAAGAATATATTTTACTGTTTAAATATTTGTTTAATGAGATTACCATATATACTTTTGTTAAAAAAAAAATAAAAAATACCGCATTTAAACTATAACTTTTTTAATGTGAAAATAAAAATCATAATTCATATTTACCTCCGTTGTTCTAGTGGTGTCTCGGTGTTGTTTCCAAATGACAGCTTCCTTGCACCCTCCACGGCAGGTCTTCCAAGTCCATTTTAAGCACACAAAACAATCCTGGACAATGCGTCAAGATCGGTGCTTTTTGATCAAAACGCCTCGCCAATTTATAAAATAAATTTTACCCCACAGAGAGAAGCAGGTATTTCGGACGAAGACTGCTGTGCGTAAGAGTTACAACACAGCCCGAAGACCTCAAACTTAGTTTGCACTGACGGATCCCGTTCTCAGTCGATTCATTGAAGATGGGGAGATTTAATCAATCAATTAATCAATCTAGTTTGAGATCGTTTACAGCTTTGCGACATTGATTATAAGAGATCGGATGAGAGCAAATATTGGGAACTACTTGTGCAATCTCCGTGCGTCCTCGTTTGGAGACGCGCGTATGCCTGACCGTCTCATCTAAATAGCGAGCAAAGAATGGTTTAGATTGAGCGAAATAAAAGTAATATAATTGAATATTTACAGTGATTCACTAAAAAAAAAAAAGATACTGGAGCTTCACTGCGAAGGACAGCCTACGTCAGCGATTCCACTCAATCGAAGAAGAGAAAACACAAAGTTAACCTCAAGCTCTCCAGCCCCGCGCACGAAGCCATGTATGTTAAAAAAGCGTTGTTTTTTTGCAGAAGTAAAATGATCCCCGCAGAGCAGCATTAGTCTGCCCGTCTTTTGATCCTTGGTGCCTCAAAAGTTCACCGGGATGCCATGATTCGGGCGCTCCGCTGGCGCACATCACAGATTTCCTCGCAGAGGCGCAGCAGCAGCATCTTCAGTTGTGAACAGGACCTTACGACCAAATCTAATAAGTGGGGAGCCTCCCATCTCGCTCTTGTGCTTCCTTTAGACCCGGTGATGTCACTGTGGAGCTGGGCGTCATGGGATCCTTGCTTTCTCCATCGCTATATAGTCCCCCCCCCCCCCACCACACCACAACCCTCCCTCCCCATTAAACCTATACCCAAGCTGCTCAGCCAACGAGGTTCTATTGGAAATGGCTGGTTGAGTGGCACTGGTTCGGTCAATTAACTCCACGGGACGTGGAAGTGTCCAGCTGGGAGTGCTGAGCTGATGCCATCTGCTTTGCGGGAAACATCAGTTTCTTTTCAGGGATTCGTGAACATTGTAAAACTACTCAGTCATTATCACCATCATTATTATTATCCCTCTCCTGAATCCTGTAGTATGAGCTGTTGCACATATAGCCAAGAAAAGCTTTGGAAACAAAAAGCCGATCTGCAGATCTGTTTCCTTAGACTTTGCTCTGTACACCAGTTTCCATATAACCTCCAACAACTGATTTAGAGCCAATAAACCTCTCTACTGTAGCAGCTGGAGGTCTATTAGTTCCTCAAGGGTAAAAGGATTGTTAGAGTAGAGTAGGTGAGACCAGTGTCTAAGGCTGTGCTGGGTGGAAAACAGCTACATATTTAAGGCATGGTTTGTGTACATGGTGCAGTGTCCTGATGAATATAGATAATAAAGGCAGGCTCAATTTCAGCTGTGAGAAACTAGTTCAGTCCTTAAAATCCAAAAATTAAAATGAAATGAAAAGCCTCATTTTGAAGAACGATCTCCTTCAGTGCTAAAATATTGATGTATTGTGAACTGTTGGGGGTCCACCCTCTCTATCTAAAATACAGCAATAAATTATTTATTTAAGCGGTTCCAGATTTTGCATATAAAGCCGTATTCTGCAAAGAAACCTGTAATTACAACTGTCACATAAATGTTGCGGTAAAAGTGAATCATTTCCTTATGAAAGCAGAAATCTCATGCTCCTCTTCCTCTCCCCTCCCCAGGTAAATGCACCGTGTTACCTTCCACCTTTGCTCGTCGTGCGAAGGCAGGAGTCTAAGGCACCTAATGTAACTTTCTGTGCTCATGCATTTACATCATCACTTGAATTCTATTTGAAACCATCTCCATTAGGCACCCTGCAACACTTCCTCCCCCAAGAAGAGGAGCCATCCCGCATGATTTGTCGCCTACCTGAGATCAAGTGCCCGATTGTTCAATTATCGAGGGAAATCTACGTCATACTGAGCCATAAATTAACCAGCAGCAGCTTATTCCGTGTTGTTTAAAAGTATGTAGGTGGCCTCCGTGAGATAATCTCACACAAACAAACAACACACACATTTACCAGCCATGCACACACACACACAGTCTTATGAATGGTATGTGGGTAGGAGGTCCTGTTTACTTGTTTTTGTAGTGCGTCCTCCACACATTGCTGCTTTAACCAGAGAGAAGCCCAGCGAACCGCCCATGGAATTACAATTGGAAGGCCTGCTCTGATTGTGTGACCCGAAGCAGCAGCCAATAATGGCAGCACATTTTTCTCTCCACGCTCCACATTCTAAATATAAAGGCAAAGAGAATAAAGCTTTTAGCAGGAGAGTGCACTCCAATCAAGTGTCTCTGTTTCCGTGGGTGAACTGTGCTTAGTAACACGCTGAAAATGCATTCTGAGGTTGAGGGGTGTGTCAGTGATGCTAAGGTTATACAGACTGAGCAGCACACAGCGTTCCCTCCACAGTACACTGCTTCTGAAGGGCTTGTTGTGTAAGAGCATGTGGTATACAAACGTGTACAAACGCTCACATATACTTATGGTACACAAGCCAGGGGGGAAATTCTGCTGTCATGGATCACGCAGAGTGGATCAGCAAATTTGTTTCCCGACATCCAGACTGGAAAAGTTTGCAGCTGGTCTAGAAAGAGCACTCGGTCTTTGAGAAAACTTGCTTTTGAAAAGTTTCATTCAGTTCAAAAACAACTAAGAAGAACTGAAGAGAAACTATCTTTAAAGTTAGACCAAATGAGAACACTACAGGTCAGCATAATGCAGAGCCCTGATGGGAGGCTGTGCACATTATGGTTGAGGTCCAAATCAATTAGAGCACAGTACCTGCCCTTTGGATGCTTTCAGTTTAGCCCTTTTTGAATTATTGGCTTGAGTCTGCCTACTGTTTTCTCTGCGTGTGCTTGTGTACTTCTACATTTATGAGGGCGAGTTGGATTTTTAGACCTTCAGAAAAAGAGGACATTTGGAGAGTGAGGACATTTTTGTCCACCAAGGAGTTTAGACTTAAACTCTGAATTAACTTTAGGATCAATAAGGCACTGCTGAGGCATGTACTTGTGATATTGCAGATTGAGTTGCAAATAAATCCACCTCAGAGTGATGTTCCCTTCTCAAACCGTGAATATTTTTAGAGGCCTCAAGAGGTAAAAAGTACCCAGTATTTCATTTTAAAACACATGTTTTTGGAAGAAAAAAAAAAAGTATTGTATAATGCAGAAGATGTTTTCATTTTGTTCATACTGCTGTAAACTCTGAGAAATGCATTATATCGGTGGGGGTCCCTCAGTAACACAGCATTAAACATGTGTAATCTCCAAACAATTACAGGAAGCACTCCCAAATGGCCATACAGTAATTTTCTTGTGTGCATTTGTAAAGCACTGCTGCTTGCGTGTATGTGCTTGCAGGCCATTGCTTGTGTGTGTTATATATACAGTACAGCTAAAAATATCACACATCATCTTATCTCCTGCTGGTCTTGTTTGAGTGACTCAATCTTCAGCTGTGCTAGTTTCTCCTTTTCTACATACAGTACACACCATTAGCAGGTATTACCGGTGCCTAAGGTAATATGATTAACCCTGACACCGGTGTAATCTGGGCACCGAGCTTCTAATGGTTTGAGATTGTTTTTTTTTATTAAGGAGCCTGATTGACTGAGGAGGAGCTAGATGGGGACACATTCAAATGAAGTTCAGGTGGAACAGCGTGCTTCCAGTGGTTTTTATCTAAGACCAAATAAAATGGCACCAAAAGTAATTTAGATGTGTTAATTGACAAATATATATTTCGAAACAGTCTGTGTGTACGTGTGTGAGAGAGATTTGTACATGCGGCTTAAGTGTGCTATAGTGATAATAAAAAGGCTGCCAAAGTTGATAAACAGTCTGCTGGCGTCATCTGCTGGATACTTTTAAATCATCTTCATTTCTGGTTATTTCTGAAGCTGTCACTAGACAGCGCTGTCTCACTACAAACGAGAGGCCTGTTGCAGCTCTCTTTTAATACCGCCTGACTTTTCATTATTTAGAAATGACTTGTTGTAGTGGAAGAAGAACTTACATCATAATTTAAGTAAATATACCAGCAGAACAATGTATATATATCCATTACAAAAATAACTCCTCTATCTAAAATCCTACTTAATTAACAGGAAAACAGTTAAAGAGCTAAAAGTACTTGCACTGCAGAACAACTGCATGTGGCTGATATAAGATTATATATTACATTACCAGTTTGTTCATTCTGATGCATAAATGTCTAAGTGGCATTTTACTGTTTAGCTGATTACATAGTTCTTACTGTAGCCCACCGGTTCCCCTTCAGTGCTTTGAACAGCCTCCACAAGATGAATCTGCCTATACAAACTCACATCCGGTGACAGACAGTAAAGGTCACACATTTGTTCTGGATTTTTCAACTTGTCCTTTTCCTTGTATTGTAAAACACTGTACAATTTATCAACAGTTATTTCTACGAAACCATTTGAGAAGTTTGCTGGAGCTACTACTGACGAAAAGTTCAAATGTGAACAGGGGCGCAAGCCCAAAAAGGCTGGAAACTTTTGCTTAATCACTAACGCATGTTACTTTAGGCTTAACACATGTTATTAAATGTAAAAAATTACAACTACAATTTGGAAAATTTGGATTAACAGGCACAATATTCGTACAACATATACATACAATACAAATAAAATAGTAAAAGATTAAATGTCCTAAGTTACTTCACAGAACTATCTGTACAGTCCACACTGACTATATGCAGTAAAACCAACCTAATATTTTCTATCTCCCGGTTTAATTTGTATAAATCTAGTTATCAAAAAAGACTGTTTTACTTTGAAATCCACCACCTTGTGTTTCTTTTGTTTAATTCCTGCCCCTGTATTTTGTTTTTCGCGCCAGTTCTTGTGCTCACCTGTGCTCACCTGTGCCTCATTAGTCCATCATTAGTCGGCTCTCTCCCTCTCAGCTGACACGTCGTCGTTCCCCCTTGTGAGTTCATTGCTTTCCATCTTTTACTCCTCGTGTATGACCTCTGCCAGTTCCTGAGTTTTCTTCTTGCGTCCTGAATTGTTTGTATCCCTGCTTCCGGTGCCGTACTGTTTGGGTCCTCTCTCTTCCTGTGAGCTATATTGTGACAAGAGGCTAGTGGAAAAATAGGTCACCCTTTGAAACTTGTAAAGCAGTATTAGAATATTACAGTAAAAGAAACACTGCGCAGATTAGAAAATCTGGATGTTTTTTTTTTCTATCGTATAAACTCAGCTCCAGCTCCCCGCAAAGCCTTTATTTAATTTAGCAAATATCTTTATTGTCAGAAGAAGTGAGCAGATAAAGGGCTGCAATTTTCAACAGAACGCTTGATGGAACTATCTATTAAAATTAAATGCTTCAAAAAATGTAGACTGAATTTGACAATTAAAGTCTAAATGGAAACAAACCAGGACAAATTCTGTTTCCTGGGCTTTAGTTGAAATAAAGTCTCGGGGTCACAAACCTGAAAACTCCAACGGAGCATTTCCCTGCCCACTCTGCCTGGAAAACTGTAGCTAATGGAAGGAAGAAGTCGAGTGTAACGGCAACGCTTGCATACACGATGAGCAGTGGGTACTTGCAAATGAGAGGAAGTGGCTTATTTCAGCTATGGCCAAACGCAGAAGTGTGGTGGCATAATTGGCATCAGGACATGAGGTGTAGATGTGGCAGCTGCTCTTTTAATGCACTATTAATGGTAGTTCTTTTTCACTACATCTGAACTAGTCAGGTTCAGCTGTGAGTTGTGTAGACAGTCGATGTCTGGAGAGGAAATTGGCTATTATTCTTGTGGCCTAAAACTGGCAACAGTCCAACTTAAATCTGACCAAATGAGGAACCACATCATAAATAACACAGTGGTACAGCATTGTTAGTATGGTCAGCCCATTGGAACGGTTCTCCAATCCCGTCATCAGATCAAAATGTCATGAACACAAATCAATCGGCGTTATGGGCTTTCCAAACTTCCTGCCTTTTAAACGCTTTCTCCTCTCTCTCGTGTGCGTTTGTGCCAAATTGCCTGTCAAACGTCCAAAGCTGTTCCCGCAACTTAAGTGGATGTGAAAGTTATGTCAGTGGTTGTTAAGGTCAAAAGGACTTCAGACTCTAAAACTCCACTCTCTGCAGGATAATCCTCCAAAAATTCTCAGCAATGCACAGCTGTAATACCTTCTGATTCAGCAGGAGCACGAGCGAATCAAATGCAGTAAGGTCCGTGTGTGGAGTTACGCATTTGTGATGTGCTCTGTGACAACACTGTAACGCACTCAGGACCTAATGGTCCATGATTATTTTGTCTGTCTGTAGAGCTGGCTTTATGGACTACCTATTTATCACATCTTTTAGACATTTTAACAACATTTTATTTATGTGTGAAACGAAGATGTAAACAGATGTAACTTCCTTCTCCAGCATGTTTTTATTTCAGTGGAAAAACAGCAGCAATAAACCAAAGCTTGCAGGTACAAAGTAGTAGTAGTATTAGAAGTAACAACATTAATAAAGATAATACTGTCATAACAAACACTGAAATAATAAATAGAAAATAAAAAATGAAATTTACATGATAAAAACAACTTTTTTTCCAGTTTGAGTGTACTAAGTGTGATCCGTCTCAGGATTCAGAGTGATTCAACACCAACCGCGCTGTTGCGGTTTTATAAATTAGATCTTGAGATTCATCCATTATTGCTGTAAGTAGTTAACACAGTGTTGTCTTGTAGAAAAACGCATCACAGTGGTTGTGGCTATAAAGGAATGACTTCTATGTGAAAATAAAACAGCCCTTACGAATGGTCAGGCACACAAGTCAAACAACGTAACACGCGGACACACAAACACAACCAGTCCGGCAGGTACAGCCCCCCTCCCCCCTCAAGTATACACCGCCAGGGGAATGACCTCATAGCGGCTCCAACTCGCTGGCTCAGAATCACACTTGTTCATAATGTGATACAGCGGGGTTTTATATTTCCAACCACTGTTAGTTCAATCAGGAACCCCATTTGTCTGTTTCTGCTGAGAGCAGGAATCCAGCCATGTGATGCCAGCAACACAAGTAGCTGCTCTCCGAATGTACAAAGTATACACCTCTGAAGCGTCCCGGAGTCAGTAGTAGCAACAGTGTGATTTGAGTTCTGTTAATGCTCCCGAGTCCAGCACTATGCCACGCGGCAGGAGATTTAACTTAAAAAGTACCGCCATGTGAATTTTCCTTTTAATGCACGCGTGTTTTCATCCCTGACAGAGAACGTCGGTCTCAAACTGCAGCAGCTGTCCCATGAAGCCCAGATTGGGGGAGATGACGTGACGCCGTTGCTTCACGAAGTCGAAGGCCTCGTCCAGCCGGACGCGCTGCGTGTGCATGAGGTAGGCCAGACAGATGGTGGCTGAGCGGGAGATGCCTGCCTGACAGTGCACGAACACCCGACCACCGCTCTGCTTCACCGAGTCTGGAGGTGGAGAGGGAAAAAAAAAAAAAAAAGGGGAAGAGTGATCAGCACATTTTACATTAGTTTCTTTTGACATCAGTGACAAACAGAAATACATAGAACGTTTTATGCTGCATGGCTGAAGAAGTCAATGACTCAAATGAGAAAACGGTCACTGTGTTAATGACAACTAGTTTTTAAATGCCCACCTCAGACTTCTGTTCAAAATTTACAAAACAAAGGGGTCAAAAGAAGCAAAAGAAAGAAAAACTTAAGATTGTAATAAATTTCTCTTCTGCAGCTTGTGCAGAATAATCCAGTTGTTTTGTAAGCAGATGATTAAACTGTTGGCCCATAGGTCTAGAAAATGGATTACGGTGTATAAGCTGCTTACAAACTGTTTTGTAGTATTGTGTTAAAGAACACAACAAGATGGCTTGCTTCAGATGAGGCTAATTTTCTTAGTGTTTGGGTCTTCTAACTTCAGTTGGGACTTTTTGAGTGAGCAAATAAAGACTGAACTTTGACTGTTGACAGGTTGGAGACTCACCAATGAAGGCAATGGCCGTAGAAAAGCAGGCTTTTATGTCAGCAGCCAGATTATCCTCCACAGTGAGTCGCAGGTACTGGAACTCCCCCTCATAGAAGTTGGGGCAGGTGGAGGACACGTTGAGCACAGCTGTGATCCCCGCTGCTGCCAGCGTCTCTCTGCGGGAGGAGTGGATGGCACTACCCAAAAACAGGAAGGGCAGCAGCTCCACTGGACCACCCTGCAATTTACAACCAAGAATAATTGTTCCAGTTAATGTTAAATTAATTTCCGTCTCCAGGACAGAGCTTTTTGATGCAATGCTTGATTTAAAAATTTTTTTTTTTTTTTTTTTTTTAAAGTTACAATGTGTTGTTTATCAGCTGTTATAAAGGGAACTCTTCTTTACCTGATCATATGCTGGCGTCCTCCGGCCTGTCGCTGCTGACTCTGGCTCCACTGCAGCGAGGAAATTGCTGGCAGAATTGTAACAAAGCGCTGGATCGGCCTCGGAAAATCCTTCAAATCCACCTTAATGGAGGTCACAAAGAGTGTTAGCGATAAGCTTTCACCACAGTCATTCAAAACATGAGAACAATAATGACACTGTAAACATGACGAAAGCTTGTATACGTTTACATTACAACTTCAACAGTTCATTGATCCATTTGGTTTCATTATGTTTATAATTACACGTTCATATTTAAAAAAAATATATCAGTTTGCTCAGAGCAGAAATATTAGTTGACACATCAGTATCTCGTTAAAAAAAAAAAAAAATACACAAACTATCTTTGGTGGGTAATAAATAGTCCGTAATCGCAGTGAAGTGTTTTTACCTTGCAGAAAACAGATCTGTGTGTGAACTTCGTTTTGCAGCGCGGTGAGCAGCATCTGGGCAACACTCTCCGCCTTCACCTCCGCCACGGAGCAGCTTCTCTGGTCCACCACCACCACCGGGGAGAACTCCCCGCACCGCAGCCGGCCCAGGAGCGCCTTGTCCGGGATGAGCCACTCCAGAGCCACCGCCGAACTCTTGGATCTCCGACGCATCATTGAGTTCCAGTTGACGTTTCGGGACTCGCAAATGTGTGCCAGAGAGAAATCGAGAAAAGGTCTGCAGTCCAGCACCACACAGCCGCCAGAGGTGTACTGATCCCGGGGAGTCCTGAGTATGTGAACCAACTCATTGGCAGTTATTTCCAGCGGCTCACTGCTTGAAGTCATGGCTAAAAAGATAATTTAAACGTAATAAATAATAAACTAGGTTATTTGCTCTTACCGAAAAATAAAAGCTAATTTTGGCCTACAAAATAAATGTTTTTGCGGCAATTTTAGACTCAATAATTCTCAAAGTATTTTGGAAAAAAAAAAAAAAAAATCCACTGCAAATGAATCTGGAGAAAAAACAAATTGAACTCTGCATCAGGACGGTTCAAAGCATCTTTAGATTCAAAGTTTCACTTCTTCGTTGATAACAGCTGCCCGAGGGGCGGGGTCGCTGCGGCCCCTCCTGGTTTTCCACAAAAGGAACACCGTCAGAGGCGGAACGACCATATATGGCCTGCCCGGCACTCCTGATATGGACACTGACGTCAACCTCGATTTTCCTACCGCGCACGTGGTCGTTTGGGGTTATACCGTGTTTTTGTGTTGAATGACGTTATGCTGAGCGTTAAAACCCTGCCGTCCCCAGCCTGACGCGGTTGCCCTCAGAGGAAAGCGTTGACTTTTCATGTTCGGGTGCGCTGCTCTGAGTCAAATGCACTTTTTTTTTTTTTTCTTGCCCCATGCACGTGATGTGCAAGGAAGTGTCACTTTCC
This sequence comes from Brachyistius frenatus, assembly GCF_029030835.1. Lineage (NCBI taxonomy): Eukaryota > Metazoa > Chordata > Actinopteri > Embiotocidae > Brachyistius > Brachyistius frenatus. The sequence continues at coordinate 757,696 of NW_027210671.1, read as the reverse complement.
ATACATGTTCTTCTTTTGTTTGCAGCTGGCTATCATGCATTCACCTTGGGGGGTGGGGAGGGGGGGAGGAGGAAGTAAAGTTGTTGCAAAGATAAAATAACAGAACAGATTTTGTTTCTGCTCTGCTGGTAAATCTAAAGTGTCTCTATCTTTCTTCTCCATCATTTTATAGAAAATTACAACGTAAAAAAACAAAAATTTCTGCCTCAAGAGGGAAAGTAAGTTAAGCATAGCCACACGGTTGGGACTAAATACATTGTGTATTTTATTTTGATTTTTGACACTAATCAAATCACAAATGCACTTTTATTTTTGAAAAGGCAAAGTAAGTCTACAGTAAATTCCTCAAATTGTGTTTATAGGATTATTTGATGGGACTATGATGAGTACGTGAGATTGATTCACCATACAGCTCAGTGATGTATTTCTGATAGTATCTGGACAACGAAGGACATCACGGAACAGAAATAAGTTTCCACTCAATGCTTATTCGTGGGTTCAATAAATTAATGTTAGTATTTAAACTTTTCACAGGATTGCTGACAGTTAACTATAAAATCTGGAATATCAGCAGGTTTACAGGATCCTTTAAGATGATTACTGGCATTGTGCTCAACAAGAAAAGCCATTCTTAGAGTCCTGTGACATTAAGGGGGTTTGTTAGAAAAACTTTCAAATGAAGATAAGTGTTGCCATTACTCATTTCAAGACAATTATGTTATCACAATGTTAAATATTTAAGATCATACAGTTTAGTGATTTAACTTGAGTGATTTCTGTCTTTGTGGTTGTGATGATCTCACTGGAGTTGAGCAGCTCGGGGGTGGGGTGGGGTGGGGGGCGAGGTGATGTTACTTCCATTCACTGTCATCCACTGTTGGAAAAATTACTCAGAGGCTTGGTTCAAAATCAAACATATCGGACATTTATTCTTGCAAGAAGGAGCAAATACATGCCACCCTCAAAGAGAGGTGTCCAGCAGTGCTCTCAGATCTCCGTAGGGCAGCTTTTATACAGTGTGACAAACAGTTGACAGTCACCCCCCATTCCCTTTGTATCTGCTTTCATATGGTAATACTGAGTTGATTGTAGGTCACAAGATAAGGACACAAGGAAGTCGTCAATTAGATGCGGAAAGGAGAACAAAAGGAATCACTTGCAAATAAGAGAGAAAACAAAGAGACTTTTCACAGCTTGCTTTACAAAGAGTCTTTCCAGAGCCACAATGCAAACAGGAGGAAGAGACAAATCTTTTTTTTTTTCTATCATCCACTATCAGTCAAATCTGATCAAACCATACAAACACATTTATAATGATGCAGATTAGTTTTTTTTGTGGTAAACTTACATAACAATAGCTAATCATGGTTTCAATAATCTTACATATTTAGTTGTGAATATTTATGTAGAAATATCAGATTTCAAACCAGGTTTTCAGGGCTTTTAAGTACATCTCAAGTAGTCCTTTTACTGCTTTTACCCAAGCTGTTTTCAATGCAAGTTGTCTCAGTTGTACTTGAGTAATATTAAAGTAAATCATGAGGGATTTTAACGAAGAGTAAGTTTGCTGATCCTCCGCCCCAGAATACAGGACGCTCGCAGTAAAACATATTTCATATCAGTGAGGGGTAGTTCATATCATACGGTGTAATCAGACGTCCTTGTCCTCGTTTCCTCTCAACCCACAATAGTCTCCCACTCAAACCTCTGACTCCACTTTCTTCATGTTCCCACTTCCCCTCTCCCCCGCTGCCTGCTGGTCCTTCAGCACTCCCACTTTCACATTCCCTCTCCCCGCTGAGACTGCAATTTCAATCCACAGTAGCACACACACACACACACACACACACACACACACACACACACACACACACACACACACACACACACACACACACACACACACACACACACACACACACACACACACACACACACACACACACACACACACACACACGTACAGTTCATCACGGCTGTCAGTAGAGCCGCTGAGTATGCATTTAAGTGTTGCCCCAGCCTGCACTTTGGGTCTCAACACACACATATAAACCCACAGTGAGGTGTTGAGGTCTGTACTGTTGGAAGATTGTGACGTAAGCGTCTCTGTGTGAGGGCGTGTTAAAGAATGCTTTTTAGTTTTTGCCCCAATGTCAGCGAGCTCGACAGGAAACGGCACCGCACATACATCCTGTCACCATCCGTGCAGACATCAGCCTCCACACGCACCCCCTCACATTGTCTCATTATAACCTTCGATGCATTTGTCACAGCTCATAAATCAAAATAACCTGATTCAAAAGGCTTGTCAGAAATTCCCCTAAAAAACCTGGGCAATGTTTTATGATTTCACAGGTGACTTCCTGGTCGTGCTGACTCACAGTGTCGATCACTTGCCTTCATTTTTTTTTTCAAATGTTTCAATATCTGTCCTGTGATTGAAAATCAGAGCGTCATGTGCTCTGACATAATGCCGATAGATGGGTTTTAATGTGTTGTTGATCATTTTAAAGTCCTATGACAGGACATTTGACTTGAGGCTGAGTACACACATCATGTGACAAAAGAAGACTTCTGATGAATGGCATGTAGAGTTGACGATGAGAGGGTGGTGGTGATCATGACAGGACATGTGTACGTAGAGGTGACTATTTTTAAATCAGCAGCTGCTTATGTCTTCACAATGTACAGAGACACAAAGTCTGGTGATGGTGTTGCAATCAAATTTTACTTCCCAATAAAAGGAACATCACTAAAAATGTAATACCGTGCATTACTCACTCTCTGAATGAATATATGAGTAACTAAACATCAATAGAACCTGTGATGAAAACATCTGCTGCTTGCTTTTACCCCCCCCCACCCCCTCCCTCTCCACAGAGGGATTATCCAGGGTTAATTGGATGGTTCGGCCTATTAATCTCTGAAAAACACTGTAATCCGGGAGATTTACCTCATCCCCGATTCCTCTCACAAACGCCGACGTAACAGCGGCATCCCTTCGTTCAGAGGGAACGTGTCCCTGCTGGGGTCAGATCACCGACGTGATCACTGATGTGTTCTGGCGAGTTGGTGCTTAATATTACGGAAAGTTGAGTGGTTTTTGGGGGATTTTTTTTTTTTGCGTGTGTTTAAGTGGGAGTGCTTTTTTTTTTACATTCGGTTTTTGTTGCACCACAAACTTTCTGTTTTATGAGTGAGATCTTTGTCCGTGCTTCATCCCGTAAATCCTCGAGATTGTTTCATTGTCAAAGATAAACAAACCCCTTGTGAAATGTTTCGCCTCCTGGAGTCTCTTTTGCATGCGGCCAACATGTATTCTCACTTCCATGTAATTTCTAAACACGTAATGGCGCTTCATGATGGGAAATTTATTTGACCACAGAGCAAAATGTACAACCTGAAGTGAGAAAAAAAATCTTCCTGTCCTGAAGATGTATTTACTGTTAATCACACTGTGCTTTCTATGGTTCTTCCCTCCTCCTCCTCCTCTTCAGCTCCTTCGCTGCTCTCTGCTGATTCATCATCATTCTACAAAAAATAGCACAGACAGTAAACACAAAAAATTTATAATGCTCATTGTTCGACTCACGTGTGTTTAAATCTAAGTTAACACCTCACAAAATTTTTTTATGCTTAAGTAACTTCCTGGAAGAAGATGTTTTCAGAGAAAACAACTTATTATTGTAACTGATTCCCCTGTAAACAATGATTATATTTATTTACATACTGTTGCTTCACATTACATATATCTAAGTCTAATAAATCCCATCTCAATCGCCAAAACAACATGGCCGGTTCCTTTGTCATGCATCACTTAGTAGTGTGCCATGCTCTCAGACTGCTCTGTGTCACCTCTTCCTCCCCTCCACCCGCTCTGCTGTATCTCACCCCAGGACAACTGTGAGGCCTGCGCTCGCTATCAGACCCAGAGCAGTAACCATGGCGATGACTGGCACCAGCAGGTCATCTGAAGACTGAAAAGGTAAGTAGTTGTCCTCACGAGGCAGGGGAGGGAGCGTGGGGAGCGTGGCGAAGAACCAGGGAGTTTGGCGAGGCAGAGGCGTGACTGCGAGGAAGGAGGAGAAAAGATGCTTTAATATTAGTGTACAAGAACAGACAAGAGGCAGACACACGGTTTTCAGAGATTCTCTCGGGGATGTATTCAAAATCTGTTAATTGAATACACTATTGTTGGAACATTAAGAGCTGGAACTGAGAATTAAACCACTTTTTAGAATACGTTTTTGTGCTTGGGATTATCTTACATTTACAGTATATACTGTACAGCACATTTCAGTATCGGTAAACCCAATGTGTTTTTATGAAACTCCACACAGCAACAATGAACATGTCTAGAAGAATACACAAAATAAAATACAAGGAAGCCCACAGCAACAAAAGTAGAGAAAAAGGACACACCCTGCACCCAACCCACAGACACAGCACAAACCCCTAACACACAAACAGTAACTAATTAAAAAGCCTTACAAAAATGAAATGTTTTCAGTGTACTTTTGAACACAGTAAATTCATTTCTTTTCAAATGAACGGCTGTATTTCTCTTTTTAAATGTCCTTCAATATTCCAGTGTTTCCAAAACTCTACTTTAACAGCCCTCGTACCAGAATACATAACAGGAGCTGATAAATATTGATTAGAGTCGGGCAAATGCACTTTTTTTTTTTTTTTTCTAAAACTCAGAAGTGAATTAACTGTGATGAAGAATTGTGATGACATGTCTGAGTGCTGGACTCTCTACCATTGAGTAGGAAAGTGACTCGATAAAAGACTGTTCCATCTCGGTCTTGCAGAGAGCAGCGATATGTTCCTTGTTCATCCACATGCAGCTGATTCAACACCACAGATGAGTCTTTTGTCACCACCAAGGTCTTGAAGTTTCTTTCATCCAGCTGCATGTATAATTTGGGAAGTGATAGTTGTGAGTTAGTGACTGTAAAAACTGGCAGACAGCAAATATGTGTATTCATGGTGATACTGACAGCTAAATATAACCTAACAATGGGAAGTGGGGGAGTATGCAAAGACTTTAGAAAGTGGGTTGTTTCTCCCTGAAGTAGTTTCAATGTGCCAAGTTGCTGTTTATGCTTCTGTTTGTCAGTAATAGCAGAGAGACCTTTTCAGTTCCTGTTACTCCCTGGGCCCAGGAGTAGTGGTACTCTGGTGTTCCCAACAGCAGAATATGCCAAGGAAGAAAGCAGTTGAGCACGGCCTGGCCTCCCTCCTCCGCCTGCACCGGGTACTCTGGAGAAAGGGGGAGAGGAGGGAGAGACAGAGATCCTCCGTTCGTTTGCATCAGGATTACTTGAATAATCTTTTTTCATTAGCCCTGCACATGGACAGACAGCAGCAGCGTCTCGCCTGAGAACACACACACACACACACACACACACACACACACACACACACACACACACACACACACACACACACACACACACACACACACACACACACACACACACACACACACACACACACACACACACACACACACACACACACACACACACACACACACACACACTCGTGACCATATGTATCCACGTACTCTGAGGAATGGTGCTCTCCTACCACATAGGTACGACCTCATCCACCCAGCCACCCGCCGATCCACTCGCCAACGACATACACACACACACAAACCAATGAATACAAATATACCACCGCAGTCCACCCGGCCAGACTGATAGGGACAGCTGTAGCTCCTGTAGCGGCAAGTGACGCAATGCATTACTCTTCTTTTTAGAAACCCTGAAAACCACACACACACACACACATACACACACAAACATATATGTAATACTGTTTGTATGCACCATGCTTGTACGAGGATTTACAGCAATACAGACAGAGGGGACAGGCAGAACAAACTTACCGCACTTGTTGGGGCACAATTCTGAGGGAGAGACAGAGAAATGATGTGAAACTAATGCATGGTGTGCACAGCGATGTCTTACACAAAGTGCTCTGCCTCATACTGTGCAGAACACTCACTGTTATTCATGCCAATTACCATGAGGGATGAAGGCGTTCAAGTGTTTCTCTAAGATCTTCCTGCCTTTCTCCATGAGCTGAATGCCTTGAAATGTTATAGATCCTTTCAGAAAAGAGCAGGTTTTGTTATAAAATCGGTTGGACATTGAATTTATTATTATATGCAAAAACATTCAGTGGTGATACAAGGAAACTAATAATGACACAATCTCTATTCCAATGTTTCTAACTACTGTTTTATTTATTTGAAATGAATAGTAGCAATATTTTTGTTCCTCACCACGGGGTGGGTTTTTCAAGAAGCGGGCAATTTCAGCCTGGTACTCAGTCTTGGCTCTGTACAGAGTGGTGGGATCTGAAAAACAGACACACTCTGCAGTTTAGGGGTTCCACGTGTACTTTTATCCGAAACAAATTGAAGCCATAGTGTAAAGCTTCAGTTGCCAGATCATAAAAATCATCAGTGAGTGGCCTAACAGTATTTTAGAAAAATGTAATATTGGGAAAAAGACCAACTATAGATTTGCTTGATCTCACCAATGATCCCCTTTTGTTTCAGGCTGGTTTCTTCGTAGGTAAAATAACCCTGTTTACGAATCTTTTTCAGTTCTATCTGGTCGTTAACGCTGGAAGCAGACAGGATGAAGTCCTCATGCAGCAGCTTGATGGTGCGGTCACATTGCAGACAGGCCTCGGCTGCAGGGACACAGCAGAGCAGGGATACCAGCATCACCAGTATCACCAGCATCCTGAACTTCCTGCATCAGGATGAGTCACCTCGGCTCCTGTGATTTCTCTTTCAGTGCAGCATCTGAAACACAGTTGCAGAATATTATTGGTGCTACAAACACCACCGCTACTGTTACTGCAAAAGTCGTCTTTTACAGATGCTCTGACAGCTACTTTTACTGTTACTTTTTCTACTTTTACCATTGGACCACAATATACCACAGTGTTAAATTCAGTCTTGTGGTTACTTCAGTTAACACAACAATATATTAAGAGATGTCTACCATATTTTGGGCTATTAATCAATTACAAATCAAGGAAAATAGTCACCAAAGCCCTTCACAATTTCCCAAAGCCCAGGTGAAATCTTCAGATTGTTTGCTCTGTCAGATGAACAGTCAAAAACTCAAAGATGTTCCGGTTACTACCACATAAGACGAAGAAAATCAGCATCTCCTCACAACTGAGAGCAGTAAATATCAGGCACTTCAGCTAAAATACGAACTAAACAATCAGTCGATAAAAGAAAAGTTGTTGAAACGACTACTTGTAATTCTAACAATATTAATAAATTAGTTATAAAGACTATGGAGGAATAATACAGGGAATAATGCAGGACCCCCATTAGTGGTATCATCCTGTGGAGAAGCAAATTAATTGCAGTTATATAAAGAAAACAAATGACACAGTGAACTTGTGGCTTTTGGGACCACTAATGGTTTGGAGCTGAGACAGCTGGAAATCAAACTTTTCTGCTAGTGGTGTAATAATACTGAAGTTCACATCATTTTTCTCCTCTTGACTTCTGTTGCTGCTTGTCCTCCTGCTGCTAACTGCAGTTAATTAATGCAGTCGGTTAATTTAGCCACTAGTGCCACCAAAGTTAATGTTGAGAATGAAAAAAAACCCCAAAAAACAGTAATGAAGTTAACTATTAGCGAAAATACTTTTTCCTGCCAGTACTGTCAAAACTACCCCGTTAACGATACAAGGAACAACAATAACAAGAATATCTACATGGCCAGAGACTATTAAGGATGACACATAAGGAAAAGGCTTTCCACTGCTCTGTCACCTGTTCCTCAGCTCCCCTGTTCATAGCGTGCTGCTGTCACCCAGTGGTAGAAAGCGTGACAACATTATTATTATTTGGTCTGGCTGATCTCACCTTTTTTTTTTTTTCGCAGTTGCGCAAATCGGTGTTTTGCTCCTGTACCGGCGGATGTTGGTAAACAGTCCAGACTTAGTTTAGTTGTGACTTACAAACATCAGCAGCACCGTCTGTTCACTCTTTAGGACCAAAGACAAATAGTTCATGTAAAAATGCAGCTAAACCGTACATATGCACTGCATCTTGTAAGTTAGTAAAACCTAAGCAGCGTTTCAGATAACTGTAGGTTATTTAAATCGTTTCCACAGGCAACAGTAGTAGATTAAAAAAAACTAACTCACGTTCATAAAAAAATAACGTTGGCAATAGTTAAAATCAATTCATATTATTGTTATAACAATGACAATTGATATATAACAATGTTATTTGTTGACGGGAAACAGTTCAAATCTCCTGTAACATTTTCTGAAGACCTTACTTGTCACACTACATTTCCCAAAAACGCACTACAATACGTCATAAATGAGTGACAGACAGATGGACGAATCCGCTTCGAGCTCGGTCGCTGTAGGGCGGGATCGTGAACTTCAAACCGCCCTGCAGCTGCGCAGTGCGCTCCTGCGTTCACAGCTGTACACACCGACCCCAGAGAGCCGAATGCGGAGGTAAGTCAACCCTCTTTACTACAGCCACGACACCGTAGAGGGCAATTTGAACGTGTTGTTAAGAGCACAACTTATTTGTGTGTTATTGACATGGCCAGCATAGCTTTTAACTATGAACATGGCCGCCCTTTAACCCCGGTTACAGCCGGTTACAGTCTCAGTATTGTCCCAGTGCAGCGTAAACAGTCGAGTCGATTGTTGGGTATTGATAACAGGAAATGTTTCGGTATGTGTCCACTGTGATCATTTCAGCAAAGTCAGATCAATGTGTTTTCGGTTTTGTATTGATGAACGTATTTAGTTTATGTAAACACAAGACACTGTGGAGGAAACATGTGTTTATGAGCTCGCTGTTCGGTAAGAAAACATGCTTTTAACCTGCAGCCTTCACGAATGTGTTGACCAGCGTGAATATTTGTTGCTGCGTGTCAAAACAGTAAGCACTTTGCATTGCATGCATTAGTCCCCAAAACCAGCAGAATTCAAATGATTTATGCCCAGTTTGGAGCCTAATTGAACAGTGAATCCAATGTTATCTGCCAAAGTACCCTGAGAATCTATTAAATAATAGTGTATACTGTATATATAAATAAAATAACCTATGTGTATGCAGTACTGATTGTAAAAATAAACGATTTAATGACAACTTCCTTCACAAGCAGTGAGTGATAATACCTGGAACTTTGCAACCAACAACACTCACAACACAGTGTGTCATAGAATTACATGAGCCAAAGAGACAATTGATTATTTTTTTTAACCCACTAAATTCAGTTACAATTGATCCATGACCACTGAGCATTACAATAACGTCAGTCTGGACTAAAACGTGCAGGCATGTCTTGTACTCATGCCAAGCAGGGTGGCAACTGAGAAGCAGATTGAAGTTCAGACAATAAACACATAATTATGATCATATTAATGGTGTAGTTTTTTTCTGTGAGTGTATGTACAGAGGAGATGAAGGATCGTATTCTAACAGAGTAAGCTGACATAAAGAGGGAAACATCTGTTTAGAACAGAAACCCAATTTTAGCAGGTGATGCATTGCAAGGTTTAATTTCCTCTTTGCTAGGTTTAATTTCCTGCTTTAATAAAATAAAAAATGTTGAGCTGCAGGGTAATGACACCTGTGGGGAGGTTAAGATAAGGTTCTGCCGTGGATGACTGGATTGTGATGTATCTAAAAAAAATTAAGGCTTGTTGAAGTACAGCAATGTGAGAGATGCTTCTCCTAAATATTATTTACTTACAGCTGAGAGATACTTGAATCGTGCTGACATGGTGTCTGCACTTTACCTGATTATAGCCTGTTTTTATGGTTTCATGGTTCTGTTACCATCGGTGCCTGTGTGGCTACAGAGGCTGGCTACCTGCTATTTACCAGATTATAGCTGCTGTGATCTTTCTCTGCTGGATGCTGCTGAACTATGCTGCAGGAAACACTTGGCAGCACACAGTACAGTAATATGTGACTTTATCGGAGAGTCTGACACCGAACGGTGCACAGGAATTTGATTGCATGCGTTTCGTAAGTACATTGGAGACCGTCAGTGGTGACGACTGGGTTGTTCCTCTGCCCAGTCTGATGGAGGTTACAATGGACTGGGTGGATTTGTGTGTTAAATACTGATGATGTCTATCAATATATGATTTTGTTCATTTACATATACACAGTTTATCTGTGTAGTGCCCCATCCTTACTGGATGTTTAGGGTAATCTGTATGAAGTGTGTTGATGATATCTGCAGTGCCTTCTTTCCTTTTCTTAACACTTTTCGACATGCGGTTTTACACATTGATCCATACGTTACCTGCATGTTGATGTCTGTCTGTCTATGTCACAGATTTGGACAAAGCGTCCCTCATTCAGAGATGGAGACACCGCTAAAGAGTGGCAGGTAGACATCAGACTTTCCTCCGCCTCCACTGCTGCCAGTGAACTGATATATCCCTTCTTCTCAAGCACTGAGAGCTAGTTAGCAACAGCTGTCCGTTCCTGGCACTCCTCATCTGAACCTGCTTCTCAACAAGTCTCACTGTGAGTCTGCAGCATGTATCAGATTGTCCCGGTGGCTCCCGGGGAGCAGCAGACGGCTGGGGGACCCGGCGGATCCCCGCTTAAGAAGAAACTGGCTCATGAAGGCCGGCCACTGGTGATGGCAGGTATGCTCGGCTGTTTGCTGGTCCTAGCCGCTGTGGTCGCCTGGTGCTACTACTCGGTGTCTCTCCGTAAAGCCCAGCTGCTGAAGACTGAGCTGTTGGATCTGAACAAGGACGGTTTTATCATTCGTAACCAGGCCGGGGCTGTCATCTTCACCATGACCTTCAGGTGGGTTCAGTGTAGGGATCTTTCCATTACTGATCAATCTGCTTATGTCCATACAGTGTCAGACAAATAAGACCAACGGTCCAAAACCCAAAGATGTTCATTTTACAGTAAAATCAAACAGATACTTACGTTTACTAAGCAGATACACAGAAGTAACTCAAATGATCGATTGAGTTCCAAAAAGTTGGAAGACAATATGCGCTCATTTAGCTAATTGTTTCAGCTCTATTAATAAGTAAGGGAGGTGTAATGTTTAATACAAAAATAATCCTGCTGTTGCTACAGCCATTACATAACACTCAAAACACAGTGACCAGAAAAACAGGAACTTCTTCTGTATACTGTAATCAAAGTTAAGACACCCCTGAAAATAAACACTTCCCTTGTGAAACTAACAGCCATTCAATCTTGGCTTTCAATAAATGGCCTCAGCACAGTTGTTCCTCTTCGTATGCTGAGCTGTACTAAAAGGCTGCAATGTGTGGCTGTTTATTGGAAAACCAAGCGAGACGGACACATGATTACACCCTCAGGGAAGACTGATTTAGTGTGACCTTTATCAGCAGAGCTCATATAGACAGAAATAGACATATTACAGTCCCAGCACTTGCAAAGAAGAGCATACAGTATTCTCTTTGTTGTGATTGCATTCTTCTCTGTTCATTTTAGAAAGCTTGATATGTTTTCAGCAACAGAGAAATCTGATTTAGTGTTGATAATATGAGCTCGGTTGGTGCTGTATTAAACGGTGTTTCCTGTCCCTCTGTTCATACACCGTCCCAGGTCTGGCACTTTGGATCTCGACTCCTGCTCAAAGGAGCGAAATATTCTGAGCTGTACTCATTCAGACTCTGGCAAACTCAACTTCTTCATCCAGACGGTTCGACCAAAGGACACGGTGATGTGTTACCGTGTTCGCTGGGAGGAGCTGCAAAACAAGCAGTCAGTGGAGCATGCCATGGCCCATAATGACTCTCATTGGTATGGAGGGGCAGAGACAGCAACACAGTACTGGCCTATCAGGATCCCAGGCGAGGAGGAACCGAGGCCTTTCATTACCAGCGATGTCTACTCCAATCGAAATGCTTTTGGGGGAATCCTAGAACGGTATTGGCTGTCGTCAAATGCCACTGCAATCAAGATAAACGACTCGGTGCCGTTTCATTTGGGCTGGTCAGAGAAGAACAGGACGCTGAGGTTCCAGGCCCGGTACCAGGACTCTCCCTTCAGACCACCAGAGGGACAGCAGGCCTTTCCTGAACTCAGCTACAGAGTGTGTGTGGGGTCAGATGTTACTTCTATTCACAAATACATGGTGAGAGAGACATGCTGGGTACCCTCATTTATATTTTAACTAGATATATATTTAATAAAACGTATTAAAAACTTTTCATTTAAAAACAACAGCAGTTCAATTTGGATGCACAACAAATGACTGCACAGAGAGCTTTCGCCTCATTCAGGTTAACTGTTGTACATGTACTCGCACTCTAAACCAGCTTCACTGCCCTGAAAGTACAGTGTAGCGTAACAACATCGGATAAATGCACAACTAATCAGATTTGTTATGATTCCACATCACTGCCAGAAATCTTCTCATCCTCTGTACAGAAGTGCTTAAAGGTTCAGTGTGTAGGCTTTATATGTGATCTGTTGTGAGAAAAGGAATATAATCTTGTTCATTATATTTTCATCAGCGTATAATTGCCTGAAGTTTTCTTTACCTTAGAGTGAGCGCTTCATACCTACCAAAGAACAGACAAAACCAAACACTGACTCAAGTGAGGGCCTGAAGGCCTCCATAGTTTCTCCTGCACATGTGGAAAGGGAAGGTGAGGGAAGGAGTGTTCAGTTCCTTGCGGTCTACAACGTCACCACTAATGCCACTAAATCCTACACACTGCTCATTTAAAAGAAAAGTTTGATGTTGGGGGAAAATATTCTTTATTGCCTTCTTGCAGGAGCTACATAAGAAGACCGATACCGCTCTCACGTGTGTGGGTAAATAACCTGTTAGGGTAGCGTGAAGGCTGGAAGCAGGAGTCACCGTTTGCCTGGCTTTGTCCAGAAGTCAGAAAACCCACCCAACAGCAAATGTACATTTCACTAAATTGGCACGTGACATCCTGTTTGGGTCATCTGTGCAAAAATACAAAGTGTAAAAACATCAGGTTGTGGGTTTATGCGGTTATGTGCTGGACCACATCCTGGCATGGAAAGGTCACATCCTCCCGAGTCAGGCTTGCTGCTCCCTTGCCGTTTCAAGTCGCAATGCTAAGCTACATGTTTGCTGTCAGAAAGTGAATAAGCCTGTTTTCCCCAACATGTCAAACTATCCCCTTTTAAACCAAATCAATCATCCGCAAAGTCGGATAAAACAAAAGTAGAAACTCTGCGTGTACATCTGTAAACTTTCTGTTTTCTATACGTGTTTTGAACAGGTGCGTAGGTATTTCCCAAAGCCCATTAAAGTCCCGTCTCCTGAAGTGTTCAAACAGCCGGTGTGGTCCACGTGGGCTCTCCACAAAACAGCTGTCACTCAGGAGAAGCTGCTGCACTACGCCTCCAACATCACTCGGCACGGCTTCACGTGCTCCCACCTGGAGCTGGACGACCGCTACACCGCTGACTACGGAGAGTTTGACTTCGACCCGCAGAAGTTCCCCAATGCCAGCGGCATGTTTGACAAACTCCGAGAGGACGGCTTTCAAGTGACGCTCTGGACGCATCCGTTCATCAACTACGACTCCATTAATTTCGGCGTCGCCGTGGAGAAGGGGCTGTTCGTCCGGGAGCCGAGCGGCGAGCTGCCCGCTCTGGTCCGCTGGTGGAACGGGATCGGAGGAATCTTGGACTTCACCAACCCAGAAGCCCGAGAGTGGTACTCCTCGCATCTGCGCATGCTGAAAACCCGCTACGACGTGACCTCCTTCAAGTTCGACGCGGGAGAGACGAGCTACCTGCCCCGCCAGTTCAGCACCTTGCTCCCGCTGTCTGACCCCTCCACCTTCACCCGCCGCTACGCGGAGATGGCCATACCGTTCAGCGAGCGCGCCGAGCTCAGGGTGGGTTACCAGAGTCAGAACATCTCCTGCTTCTTCAGGATCATCGACAGAGACTCGGTGTGGGGCTACGAGCTCGGCCTCAAGTCCATCATCCCCACTGTTTTGACCATCGGCATCCTCGGCTACCAGTTCGTCTTACCCGATATGATAGGAGGGAACGCTTACCCCAACCGCACCACAGGTATGGTGCACCGTAACGCACAGGCGTGCGTGTCTACAGAGAGTTTTAGAGTTTGCTCTTGTTAGACAACGTATTTATCTTGGATAAGGTTGGAGTCTACAGTCTCACGTGTGTGTGTGTGTGTGTGTGTGTGTGTGTTGTATTTTAGGTGACTTGGATGGGAAAACGGGTCTGCCAGATAGAGAGCTGTACATCAGATGGTTGGAGCTGTCTGCGTTTATGCCTGCCATGCAGTTCTCTATACCACCATGGTCCTACGACAACGAGGTGAGCCAAGTAAAAACAGTGGATATGTCTTCTTCTTTTTTTTTTTTTTTTTAATCAGAGGAAGTAAATGTATGTTACAGGATATAACGGTTCTGTTATTCCCTGTGCTTAAATTCAGTGATTTAAAGGGGACCACATTTGATGTGATAATAGCGTCTTCGCAATTGGTGTGCAAAACAGGGGCACATCTTTTCTTGTCCAGCTCTGGTTGTTGTTGTTGTTGTTGTTGTTGTTGTTTTTTTTGCCTCCTAAAGAAACACAAGCCAGACTCAAAAATAATAATAATAATAATAAAACAAATTCCGAGTAGTACCATGGAAACTGACATTATGTACACGGGACATATATGACAAATGCAACTGAATACCACAAAAGTGTCATACAAAAATAAGTAAAAAGAAGGAAATAGATATAACATTAAAAGTAGAAAGGTGAAAAGCGTAATTGCATTTTTATATAATGATAGAGGGATACGTTTTCGCTTGTAGAAGAATTCAGGTGTTGCTTCCATTTTTATTGTCTCCTGATATTACCAGTGGAGGGTGCCAAAGTTAAACTTCAAAGTTTCAAAAACACAACATAAAGTGGTTTTAGGTATAATTGAGGGTAGGAAACATAAATTTGGTTGACTTTCATAGTGTACAGAAATAAGATGACACAATGACCATAGTCTATAATGCAGCAGATATTCAGCATGTATTATTATTTTCACCTCTTCCTACATAAAGAAAGTACAAATTTGCACTAAAATATGACTGTTTTATATTTTTGTATATTTGTACTTACATTATCCCAAATATTTCCAATAATTTTCAAACCCAGAGGACTTTGTAATTTTAATCACAAACACATAAAATAGGAGAATGCAGGAGACTGAGAGGAGGACAGAAAAGCCATCGCTCACTGCTAAAGATAAACAAAAATTCTAACAATGAAGACAACTCCCATGATCCCAGGCTATTTTACAACATCATCAAACTCTGTCTTTAGTTATTGTTTTGATTGAGAGACCCTTTGCAGCAGAAGGTCCCGACTGCATTTAAGCTTTACAAGCAATTGTAATTAATTTTTTTTTAGTTGTGATTTTGCCTGTCAGAAAACATGCAAGGTCTTTTCGTTGGTGAGGGAGACAGCAGACACTGCTCGGGGCTAAACTTCTCTGAAACTTCAGGCAAAAATAATCATTTTGCTGTTTTTGTCCATAAAGAATTTCTTCTAAAAAGATGCAGAAACTGACCATTAATCAAATGCCCCTTTCAGGCACTTTTTAATTTATACGCACACCCTTACCTTTAACAGGTTTTATTGCCAAAAGTCAAATGGAAACTCTCTTGACTTAATTAACCAGGCATCAGGCTCCACCTGCTGCTGGCTGCTCCACAGTGATGCTAACACTGTCTTTGTACGCTCACTTGCAGGTGATACAGATAGCACAGAAGTTCACAGAGCTCCACGAAACTCTGGTGGCCCCGAGGGTCCTTGAACTGGCAGGTGAGGTTCTTGATACGGGAGACCCAATCATTAGGCCACTCTGGTGGATCGCCAACGACGACGAGGCAGCCTACAAGATTGACTCCCAGTTCCTGATCGGGACGACCTGATGGTGGCTCCGGTGTTGGAGCCCGGAAAGCAAGAGCGGGACATTTACCTGCCGGCAGGACGATGGAGGAGCTACAAGGGGGAGCATTTCGATAAAGGCCCCATGTACCTCACTGACTACCCCGTGGACCTGGATGAGATCGCTTTCTTTACATGGGTTCACTGAAGGCATCAAAGAGTTACAAGCGCATAAACTCATGCACACACATACTACAGTATATGCACATGTACATTCTCTTGAGCACACATGCCAAGAAATAAGCAGGGGATGTTTGTAAAGGGAAATTACCACTAGGGATTTGCTTCTAAAGCAGCGTGATTTTGGTGAAGATTAACCTCATGTCTCCGCCGACCTGCTATCTTATTTTAACTTTAACCGTCCTCCCAAAGAATTAGAATTCACTTCTGATTCTCTTTTTTTTTGCATCCCGAAGCTGATCCTCATCCTCATGTGCCTTCCACAGCCAATAGATTGTATCATCGCCGCCATCTTCCACCGAAAGGCCATTTAATACTTTAAATGTTCCTCAAAACCAGAGTCCCACATCTTGAAGAGTGTTGACTTTGGGGTCAAACTTAACTGTGTTCCCCCTGCGTATGAATTTTACATCTGGGTAGATAAGATAACTGTGCCATAAAGTAACTGATACGTGTCTTTCTTGTAGGTTGGACAATAATTCTGCACTCTGAGTCAGACATATGTACCGCCGCTCAGAGGGCGTCTAACTTTACTGTACGTCACATTTTCAGCTACCTGTTTTAAACTAACGTACATCAACATTGCACTGACACCTACATGAGCTCTTTTTTTTTTTTAGTCAGTTGCTCTTAATATTTATTAACCTTTTGAATGTGATTTCTGGATGTAAGTAATGGGGTACGTGTCATGATCATCAAACTGCAAATATTTTTATTTCAACATTTCCATGAACTGTAGTGCCATTCTGTCATTTCAGTGCCAAAATCTGCTGCTTTTTTCATCTGCACAAGTTCACTGCTCAGGGTACATTCAACGAAAATTATGCTTTTGATCTACAGAAAGTGAATTATTCTACTCGTGCTGGTTTGCCTTGTAAAACCGGCATTTTTCTGAAAGATGCCATATTTTAATGTGCCGTCCGTGTCTGCCTTGTGACTTTATTTGCCTTATTTGCTAAACTTAAGTATGCCGGCCTCAGTCAGCACAGACAACCAGTAGTTATGAGACTTCTGCACAGTGACATGCTTGATGTGACATGTGACAGTGACATGCACCCTGATCGCTAGCATGAGAATAAAGGACACTACTGGTTTAGTCATGTAAATACCTTGCTTCACACTAATTATACTATATAAAACAGCACTGTTACTGTCTGTAGATTTGTCATGGGATTAGAGCATTTTTCAAATGACTTTATTTTTTCGATGAAACAATCCTCCTGGTAGTCTGTTTCTTTCTTGCAGTCTTGATCCCACCATCAGAGGACGCCAAAGTCAGAAAAGTTCAACTCTTATACAGAGTGGCTTTTGCTGGTAATTTCAGCAACATTTCTAAAACAAAATAAATGTACAATCATTTGGAATAACATGACTCATCTACTGTAAAACTCTTAAATTATTACAAAATAAGTTCAAAATACTTGATTATAAAATGTGAGATATAAACAGATGGATAGCATAAGGGATCTGAAAAGTTTTTTTTTGGTTGAAACTGAATAAATGAATTGGCTGGTATTTTACTGTAAGAGTTATTTTTTTTTTTTTTTATGAAGTGCATTTAGATAGTTCCAGTGTAACACAACAGAGTTTGAAATAATAGAGGGAAACTTGTTTGTGTTGGAATGTGAACATCTTGTTTTATAATGCTGTGAATGCATTTGTTAAACTAGGAAGAACGACCAAAACATTTGAATTATATGGTTGTTTTCTTTATACATACAGCATGTTTGTTTTTGTGTGAAAAGCTTGTGTGACTTCCTGATTCCACTCGGATTATTCAGTAACAAGGTGTGTTTCGGAGCATTTAAACAAACTGGGCTGAGTTTGGACAATATCAGATTTTACCCAATGGAAGCTGCCATTCCTTTGCGTTAGGGTGTAGATTTTCTTCAATTTGTTCACCTAAGAAACTGTTGTATTTTCAGTGTGCCATGTGTATGTCACAGCCGCCCCCCACCAACACAGACACGCACAAAGAAATTGTAGCCGAATTCTGCCATTAACAAAAGATAATAGATTATTTTGGAAAGGTCCAAGTGCATAAAGAAATTAAAACTGCAAGCATCGATATGCGGGCCCTCGCACGCTGCTGCACGTCTGGGAGCCGGCGGCCCCGACCCGCTGGGGCGTGCTGCAGCGTGCGAGGGTCCGCATATTTCTGCTTGCAGTTTTAATTTTTTTCGCGATCTCGTTCCTTATTCTTCTTAAAAAAAAATTTGCCTTTTTTTGGTGGCTTTAACATCTTCAAAAACTCATGAAAGTTGGTGCCTGACGCATGTGCAAAGTTTCGTGAGGTTTGAAGCATCGTTTGACCTTAAACATCAACTTCCTGTGTCACGGCAAAACATCAAACTTAGCCACGTCGCCCTATGCTATATACTTTATATTAAATACAATAATTACTTTTTTTGGATGACATACTATAGTATGACTTTTTGGAGTATGACCTTTTTCTGAACTGACATGCATGCCTCAAGTGGGGATTGAACCCAGTTATTTCTCACTGCTGCAATTTCTCTAACCACTGCACCACTGTGTCATACTATAGCATGTTGTCTGAAATGTGGAAAAAAAAAGTCAAACTATAACATTAAAATGTATTTATGGGATTTTGGGGGATAAAGTTTGTGGTAGTTTGGACCGAAGGAAGATAGGAAGATAGATGGTGCAGTGGTTAGCGCTGCTGCCTCTCAGCAAGAATGTTTGGAGTTTGAGCTCCCCCTTTGTCACAACTTCTTTTTTTTTTTTTTAAATCATACTACAGCATGTCGTCCAAATTATGAAAAAAAAAAGTCATACTATAGCAAAAAGTGACCCAAAAGTCATTTTTGGGTCACTTTTTGGCCGCCCCGTCAGGGGCACACCAATCGACTTTTCAAAACTTTTAATTCCAAACATGTTAAGAGTGCACAGACTAAATTTCAAGTCGGTCTGACAAAATCTGTCGGAGGAGCTTGTTAAAATACAACATGTGTGAATCGCCTAAACTGGTGACTAAATTCAAAATGGCAGACTTCCTGTTGAGTTGACGTAATGGTGCCTAGGAACTTTTTTGTACATCTCGGTATGATACACATGTCCACCGAATTTCGTGCATGTAGGTAAATATAGCCGCTCGGGCATCTGTTTAGGGGGCGCTAGCTGGCCACTTGGCCACGCTCACTCGCGGCTCAACTAAAATACGAAAATCTTTGCCGGGAGAGACACATGCACCAACTTTCATGAGTTTTTGAATATGATAAAGCCTCCAAAAATGCAGTTGTTTACGGAGAATAATAATAACGCGGAATAAGAATTCCTTGAAGAACAATAGGGCTTTTGCACCATCGGTTCTCGGGCCCTAATAAGTAGTTAGAGCAGGTTTGTCTCTGATACAGAGTGCACAAACTCTTTTCTGAATTTTATTTGTGTCTTAAGCGGTGAGAAAGTTTGCAGACCAGCTTTTCACTTGAGCAGGTGTGGTGCTTACAAAGCAGCCAAAGTAAGTCTAAAATCAGCAAACCCTAAAATGTACTGATGATTTCTTGTTCTCTCTATCCTGTCACTGTTTCTAAATAGTGCTCATTACAAAACAATTTTTGCTGTAATTTATAGTGATGTGAACTGCATAACCTTATTAAATTAAGCCAAACAATTCAATGGTTGATACATGATTGTGGTTTTATTGAAAAGGTATCAATTTGGAGTCGTTGACAGCTTTTACATGTTGAAAAATGCTTTATTCTTTGTGGGTTGCACAAATTATGTCAAGAAAAGTAAAGCATTTTTAAGATGTGATCGTTCCAGGGTTTCAGAGAAAGAGCGTGATGATGGCTGAGGAGACCAGCAGGAGGATGACACTGGGACCAGATGGTACAGCAGTGTTGCACAAGTTCCCTTTACAACAGGTCTTGGAGCTCAAACATCCAATGTTGTGCATGCAGCCCTTACTCATGTAACCTGGAACAAAATGACGCCAGGATTTCAGTTCAGTAACATACCGTCTGAAAATATGCTAAAAACACTTGTGGTGTGGAGGAACAACGTACCCCACTTACTGATGGCAAAATATCGGTCCGAGAGAGCAGGACAAGTTGTGATCTGTGTGCAGTGTTTAGGACCAGAAAGCCGACAAGTGTAGCATCTTAATCCACACACTATGCAGACATAATAATGATGTCACACATGGATTAAGATTCTCATCAATTTAAAACTTTTTGGAAAAAAGCACCATCACTTTCACAGATATCTTTTTTTAATCTTCACTGACATCCGGAAGTGGTGTTGGTACAGGAAGAGGTCCCTCACCACAGTGTGCAGTGACACATTCTGCAATCGAAGCTCAGAAGAGAGAAATTGAACGAGCTGCCCTCTCTATAAAAACCTGATCAAATAAAATATTAAACTTCAGAGTGAGTGAAGAGCTCTTTTGGACAACACTACCTTCGTCGCTTTTCACAATGACCTTTGAATAAATTTGTGTTACAATGTCCAACAAAAGCTTTAAAAATGAATTAGAATTTAATCTGGAAAGAAACAGATATTTTCCAACTTTTCAAGTCCTAAACAATGTGCTCTGTCTAAATAGACTTTCCTAAAAAAACCTGAATATTATCATCCTAGAGAGAACTTTGTTTGTGTGATAAATTTAAACGATGCACATATTTTATCTTTCATTGCCACTTTAGTGTCTAAGACCACTTTCAGTTCCTCCTTTTGATTTTCAGAGAACTTTCAACAAGAGCAAAACATAAAAAACTTAGTTGATCTTTTTTCCAACACAAAACAACTACAATAATCATGTGAGATTAATAATCTGTTGATATCATATTTAAATGTGTTAGTCAGAGGAACCAAAAGTATTTTTGAATTGCTGTACTTCTACATAAATAAAAGATGTGCATACTTCTTTGACCACTTTTACATTATGTCCAGATGAGTCAGATGAATAATAAGCTGCTCTTACCTGTGGACACAGTCAACATCAAGATCAGAGCTCCATAAAGCTTCATGGTGTCAGGAAGAAACAAAGACGAGGTGAGATGAGAACTGAACAAAGGAAATAAAGCTTTGTGTTTATTCTCCTCCTTCAAAGGTGGGCATTAAACGCAGGGCAGGAAGTCTCAGTCAATCCTAAAATTGACTGATGATTTTTTGTTCTTTGTCTTGTTTTGTCACTCATCCTTTACATTAAGCTTCATTACAAAACTATTCTTGCTGTGCTCAATAGTGATGTGAAATGCAACAGAATAAAAAAAATTCAATGGTTTAGAAATGATTGATTTTATTGAAAAGGTATCAATTTGGAGTCGTTGACAGCTTTTACATGTTGAAAAATGCTTTATTCTTTGTGGGTTGCACAAATTATGTCAAGAAAAGTAAAGCATTTTTAAGATGTGATCGTTCCAGGGTTTTAGAGAAAGAGCGTGATGATGGCTGAGGAGACCAGCAGGAGGATGACACTGGGACCAGATGGTACAGCAGTGTTGCACAAGTTCCCTTCACAACAGGTCATGGGGCCCACACATGCAATGTTGTGCATGCAGCCCTTAGTCACGGAACCTGCAGACATGATGGGAAAACTTTAGATTAAAAAAAGACAGCAGGTCGTCAGGTCAGTAATATACCTGCTGAAAACATGTTTGATGCCCAGCTATAAACACTTGTGGTGTGGAAGAACAACTTACCGGCCACATCCAAAGAAAAACATCGGTTGAAGGTATTAGGACAAGTTGTGGTCCCTGTGCAGGATCCAGGACGGGCAGCGGTACAACTGAAGCATGTTAATCCACTCACTGTTCAGAAACACAGGATGATGTCACACATGGATTAAGATTCGTCCTTCAATTATGCACCATCTCCAGAATCAAACCCATACTGTCACACTCTGACCTGGAAAAAGTAATTCATGCACTCATTTTCTCTCGACTCGATTACTGCAACTCCCTCCTTTCTGGCATAAACCAAAAATCTATCTCCCGCCTCCAACTAGTCCAGAATGCAGCAGCTCGGCTTCTTACTGGTTTTAACAGACGACATCACATTACTCCAGTTCTGGCCTCTCTCCACTGGCTCCCGGTTGGTTTTAGAATTGATTTTAAGATTTTGTTGATCATTTTTATGGCCCGCCTGGGTCTGGCCCCGAGCTACATTATTGAAATGTTAGCCCCATATGAGCCAACTTGCAGCCTTAGATCCTCCAGTGGGGCCCTTCTGGCCGTTCCAAAGTCGAGGTTTAAATCAAAAGGTGACCGTGCTTTTGCCATTAGGGCCCCTCGACTTTGGAACGACCTACCTGAGCAGGTAAGGCTTGCAGAATCATTAACTTCTTTTAAATCACTTCTTGAAACCCATTTTTATAGAATTGCTTTTAAGTAATGTCGTCCTTTTATGTCCTTTTATGCAGTTCTTTTGTTCCCCTGTTTATTTTATTCATTCATTTATTTGTTTGTTTTCTATTCCATTTGCTCGTTTTGGTTATTTTTTTAGTTTTCTTGTATTCATTACCTTAATGGTATGGTCTTTTTTGCCTCCTGTTTTCTTAAATGTTTACCGGTATTGACGTTATGTATGACTATGCTTTGCTTCTCTGTAGAGCACTTTGTAAACTCTGTTTTTAAAGGTGCTATATAAATAAAGTTATTATTATTATTATTATTCTCATCAGTTTACACATATTTAGAAAAAAGCACCATCAGTTTCACAGATATCTTTTTTAATCTTCACTGACATCTGGAAGTGGTGTTGGTACAGGAAGAGGCCCCTCACCACAGTGTGCAGTGACACATTCTGCAATCGAAGCTCAGAAGAGAGAAATTGAACGAGCTGCCCTCTCTCTAAAAACCTGATCAAATAAAATATTAAACTTCAGAGTGAGTGAAGAGCTCTTTTGGACAACACTACTTTCGTCGCTTTTCACAATGACCTCTGAATAAATTTGTGTTACAATGTCCAACAAAAGCTTTAAAAATGAATTAGAATTTAATCTGGAAAGAAACAGATATTTTCCAACTTTTCAAGTCCTAAACAATGTGCTCTGTCTAAATAGACTTTCCTAAAAAACCTGAATATTATCATCCTAGAGAGAACTTTGTTTGTGTGATAAATTTAAACGATGCACATATTTTATCTTTCATTGCCACTTTAGTGTCTAAGACCACTTTCAGTTCCTCCTTTTGATTTTCAGAGAACTTTCAACAAGAGCAAAACATAAAAAACTTAGTTGATCTTTTTTCCAACACAAAACAACTACAATAATCATGTGAGATTAATAATCTGTTGATATCATATTTAAATGTGTTAGTCAGAGGAACCAAAAGTATTTTTGAATTGCTGTACTTCTACATAAATAAAAGATGTGCATACTTCTTTGACCACTTTTACATTATGTCCAGATGAGTCAGATGAATAATAAGCTGCTCTTACCTGTGGACACAGTCAACATCAAGATCAGAGCTCCATAAAGCTTCATGGTGTCAGGAAGAAACACGGACGAGGTGAGATGAGAACTGAACAAAGGAAATAAAGCTTTGCTTTTATTGTTCACCTTTCTTTAAAAACTTTCATTTCCACAGAAAGCCCCACTCCCTCTGCCTCCCACAATGTGTGACGCACATGAAGTGAACTAACCAGAGATATCCGGTTTATCCAAGGTTTGTAAATGAATACAGGCACTACAATTTATATTGTGATTGTTTTGTTTCGTTGTCCTGGGTTTGTATGCTCATGGTTGTGAATGCACTTATTGTAAGTCGCTTTGGATGAAAGCGTCAGCTAAAAATGAAATGTAATGTTTTATGGGTCCATAAAATGTCTTTCGTGTTACACAAATCATTATCTAAATGTTTTAACAGTATTGCTCACTTCAGAGGACTTTATTTGCAACTAAAACTTATTTCTTCAAGTTCATTAAGTTTCTTTATTTTCTAAACATTTTCTTAAAGTTTATGAGCTTTCCTGGATAGATTTCAGTTTATACATTTCCAATTAATTCAATTGTGAATGAATATAATAAAGAATTTTAAAGTCTGGTCAACTCAATATGCAAAAATGTGCAGTTTGACAACAAACTGGACAAACAAAATGTGTTCTTAAAAAAAAGTTGTGATTGTGTTGATTTTATCAAGACACTGCAAGGGAGTTAATCTCAAATCCGCCAGTTCAGAGAAAAACGATAGTTTCCTCCTGACACACAAAGAAATAATATGTGAGAAGCCAAATTCTCACTGTGATTTTACTGTAAATTCAATTGCATATTGGTATTGAAGTAATCTAAAAGTGAAACCAGACTGCAAGTGACAAAACAAGCACCAAATATTATTGCTGGAAGATTTCCATCAGAAAATATATGCAAAAATGTAATGCATGTTGATGAAAGTTAAGGCAACATGTTTAACATGTTTCCATTATTTCTGCGGCGATTTTAGTTTGTTGACCTTGTGGTAAAACTGGAAGACAAAATAGATGTAACCTGTGTAATACTTAAAAGTGTCTCAGTGTTTCTCCGTCAGTCATTCTTTCTGATCTGCCTGTTTGTTGTTGTTTCAGACCAGATGACTCCCACCTGCCCTGGTTTCCCAGTTACATCAGCGGATATTCCTCACCTTAGTCCTCGTCAGGCCCTCAGTATTTACATTACATTTCATTTAGCTGATGCTTTTATCCAAAGCAACTCACAATAAGTGCATTTCAACCATGAGGGTACAAATTCAGAACGACAACAATTAAGAAAGTACAATTTTCTTCAAGATGGCCAAACTTCAAAGTGCTATCACTAAGTGCCATTTTAAGTGGTACTAAAGTGCTACCTATTCAAGGTAAAGTATTTACATTAGCTTTTCATGTCTGCTTCTTTTTCAGATGGTCTTGCCTCTTCTGACCTGTTTTTGACCTCGGCCTGTCTATCTGGACCCCATTTTTGCCTGATGCTTTTGTTTGTCTGTAAAGCAGTGTAAGCTTCTTTTATATAAGTAAACTTTACCCTTTTGAAATTCTTTATCTGCCTCTCGGTGTTGTCCATTTGGGTAATTTTCTAAGTCATAATAAGAGTAAACAGAAACTTGAACTTTTCCATTACAACTAAACACCACCTACTAATGAAGATCGTGTAATATGACTGAAGGATCCAGACAGCGACTAAATGGAACTCTTGGACCATGTACACAGTAATGGCAATTCTTTAATGAGAAAAGGAACGTAAACTTAACCAGCAGCAACTTAACCTGCAGGCTCACAGTAATAAGCCTGCTGGGATGACAAAATATTTTTTTCTTCTCTAAATAATAATGTCTATGTCTATTACTTCAACCTATAGCTGTGTAACTGTGTGACGATACACAATATCACCCTGAATCTGAAACACTTGATTGGAATTCTGCCATTGACATGTTTATCAATTACACCTGACACATCAAAATGTTTCCTGTGACAGAGGCCTGATGTGTTTATTTGATTTTCTGTTTCATCACCAGCGTGCTCTGTCGGTTGTAATATGGTTATATGATAAGAGTCTCAAAAAATTATACCAAATTATGAGAAGAAAAATTCTCGTACCCGTTTTAAAAATGTATAAAATTACTTTTCATGTTTAAGGAGCCAGAAACGCTTCTAGATTAACCACAGTTTAATTGTCATTCACCGTGTGTACACTTGGTGTCGCTGTGGTAGATGTAAAACTCAGGTGTAGAGCAGACCGGCACATCCGGGAACTTTGGCTTTCAGGAAACGTACCCGCCCCATTCTCAGGAAGGTCACTGGTGACGTCAGATGTCTTACCCCGGACGAGGAAAGGTGTTTGTTGTTTTTTACAGTTTTGGCGCTAAAGTTTGAATATCGTGATGGACATTGTGTGTTGATTTGTCGCTGAAAACGGAACATTTATTCCGTGGAAACAGTAAACGGGATTTTCATTCTGCAACAGAAGAAACAACTTGCAGATTCTTTACTCAAAACAGCAGCTGGTAACGTATGATAATATCAAACAGAAGCGCAGTGAGTCAGCCAGCTGACATGTACCGGAGTTATGTTTTTTAATTACAAAATAAAAATAATTACAATCAGTTAGTTACTGAGAAAAAAAAATCTGCAATTGATTTACAGTTATTACTCAAAATCGTGGCAAATTACAAAGAGGTTACATCTAAATATATTCTTTTCATTAAAAACTTTGAATTTAAGTTTGACAGGAGTGTTGTGTACTGAGGTTTACACTGCCCAGTTTACATGTATTTTTTTTTTTTAAGGACTTTTCAGCTTTATTGCCCAGTTGAAAACATAATTTTAGAAAAGTTGTCAAATTAATGAGTTGCATTAGTTTGATGAAGTAATTAAAGTAGTTATATTACTTGTTATGTTTTTAATAGGGTAAATACTAATCTGTTGCATTTTACCTTAATAAAGTACCCTTCCCAACTCAGTTACTGCCTATGACATGCAGCATCAGTCCAGTTATATTACTTGGTCTACCATGTACATCCCCAGGTTGAACAGTTAACTGTATAATTTAATAATTTTCTCATGGTTCATGCTTTTTGTCCTGTTTTTCCCCACCCTGCTTCCTTATTAGGGATTCATAAAAACAAATCTATTATTTCCTGTAAACAGCATAATACATTAAAGGTAATGCCCAACTGTGGTTTCTTTGAACAAATGACCCGTTCAGTGTAGTTGCAGTGAACACGGGAAACACCGTTAATTCGCTGCTCGAGTGTGACATGTTTATTTCTTCTTCACTTGTACATATTGAGTTAGGAAAAAAAAAAGTGAAGCACAGAAACAAAAAGTATCCCGAGCCTCAGAGAAACAGTGTGATGATGGCAGAAGACACCAGCAGCAGGATGACACCGGGACCAGCTGGTACAGCACTGTTACACAAGTTCCCCTCACAGCAGGTCACAGCACCCACACACGCTATGCTGTTTTGGCAGCCCTTCGTGACAATGTCGAAACCTGTAAGATAATAACGTGGTAATGTCCACCTGGCATTCAGTACAGCAAACTTCATTCTCAACAACAGAAACTTGTGACAAAAACTCACCGTCTACTTTGAGAGAGTAGCATCGGTTGAAGATGACTGGACAAGATTTGGTGTCTGTGCAGGATTTGGGTTCGGCAGCTGTGCACGTGAAGCATCTTAATCCGCATGCTTTACAGAGACACAAAGCACAAGAGCTCAAGACGTGGCAGGCACAAACAGGCCAAAGCCTTTTTACACTGTGTTACATTGTGGGTGTTTGTAAGAAATGGATCACTGCAGTTTACAGTAATTCACATCCTGAAATGAGAGTAAAACTATGCCAATTTGAACGAGAAAACCATCTGGTGTCTTAGTTATTTTACATAAACCCGTATTTATTAATATATGCAGTGTTTCTCATAGGTTGAGAATTTACTAATGGTGGAGGGTAGCAGCGCACGCCTGGGGGCGGGTGGTTGGTGAAATACTGATACCGATACTTATCCATACTCTTTTTGATACTGCTCTCCATAATTTGGTACAAAAATAAAGATATGACAAGATTCAAGGATTTTTTTTTTTATCATTACTTTTTTGGCTAAAATAATTTAAATTGCTTCTTAAGTTTCCTGTATACAATAGTACAGTAAGTGAGGAAAAGGGATGGATATTGTTAAGATTTTAGTGATACTGCTGCTCTTACTGATTATTGATCTAATACTCTGATGATACTCCGATTGGTTCTTTTTGTTTTTTTAAAAGAAAGAAAAATGCCACATCATATAGTGTATATAGATTAATATTCTAAGTTGCAAACTGCACCAGCATTAATTTAAACTTTGACAGTGTTTTTACTGTGCAGTAGTTTCCCTGCGGCCCCCCACATCACTGAATGGTTGATCCGCCCCTAGTCTTGAGTGATATGAAACTGAAACTGAGTTTCTGACCGACAGCTCAGATGATGCTTTGACCGTTTTAGACTGAATTCATGAACGCACCCATAACTATCAGATGGTTAATGGTCATTTTTAATTTGTTAATCCATGTTTGTATAATTGAATGACTCAGGCTGCTTTAATACCTGACACATGAACTTCAAGCTTGGCTGTAACTTTGCATCTCTCCACCTGTATGTTATGAAATTTCTGGATTGCTAGGGTTTCAGCCCTTACATGCAAAAGACTCTCAGCCCTTATATATTTTATATTTAATATTTTTTACTGTTATTTTATTGCTTTCCTGTACCTATAATGCTGCTGTAGCGAAAAAAAATTTCCCCTTGTGGGATTAATAAAGTAACTGCTGTATCTAGGTAGGTAGGTAGGTAGTTACTTTATTAATCCCTAAGGGGAATTTTTTTTCACTACAGCAGCATACAGGAAGCAATAAGATAATAATAGAATAATAAAAAGCAATAAAATAGCAGTAAAAAAATATAAAATGCACAGCATATACAGTATATACAGTACAGTATATATATATATATATTATATACAAACAACCAAGAAACACAGACAACAGTGTTATTGTACTGTGATGGATTTTGCCAGAGGTGAGTTATTGTAAAGTCTTATTGCGGTCGGCAGGAATGATCTCCTGTATCTGTCCTTGTGACAGCGGAGCTGAAGGAGTCTTTTGGAGAAAGTGCTCCGCTGTCCCTGCAGCAGGTGGTTGAGAGGGTGGACAGGATTATCCAAGATGGACAATAGTTTGTTCAGTGTCCTCCTCTCCACCACCTTTTCCAGACTGTCCAGTTTGCAGCCGATGATGGAGCCGGCCTTCTTAACCAGTTTGTTAAGTCTGTTGGTGTCACCGGCTCCAATGCTGCTCCCCCAGCAGACCCCAGCGAAGTACAAAGCACTGGCCACAACAGACTGGTAGAACATCTCCAACATCTCGCTGCACACATTGAAGGATCGAAGTTTCCTCAAGAAAAAGAGTCGACTCATCACCTTCTTGTAGACAGCATTGATGTTGGTCTTCCAGTTCAGTCTGTTGTCATGGAGACACCCAGGTACTTGTACTCCTCAACCATGTCCACCTCCTCTCCCAGAACTCTCAGCGGTTGTGGAGCCGTCGCCTTCCTCCTGAAGTCGACCACCATCTCTCTGGTCTTGGCCACGTTCAGGAGCAGGTGATTCCTTCCCACCCACTCCACAAAGTCCTCCACTACTGCCCTGTACTCATCCTCCCGTCCGTCCCTTATACATCCCACCACTGCAGAGTCATCAGAGAACTTCTGCAGATGTCAGGACTCTGAGTTGTACTGGAAGTCAGTGGTGTATAAGGTGAACAGGAAGGGGGACAGAACAGTTCCCTGTGGAGCTCCAGTACCACTGACCACCGTATCAGACAGCACACTGCCCAGACGGACAAACTGTGGTCTGCCTGTCAGGTAGTCATTGATCCAGGAGACGGTGGGCGCATCCACCCCCACCACCCGCAGCTTCTCACTCAGCAGCAGTGGTTGGATGGTGTTGAATGCACTGGAGAAATCAAAGAAAGTGATTCTCACAGAGTCACCGGTTCCATCCAGGTGAGACTGAGCTCGTTGCAGCAGGTAGATGATGGCGTCGTCCACTCCCACACGAGGCTGGTACGAAAATTACAGAGGGTCCAGAGAAGATTTCACCAGCGGCCTGAGGTGGGCCAAGACCAGCCTCTCCAGCACCTTCATCACATGAGATGTGAGGGCAACCGGTCGGTAGTCGTTGAGGCCGGATGGAGTCGTCTTCTTGTGGACTGGAACCAGGCAGGACGTCTTCCACAGCACTGGGACCTCCTCCTGCTTCAGGCTCAGGTTGAAGAGGTGTTGTAGGACCTCAGCCAGCTGGACGGCGCAGGTCTTCAGGACCATGGGGCTGATGCCGTTTGAGATTGAGGGCTCTATGCAGCTCACCAGGGGGGGCAGAGAGGGGAGGGGGGGAGGCAGCAAAGGTGTTTGGGAGGTGTAAAGTGTGGAGGAGACAGATGAGGGTGGTGAACTAAACCTGTAGAAGAAACAGTTTAGCTCATTGGACCTCTCCAGGGAGCCCCCTGGTTGTCTCTCTCTCCCCTTGAACCCAGTAATCTCCTTCATACCGGTCCACACCTCCCTCACGTTGTTCTGCTGGAGTTTGGCCTCCAGCTTCCTCCTGTAGGAGTCCTTGCACTCCCTCATCTTCTCCTTCAGGTGGCGCTGCACTCTCCTGAGCTCCTCTCTGTCCCCAGACCTGAAGGCTGCTTTCTTCTGATTAAGAAGCACCTTCAGATCTATCTATCTATCTTACATGCAAATGACTCTCAGCCCTGACATGCAAATGACTCTCAGCCCTGACATGCAAAAGACTCTCAGCCCTTACATGCAAATGACTCTCAGCCCTGACATGCAAAAGACTCTCAGCCCTTATGTGTAAAAGACTCTCAGCCCTTATATATTTTATATTTTTTACTGTTATTTTATTGCTTTCCTGTACCTATAATGCTGCTGTAGTGAAAAAAATTCCCCCTTGTGGGATTAATAAAGTAACTACTGTATCTATCTATCTCTTACATGCAAAAGACTCCGCCACTGTCTGTGTGTCTGATATATTTTACCTGTTCAGTAAAAACTGAAAGCACATACTAATCAGATCCTACTACTGAGCTGAAACACGCTTATTCATTTTCTTGGCTTCATGTTTGCCACATTGAGATCAACCAGGATCGCAGTTTCCATTCTCAACCCCCCCACCCCCCTTTTTTTTTTTAAATTTTTTAAACCAGAAACATTTGCCTTTACACTTTAAAGTTTGAAGGATTAAACAAAAACAGTATATTGGAAGCTGTTTCCTAACCAGCTGGCTATGCAATAATAGTTCCCAAACTGTTTTTCACCTCCTTTCCAGCTTCTATGACAACCTTTAAACATTGCTAAGTTTCTTGAAGTTACAGCGATCATTAAAGGCACACAGAAAGATGATCTTACCTGTGGACAGAGTCATAAACAGGACCAGAGCTCCATAAAACTGCATCATGAACTTCGATTGTTAATCAGCCTTGTGAGAGAGGGAGCTGGAGCAAAGCCTTCCCTTTGCAGCTCAGCTTCTCTGTCTGCTTTTGAAACTTGAAAATTTGCATGTCTTGACAAAGCTTCCCCCCAACTGACCTCAATAACACTATCCCTAAAGGGACCTCATTATTCCCGAGACAGCCATGCTAACTAACTGTGTTGGGAAATGAAGACACGGACGAATGCAACTAGATAGCCTGTGAGGTTATTAGGATATAAACTGATTTTATTTTAAACATGTGTAATAATAAATAGTAAATAAAAGAAATTAGTTGAGGTGGTTTTGTTTTCAAAATAAGAGTTGTATAGAACTTCATTGTTTTTTTTTTCCATAATACATTTTTTTTTTTTTTTTAAGTCTTTTTTCAAAGCCTAATTTGTTTTATTCCGGTAGGTTTCCAAAGGGCACTTTATTTCAGGCCTTTTTTTCTATATTGGAGCATTTTGTCTCAACATCACTTTTCATGACACTGATGCAGAGTTGCAACAACGGTCAATCTGAATCAACCAGTTTAAAGCTGATGATGAGACAAAGATGAAAACAGGAAGGATTAGGCAACATGAGGAACTTCTTTGTGCTGACACTACTGGTGTGTCTGGGTTGATCAGTAGGATCAGCTTTTTATAAATGTCTATTAGTGAATGAATGGTGAAGTAAATACAGTGCATGTCCCAATGTCTTATGATTGACTTATGAAGTCATCAGCAGTTGGCAAATGTCGCAACATCCTGTATTTATTTCCAATTAAAAGTCCTTCAGAGCTTTTTCGGGGGTGACTGATGGGCTAATGAGACAGAACAGGACACAGGTGAGCTCAAAAACTAGTGGGAAAAAAACAAACAAGGGTAGGAAGAAAAAATAAAACGGACACAAGAGGTTAATCATGTAAAAATCAAACAGGAAACTCAACAACTACAATGCAGATCCATGCCAGCATTAAAATCAACATGGAATACAAAATGTAATTATAAGAACTAACATTAAAAAAAGCGTCATTACAGAATAAACATGTCATTAGCACATTAACTATGACATCACAAGGATTACTAAGTTCAATGTCTTTTTTGTTTAATTAATGTTGAACAAGGTGGTGCACATTGTTACAACCAGAGATGCAGCTCTGAAACAGCTGGTTGTGAAGCGCAGTTTAATGTGTAACTGCCAAACAGATTTTATAATGGATTTATTTAAACTGTAACAGTATGAATTTAATGTGTGACATGAATTGGGCCATATTTCCAAAATGAAGATAACTATGTTTTTATTTAATATTTGTATTCATATTCGATAGGCTTAATTTGTTTTGATATAATTAAATAAACACAATTCTTAATTCACAACTCTTCAGATATTGGTCAAAGACCTTAGTTGTTCTGCCATGTTGTTTGTAAATCGTAAAAGTTTATTGACACCGGAAAAACAGTTTCAAAATAAAAGCGTAAAGATGTGACGTAGCTAAGAGATTTAAAGATTAGGAGAAAAAAAACAAAAACGTTCAAGCCCTGCATTTGAGAATGACTACTAGATAGTGTTATGGTTAACAATACTTTTATTTCATGCTTTGGAGGTACAGTTTTAATTTACAGTAGATTACCTAGATAAATGCAGTCCCCGAAACAGGAAGAACAAGTTATTCCAGTGCAAGAGAAACTAAAAGATCTTACATTAAAATATGATTAGATTTCCAAAACTAAACTAAAGGTCGAGACGTCGTCAAGATCAGTGGTTTCATTTTGGAAGATGAAACAGGAATCCGTCTGGTTTATTATGTTCACTTGACACCAACTACGTCATTTACGCGCCTGCGTGATCTCAGCACATGCGCCGCTATGTTTTGAAAAGCCGGAGACAGCTGGCGCTAAAGCCCTGTACTACTATTCCTATGTGCACGTTTTTCTATGCGTTTATTCATGATGGATCCATCGTGAGGCAACAATTGAAACATGCCAAAGGCTGTGAAAAAGTCGTGCACCACTCAGACCTCCATCAGCAGGTACTTCGGAGGACTGAGCAGCAGCAGCAGTTTGTCCGACAACACGCAGCGTGGGATTAACCAAAACCCTGGTGAGCGCCAGCTCTCAAGAGGCAAGGTAAAGTGTGCTTTAATGTAAAAAAAGAAATCCCCCCCAACATCAGGTATGCTTCACTTAATGCCAGTGGTAATTACTGAACCCCACGCTTTCATGTGTCGTGCAGCAGAAACTGTCCTCCGATGATGATGATTTTGGATTGGCAACCAAACGAGCTAAATTTTCTGTCAAAGACCAGCAGCTGGGGGATCTGGAGTGTGAGCCCGCGTCCTGTCAAAGCACTAAAGGTGAGTATGTGCACCTCCTAATACATTTCTCCAGACGGCATGTGCAGGGAGGCACAGGATGACAGTTTGGTTTGCTTAAAACTTAGTTAAACAATGAGTCCAGAGGTTTTTACCTGATAAACCTTAGAGACACGTGTGCCCACAGTCAATCACATACAGACACGCACCTCGCTGGGACTGTTGTACATACAGTTACATTGTTTATTTTTTCAAACTCAAGTGATGTTTGCAGTGCGATCCTCATGGCTTTGAGCTCAAACTGAAGTGAGCAGCTGAGTTGGCCTTTTACACAGGAAACCCATCAAGCTGTCAGAGGAGCAGACTGCATGGAGACAGGACTCTGATATTTGATGCTCTGGAGATGGAGGATTATATAAAATTACATCTAGTACCTATAGTTGCTCTAAAGATAATCTGTGTTCTGATTCACCGCATCCTTAATTCACGAGGAGCTGCCTGTGGAGCTGCATGCCTGCCTATGGCTGGTTTTCTATCTAACAATAATCTGAGGAATCCTGTCTAATACTCAAAAACTGTTGCTGATTGAAGTAAGAAGAGTCTCACCAACTATTTACTGCTAAATTGTGGACATTATTGGGATCCTCTGGAGCTTTCTGGCTCTATCCTGCTGAACTTTGGGCCTAGTAGGCCTTGAAGGTCAAACAATGCCACCCAAAGCCTCTAAACACCACTGAGGAATATGTCACGATGGCTCAAGTGTTGTCTTTGGCTCACTTGATTGTAGCATCAAAGATTTTGATGAAAGTCTGTCCAGCTCTCTTGATTTGATGAACAATGAGGGTAAATTCTGTCACGTTTTAGGAGATTTCTCATTTCTCAATGGTCTTTATTCTAGTTACTTTTTTCCTCTTATTCAGAAAGAAAGAAATATCACTGAACAGTTCACGACTTACATTAAAGTAAATTCACAGGTTCATTCTTACTCTATACGTCAATTCTCAGATCTTCATCCTATTAAATTTTTCACCTGCAGATATGATATAGGGCACCAAATTATGGGATAGCTTTTCCAAACTGACAAAAAGCTGTTCCTGTATAAAATGCGTTAAAAGGTGCTTAAAAAAAAAACTTGTAACTGTAACATACACACATACACTCATCACTGATCCTCAGTTTCTGCTCGTCGAAACACTTGGCTCTCTCTTTGCCAAACAGATCGCTCTGCTCCTTTGCCCAGACCTTTGCTTTGTGGAGCTCCATGACGGTCTAATATTCAATGTGGTTCTAGAGTTCTTAGTTTTCTTGTGCTTCTGACTTCAGGTTGTTGGAGAGCTCTGTGAGGCTCTGCTCCTGAGAGACACTATTTTCCTCTGCTTTTTGCAGCTGAGCCTTTAGCTCCTTGACCTGTTCGAGTAGAGCTTCCTTTTCTTTCAGTCGGGCTTCTTTCTCTTGAAGTTTGGTTTCCTTTTTAGTTCCTAAGAACTTGCTGAAAATCTGCTGCCAGGCGCTGTTGTTGGTGCCTTGGGCTGATTGACTCGCTTTCAAACTCATATTGTATTGCTGTCTTAAGATTCACTCACGGTAGTATGTCGCCAGTTGCTTTAAGATGCGCTCACTTAAGAGTAAAACCTCTGACATTGAAAGTCAGCATTATAATCATATCTCAGACTAACATGGATAGTTTGGACTGTGACGGCAGATTAAAGGTATTGACAGTAAAAGTTCTAACAGCAGCAGAAATTTGAATTCAATTACTACTTCTTCAGTTGTAATTACTTCTGGTGACACTTAACCTGTGAACAAAATTGGACCAATTAAACATCTTAAACTGATCTGAATTATCTGAATTTATGTGATAAGTTTTTTTGGCAAACAGGCGTCTTGTACTTTCTAGCAGAACAAGTCCCCATTCACCGGTCGGCCTTCAGCGGAGCAGGGTGGAGATAGTTAGAGTTGACCAAAGTGTGCAGTGCGTGACATTATGATTTTTTTGAGGGTTGATGTTTCTACGGCTCTAAAACCTAAAGGTATGACCAAAATCTTAAAAACTAATAGAATTAGAGAACTTTCCAAACTGATTAGATGAACAGCCTGGACACACTCGTACACACACGCCTCGTGGCTGCACATGAGAGGACTTTGTGGAAATGGTCTTTGCAACTGGATTTGAGTCAAATTCCTTGTGTTTGGAAAGTCTTGAGCACATGACTGCTTACCAGAGGCTTGGTATTTCTTCATAGCATGAAGAATGTGGGTTTTTTAAACTGTACTTGTGATAGTGTTTTTTGTTACACTCGCATGAAGCCGCAAATACCACGATGTGGGTGATTATACAAACCGTCACTATACAAATTCTCAGTATGGTTGTACTCATGTCAGTATCCTTGATGAAGGCACATTTTCTCCCAGATGAGACACTGACTGATGAATTTGTTTCAAGGACTAAGTGTCCTACACTGATTTACATAAATGCTTTAAATTAGAGCCCCACTCATTTTTAGGGACAACACCGATATTAGGGAGTAAAAGACATCTGATATTGATATATCAGACGATATTTTTATATTCTGTTTATACAGTATATATAAACACATTTTTGTAATTGTCCCTCAAATGTGGTCATTTTGAGTTTTGACACCTGTGACAAAGACGTAATGGAGGCAGAATGTTTTACAGTTTATTGTCCACACTGACATCGATGCACTGAAACGGTAAAATTCACTGGAAATTTGATAATTATGGATAATTATTAAAAAGATACCCCAAATAAAACATGATCTAATTCCCCCCTGGCAGCTTTTTCTGCATTATGTTGTGTAAAAAAAAGTTTTCATATCGGCCAACATATATGCCCATACGTGATAGATAATTTCCAGCTGATAGATCTGTCGGGCTCTTGTTTTGACTGATGCGACATGTTGTTTGTCTTCTCTCTTCAGAGACAAAGCTAACATCGAGCCGAGGAGCAGGAAGCCTTTGTTCCTCCACCTTGGAGAAGCTGAAAAGCTTCATCTGTGTAGCTGAGCCCAGTGTCAGCCACAGTCACACACAGGAAGAAACAGATGGTGCTAGCAGTAAAATCTGCGGCCAAGAAAGGAACGTTTGGCCTCCCTGCGGTGTCTCAGACCAACACAGACCCACAAACAGACTGCAACAGGCAGAGGAGGAGTGTGAGGATGAAGAGGAGGAGGTCAAAGAAAAGGAGGGTTCAGGACTGGTTGCTACAAAACAGGTGGGCCATAAAAATGTAGACGACATGACATCATCGTCACTAGAACGTGTTCAGGGCAGCAGGTTAGCCAAAGGATGAGGGTTTAAGCCCCCATGATGGTAAGCGTTTGTTTTGTTCAAGTGTCCATGACCTCAACAAAAGTATATAATGATTGTATAATTATAATTGAATGTCAACTACTATTCACAACATTTTTAAATGGCAAGTATTCAAGACTAGAGTAGAGTTAGGCTGATTAATCAACTGGGCCACTATATCTGCTAATATTAACTTATTGCATTAATGTATAATGGTGTTCAAAAGTCTGAGACCACAAGTGAAGATACCTCCATTTTAAATTAGTTTTAAATCTAATACAAATTTGTTCATCACAAAAGATAACAGCCTAAGAATTTCAACTTTTGTTCTACCTGATAGTGCTTTGAAAATAACTGATCCAGTTGTTTTAGAGCTCCACACACTGCCCCCGTGGAAACCTTCAGTCAAGCCATGATTCGATGTTGAGAAAGTCCCACTCTGCTTAAAAATAACAATCTGATTCCTGAAACTTTCACTTGGTTCTGATGCCATGTTCCCCACGATCACAATACTACTTGTTAAACAGCGTTCTGCTGGAAACTTGAGGCACAGTCATATTTTTAACAGGTGAACAATGGCTGTGGAATGATTTACCTGAACAAGCCTCTGATGAGTTGACCAAACCCATCTGAGTGTCATCTGAACACTGCTTCGCTTGAAGGATGCAACTCAAGGAAATCTGACCTGTTTGTACAAAGGAGTTAACATGATCAGTACCTCTAATCTGCTTCAATTTGATTGCTGAAAAACAAAGAATCTGAAATATTTCTTTACTTTTAATGTCATAACTTTTTGTGTTTTTAAATCTTTCCAAGTTCTCAAAACGGTAGTATTATTTCCAGGTTTACATTAAAATAGGACAGAACCTCAATGTAGTCTCAGACTTTTGGATCCCACTGCACACTATATGCGTATTTGCTGATAAGTAACAGGAAGTTCCCGTATAGAAATGCCAAAAATATCTTTGAGGCAATTTAAAAACAAGCTTGTGTGGTCACATTGTTGTCACATTCCTGTAAATATGTTGTTTATGTGTGACTGTTGGCCATCATGTCGTTATTGAATTTTCCCCTCAAATCTCTCAAATGTCATTTTGGATATTGGCTATATTGTCAATGTTATCATTAAAAAAAACTTACATTTGAGTGGAAAATAGAAAAACTGATTGAGGAACTGTTATTGCTGAAAAGTCAAAGAGGGACTACTGTCTGAGGAAACTGTTGCAGGTAGCAAAAAAAATGTTTTTTTTTTTTTTTGCAGGGGCTCCTCTTGTCTCAGTTTGCCAAGTCAGGCGGAGGAGGAGGAGCAGGAAGGGCTGCTGAGCCGAGTCCTCTGTCAGACTCTTGCACCTCCTCCAGACGCTCAAAGAGCGTATACACTCCTCTGGAGCAGCAGGTCATCCAGCTGAAACAGCAGCATAAGGATGCCTTGCTGGCTGTGGAGTGTGGTTACAAGTACAGGTTCTTTGGAGAAGATGCAGAGGTGAGAAGTAAAAAGAGTTGACGATGCATGAAGTATAGTTTTAATCTAAACTGTATGGAATGTGTTTCAGCTTGAGAGACATGTCGTACTTGTTGTCGATGGCTGTATTTAGCGGTTTCTTCATCCTTATGGATGTCTTCACTTTCTAATCAAACTGTGTTTCATTGATTGTTAAAGAACATTTTCATCTAATTCTAAATCTACAAGTCATATGAACTACTTTTGAGCAGAGCAACATTTTTAGAAAGCATACTTTTTACGTGTGACTTTATCGGTTGTTTGTTGTACATCACTTTTATTAAATGGCACTATTTCATGAAGGATCAAAAGTTTTCTTTTTCAAATATGTCAAAAAAAGTTTACAATTTCCAGCTAACTTTTCACATGACTACATCTGAGTTAAGCCAACATTGGCAAATAGCTAACAGGCCTGCAGATGTATCAGTCATGCTCTACTAAAATACACCAAACACACACACAGTATATGCCTGCGCTCCTTAAAAAAAAAGAACAAAAGGCACAAGAGTTAAAACAAAAACAGAAGTACGGTTACATAAAATGTACAAATACTGCAAAAACCACCTGTAGTGGATGTGGATTGAAGAAAAGTTAAAACACTGAAATGTGTAGCAATAGACAGTTTAAAAGTGTGTGTTAATGTGTGTGTGTGTGTGTGTGTGTGAGAGAACAGATTGCTGCAAAAGAGCTGAATATCGTGTGTCATCTGGATCATAACTTCATGACGTGCAGCATCCCCACACACCGCCTCTTTGTTCATGTCAGACGTTTGGTGTCTCACGGTCACAAGGTATCAAATATTATTTTTCATATTGTTCTTGTTTACAAATCCAAGCTGTTTAGGCTCGTACTTTTTCTAACTCTCCATTATTGTCTTTGATTTTTAGGTTGGTGTGGTTAAGCAGACAGAGACGTCTGCGATCAAGGCCTCAGGGGCCAATAGGAACGCTCTGTTCACACGTCAGCTCAGCGCCCTTTACACCAAGTCCACTCTGGTGGGAGAGGGTATCCTTACGGGCAGGGAAGGTGTGTGTGTCCTTGCAATTGTTTTTGATGTCTCTATATTTTTAAAGCTGTGTCCTTGACCGTTGTCCGAGATGTAAACCCCGTCTGCAGACTCGGGGAGGTGGAGGAGGGATATGGTGATGTGGTGTCGGACCCTCCCGACAGCTTTCTCCTGTGTGTCAGTGAGAGCTGGGATAAAGTGAAGAAGCAGCTCACTGTGGGGCTGGTGGTGAGTCTGATGAGCACTCATTCCAAAAACCTGGAGATGCATTCAGGCAATTTACTCCCCAGTAGTTTTTAACCACACGATTATTACACTTTATTTGCAGGTACAAGAGAATATACCCCTCAGCTCGTTTTTTATAATTCACATTAAGGTTCTGCGTTGTTTCATCCTTGCTATTGTGTATTTTGAAATAATGTATTGTTAATTACCAGTTTATTTGAACTCTGTTGTTGATGAGGTGCAATAATAATAATGGATTAGATAAAGAAACAGATATTCCCATCTGGTTATTTCATCCATAAATAATTTCTTAATTTAGTTTCCAGAAAGTCTAGTGTATCGTTAAATCATGATAGAAGATTATATTTATGTCCCCCAGCCCTGATATTGAGAATAAAGTGATGCAGGAGTGATTCAACACAATTGAATGTTGTTCACAGAAGAGTTGTAAAGGAAAAAAAACACATTTATTTTGCCATTAATTTACTTTATTGAATTTTAACATGCATTCCCACCTTTTCTTTTGATTGAAATTATCTTTTTATGGAGCCTCTACTGTACAACACAGCGAGCTTTGAGAACAAGCTGTACTGTTCTTAGAAATAATATGATTTGTAAGAAAAGAATCTTAACATGAAATGTAAAAAGCCATTTTAAATAAATCAGCAATGCGAGGGCATTATTTTATAGAAACATCTAAAACTCATTCCAGGTAGTCAAACACCACAAGAAAAACGAAACGTTGATATGCATGTTTTCTTTATTTCTTCATTGTGTGCATTATTTTTTTGCATTTGTTTTTGTGTGTAGGCGGTTCAGCCCAGCACAGGAGACGTGTTATTGGATTATTTCCCTGATGGTCCATCTCGCTCTGAGCTGGAGGGCCGTGTCCTAAAGATCAACCCCGTGGAGATCCTGGTGCCATCTGACCTCACCGAACAAAGCCACAGACTCCTGCAGAGCATCACTAATGCCAGGTCAGGGCACTAGAGGGCAGTATATACGTATTTACTGCACAACACTATATTCCTAGTGGAGTACTGAGGTTGTCTGTGTGTTTACAAAAGTGTGTGTTTGTGAGTTTAGGCTATTTCATTCTGAGGGAGTGTGTTTAGATTTCCGCAGGCAGGCAGCTTTTTTGTCTCGCTTTCCGTCTGTATGAAGAAATCATTGTGGGCACATAGAGCGGTTATATGATAACGTTCGTCAGCACCCTGGGTTTCACCGCAGGACAAACAGGGTGCAAACAATATTTATTTATCTTAAAAGTTCATGGGTAGCGTTTTTCCCTGGACTGATGCTTTTTTAATACTCATTTTACACATATTTGTTCAATGGTTTAATAGTTAATTTGTGGGACAAATGTAGATGTAAATGTTGAATACCAGTTGAAGTTAATGAAAGTTGCCGGGTGGCTCTATTGTGTAGATATTTGAATTTGACTCCAAGGCAGCGTCTAGCTTCCTGCTGCTGGAAATCAGATGTTGCAGTCTGTGGATGTGGGTATAAAGTAAAGTACAAGGTAAAGTGTATCGTAGTTTTACAAAGTTTATAACAGAGCTGCAACAATTAGTTGATTAATCGATTAGTTGATTGACAAAATAATTAATTCATGATCAGAATAGTTGGTGATTCATTTTGGGGGTAATTCTTTATTGATAAAAAGTTTA
Organism: Brachyistius frenatus; assembly: GCF_029030835.1. Classification (NCBI taxonomy): domain Eukaryota; kingdom Metazoa; phylum Chordata; class Actinopteri; family Embiotocidae; genus Brachyistius; species Brachyistius frenatus. The sequence goes on along the minus strand of NW_027210671.1, from coordinate 716,578 downwards.
AATTCTCAGATTTAAGCTTCTTAAATGTGAATATTTTCTGGTTACTTCAGTTGTCCATGATAATAAACCAAACATCTTTTAGTTGTGGATTGCTGGTCGTGACAAAACAAGACATTTTAGGCTGCACCTTGGAATTTAGGAAACACTGGTCTACATTTTTCACCATTTTCTGTCATTTTTAAGATAATCGATTTACCAAGAAAAAAAATAATCAACAGATTAATCAATAATGGAATTAATTGGTTATTGGAGCCCTCCTCTAGAAGAGTTACTGTTTACATAGTAAACAGTTCACAGAATAACATTTAGTCGATGCTCTTACCAGACAAATTATGAAAAAGTGTTCAGATTAATTTAGTCAGCACCATCATGTAAAAATACTACAATACAAGTAGAGGTGTGAAATTTCAAATGTTCTTTTGAATGAAGTAACTGTGTTTAAAGGATACGTTCTCCCTGTGAACAGTGGAGCAGTTTGTCATTGCTGCTGATTGTCTTCCTGTTGACACTGGCCTTCAAAATATCCTGTTTCAATGTGCTATTAATGAAAGTAATTGGGGATAAAATCCATGGTCTTTGTGCTTTGCAAGAATACATTCAAAACTTCATCTGAATGTAGAAAGTTACACCTTTTTTTTTTTAACCCCTTGACATATAGTTTTCTGCCTGTTATGCGGTCAATACAATTTCCATTTTGTGTAGTAATTAATTCCTGCAGCTGAATAAGAAAAACCCGAAAAGCACAAAGAGATGATTTCATGCTAAAAGGACTCTACCTTGAAAACTGAAGACAGGTGAAGGCTCATGTTCGCTTCATATAAACTTTGGAACACATGTTTATGCAGAGTAAGACTGGATTTTGTGAATTGAAAGTGCAGGGGATCTTTAAATGGCTAGTATTAACAGAATAAATTATTGCATCAAGCAAAACCACTTTTAATCAGTCAGTTCATGACAACTGTTTTAAAAGAGATCTGAAACCTTTGCTTAAAGCAAAAATCCTCCCAATGATCAACTCATCAGGTACAGCAGGATGTCATCAAGTTTTATGTTGGGCTAACAAGCTTCTCCTGAGTCTCTGATGCTTGAAGTCTGTTGCGAGAACCACAAGATGATAAAGACTGATGAAGTTTGTCTTTCATTCGTCGGCTGACAGTGACATCGAACTGATGTGTTCCACGAACCTGTTCCTTCCCATCGCACCACCATTCAGCTCGTCTTTGCTGGCAGTGTGGAGCCAGCATGTTCACACCAGTGGGGATGGGATCCTCTGGAGGCTGCCTATGATTGCATTATGCTGTGAAAATGAAATGAGAGAGTGGGAGGGAGTGGAGTGGATTGGATTAGAAGGGGATGCTTGGATAAATGGGAGAAATGACTGCTACTTTCTGCTTCTTGTCTGCGACTCTCTGACGGCGCACATTTCTCATTATTCACAGTTTTTTGGCTATTTTCCTTCCTTTATCATTTTTACCTCAGTTTGAGTTTCATTCCTTAAAATGTACTTCATTTGAATTCATTCCTCTCTTTTTCTTTTTTTCTGCCTCCGCATCCTTTTTGCAGATGTCCATGTTGAGTGATTATAGCGGAGACAGGCCTGTAAAGGCCAGTGCAATTATTGTGTTTGAACAGCACTGCTCTCCAGTGTTGTTCTCATCGGAGACAAGACTCCTCAATTTGCCGCTCGTATCATACAAATACAGGGCAGCTCTGTCTGTTCAGCCCAGACAGACACATGTATCCCATTTATATTCACAGACAACACTGAGCTACTCTGAGCCCATTACACATCACTAATACTGGTGACGTCTCACGATATATTTGTTGCTTTTTTTCCTCAATTATTATTATTAATCAGACTCAGAAGAACAATAGATAATTGATTCAGGATTAGATGTTTTGATGGATATCGGCACTGACACTTGTTAGCATCACTGGAATGTCTCTCCAACCCATTAACAAATTGCTACAACATGGCGCACCCAGGTGAACATTTAAACCGGAGGTTATTCAGGCTGCTTGACAGTGTGCATGTCTCTGGGGTTGGCTGGCGAGATCGGACCCCTGGCAACGGGATTTGTTTTCCATGGAGCGGCTGGTAAAGAGTCCCCGTGAGCTCGGTTGTAGCAAGGTGCAGTATTTACTCATCCTGGACTCATGAGCCAGGATCAGAGCAGTGAGGGTGATTAGAGCGACTGAAAAGCTCTCTGGCTGGTGCTGCCAACATAAATGTTTCAGTCGAAGACAGAAGTCCTGTTTCACAATAAACACACACACACACACACACACACACACACACACACACACACACACACACACACACACACACACACACACACACACACACACACACACACACACACACACACACACACCAAAGGACGTAATTTGTGTATGTTACAGTTGTGACTTTGAATTCACCCTGCAGCAGCAGCAGATACTCATCGACGACTTTAATCTGTTGTCCAGAGTAATGAGGAAACTGCCTTTGGAAAGACACAGTGGAGTTTTGGCGCTGCTCGTGGCTCTATGAACGGCAGTGTGGGTCAGTTCATTGCTTTGGTCTCAAAAACTGGGGAGATTGCTTTTGCATCTGGTTCCACCATGAGCTTGATAGTTGTGGCTTTGAGGAATCCCTCAATCGTGTTGGAGTCTTGAACAGACATTTATGGTTGTAAAAAGAAGAGGTTATGAACCCACAATTTGTTCATTACTTGGATTTGTGACCCTGTTGACCCGGTTTAGGCCTCAGCTGTACTGCTAACTAATATGATGAGCATTTTAAATATTATAGTTGCTGATCATTAACATATTTGGATTGTCATTGCTTACATGTTAGTATGGTGATGTTAGTGTGTAGCTCGAAGCACTGTTGTATGCGAGTACAGCTTGACAGAGCCGCTAGCCACTAGACTCTTGGTCTTGTTTAAATAAAAAAAAAAAGTCCAACGCTATGAGCTTAAAAACAGGAGATCTCAAATCAGACCCAACCCAAACCACTTGCAGTCTAGATGGCACTAGAACTGAGACGAGAGTTATGATCAGAAACCCAAACCTCTGGTGAACTGTTTGCACTTTCATAAACCCGGCTTCATGGTGCTGCGTCCTGTCAGGGTTTTGCACAAATGCTACATGCACCCCCGTCCCTGGATCAATACCTGCAATTCTTGCTGTTCTTTTAAACTTTGTAATACGGCTGAATTGACTGGGTAAATGATTAATGGTCCAAGTGTGAGCACAATATAACGTCTATTGATCACTTTATACAATCTTTTCTCCGAGTCTGGCTACAGTGAAATTTTATGATTATTGTGTGTGTGTGTGTGTGTGTGTGTGTGTGTGTGTGTATGGGCATTAGCAAACGGAAAAAAAGAAAATGCTCCAGCAATGCGTCCGGAGCCACGTGTTTGCCTTGGTTGCCCTGGCAACAACCGAGCAGACAAAGCAAAAGAGTCCTTGAAAGCAGCAATGCCGAGAGAGTGGATGTAGCAATAGGGAGATACGATGGAGCGCCTGGGAGATGCAGGGTTGATGTGTGCGTGTGTGTGTGTGTGTGTGTGTGTGTGACTGAGGTTTGCGTCTATAGAGTCTACTTGAACAGAAGGACGGCTGGAACACGAAGTGCTGCTGTGTCTAATTGTTCTCACTGCAAAGAAGATGATCAAATATCAGATGTATTTCCTTCATGTTTGTGTCTGTACACTCGTGACCGTCCCTGACCTTGTGGATCTGTGCTGTCATGATGAATAAATAAACTTTGTTGTTATTGTTCCCCTCCAGTGCTCAGGCTGATGACCGAGTGAGAGTTGAAAAGAGGGACAGCGCTCAGTTTGAGTTCACCTCTGCAATGAACACAGTCACAGAGTTTTACTGCCACACCCAGGAGAAAGGTGTGTTTGTTTCTGCCTTTTTACATCTCAACCTTTTACTGTTCCGCTTCATTAGTCATATCCTGTCATTGAGACAACTAAGACAGTCATGCTGCGGTGAAAACACTGGATGAGTCCGAGGGAGGAGGCCTGTGACTCACCGCTGTGTTTTAATCCCAATAATATGACATATTTTGTGTCCGTGTCCTCTAGGCTCTCGCTCGCTGTCGAGTGTAGCATCCTTAGAGAGCCCGGTGATCTGCTGTCTGGGGCCGCTCATCCGGTACCTCCAAGAATTCAGCTTAGAGAGAGTGCTTAGGAGCGAGAGGTACATCAAAACAGATATACACACACGCACGCATACACACACACACACACACACACACACACACACACACACACACACACACACACACACACACACACACACACACACACACACACACACACACACACACACACACACACACACACACACACACACACACACACACACACACACACACACACACACACACACACACACACACACAGCAACGTAGCCTGCAAGCATAATCCTACCTGTTGTTGAAATCCTGGGTAGACCTGAAATGATTAGTTAATATATTTTGATAATTTATCAATAATTTATTTTCAAGTAAAAATAATCAAATAATGGTAAGCATTCTCTTACAGAAAAAAACACATGAATTTCACGTGCATAAACACGTGATCACATGTGACCCCAGACATGTGATTGTGAACGTGTGAAACATATATTTTGCCCATTTTAACATGAGGCCTTGGAGCATTTTCATTGTTTCATTGTTAGGAGGGAAGCCTATATAGATTCCAATGCGAAAACTTTGCTGCATATTTTCCCAATGTTATCATATGTTGCAACATGTGGTAAACATGTCTTCTACATGTGATCACATTGGGATCATGTGCTTTTTTTTCTGTAAGGGCTCTTCGGTTCCAATTTTTCAAATGAAAGGCTTTGTTGCTTTTCTTTGTAACACATCACTGTAAACTAAATCTTTCAGATTTTTAGACTTTTTTTTTAACAAAAAAATAAATTTTGAGATGTTATCTTGGAATCAGGGAAGTTATCTTGGGCAGTTTCTTATCTTTTCATTCTTTGACATTTCATAGACAACTCAAACAAGACAGTCAATAGATTAATCAATACTGAAAATAATAGTTCATTGCAGCCCTAATCCCGGCACTAGAAAGGATTTTACTCGTTACAGGAATGAACCACAGTGTATTTTACAACTTTCCACAAATACAAGCCAGGAGGGAAGAATGATTTTCTGTCATAGAATTGCTTTGAGCTGAAAATTACTGATTCATCTCATTACATTTTCATCACACAAGTTATCAAATTTGCAAACTTCTTCCCAGAAGATGCATTGAACATATAATCACTCAGCTGAATCTTAGTAGGATTTTGTTCTCTGTGCAGCTCATTCCGGCGTCTCTCCTGTGAGTTGGAGGGGATGATGCTCAGCGCCGCCACTCTCAGGAACCTGGAAATCCTCAACAATCAGGTGAATGCACATCTCAGCCGGCAGCCACCGATCAAAGCATAACAGAGGGTGAAGATGATGTCTGGTTTACACACTTCATCGATGCATTTCCATTGTGTGCGCAAGGTCTACATGCTGCAGATAAAGATATTAGCTTACAGTTGTAGTTACACATTGAACCGAGTTTAATGGAGAAGTTAAAGTTGTCATTTCTCCAGTCAATAATATTTTCAGAGTTCAGTCCAGGCTTGTGTGGGTGACTGCTGCTGTGTGTCACGTGTCACACATGGAGCTCAGTTCAAGCCTCTTTACATCGCTGCTTGTGGCTCCCATCATCTCTTCACCTTTTATATTTATTCCCCTCTAATAGCTTTTTCTTCAAATCATTTGGCACTCACTAATGTACATGTAAGCTGTGTTTTATGCGTGTGTGTTCTTTCCATCACAGACAGATGGTAGTGTGAAGGGAAGTCTGCTGTGGGTGTTGGACCACACTCGCACCCCGTTTGGAAGGAGACTGATGAGGAAGTGGGTGAGCCAGCCCCTCACAGACCCGCAGTGAGTATAGGACACCCTCTGACCTCTGATGAAGCACGACGGCCGGTGCCGATCTGCTCCGATTCAGTTTCTTTCTCAGTTCTTGTGGTTTATTTTCACAGTGTAACACATTTTATCTGAATATTAATTTATCTGCTTTGAGAGGCTCTCTGCATCACAGAAGCAGGGTGAGGGCACTTCACACTTATGCCACTTTCAAGTCATGTGGGATGACGGGTTGAGGTGGGAAAGATTCCAATGTTTATCATTTGCAAGCATTCATATTTATCGGATGGTTGTGCGATTGCATTTGTGTTTAATTTCCCTGAGCATCAGACACTGGCCGCTGTGAGATTTTCAGGCACGTTTAAATGATCTAGCTTTAAGTCTGAAATATCTGTATGTAAGAAAAATACGATATGACATGAAGGTGACAACTCCAGTGCTCTGTATCACCCCACAAAAATTTACTTTTGTCAATATTTAGATTAGAGATATTAGCTGAAGCCATTTGTTTTATTTAATATTGATTGCATTGCTGCAAAATTAAGTTGCTCTTCAGATTTATTTCAAACTAACCAGACAGTCTCTGATTTGTCATTCTTGACTTGTCGGATTTACACAGTTTGAGGTAAAGCGCCGTCTCAGAGGCCTAACTTTGGACAAAATTGGCCACAATAACAGCACCTTGCTTCTGTGCACTTACTTGATTGCAATGTTATTATTTGATATGAATCGTTAAACAAAACGTCAGGACCAGAAATAATGAAAACAAAAAGCAGGCACACTATTATTTGAATAGTCTTGTAATTAAGTGGTGTTTTAATGACTATAGTCACTGCAATTGTGCACGACAATGTAGTGGATTAGTGTTTTCTTTGTGACCTGCATGAATACAATTTAGGAGTCACTGTCATAGTAGTAATAATAAAAATAATAATAATAACGATAATGTTATAAAAATTCATTTCCACTTGCCATTTTCTTTTTTGGATGAAGTTCTCCAACATCATTCAACGCAGCAGAGCAGCTGTTTCTCTTTTCACAAACACTGCAGGGTGAAAATACACTTAGAATTTGTTACATACAAACACTGTCACATGGCACTTCTGCTCCAAACAACCTCTCAGTTTTAATATTAACGTACTATTCCAGTCCTCTGCAGTGTAATTTCATTATCCATGTATTGACTGAGTGTGTGAGTATTTTTTGTGTGCATGTGTGTGTGTGGCCCTCCCTCTCCCATTGTGCAGGGATTAGAGCTGTGGATTGAGCACTGCTTTGCTCTCAGGTTATACAGATCGCTCCTCTACAGAATTTCAACATGAATTAAGACCCAGATTACACACGGGTACATTAATACCAAGACACAGGAAAGCAGCACATGACCCGGACAGTCAGGCACATGGACACACAATATATACCTTTTGTCTGATGTGTTATAGATTACATCACCAAACTTGTCTTGATAAAGTGTTTCAGTCCATTTTTATCTGGATGTTTATGCTCACAGAGGAGTTTTGTAGTCAATGTCTTTAATGGGAGACTTAATCAGGAGGTTATCTGTACTTTATATTCCCAATCAGCTGTTTAAGGGCTATCAACCTTTTTTCAAACAGTTTATATCATCATCTTAAACTAATACCTTCAACATTTTTCCTGGCCTATAAAATGTACTGTAAAAATGTTTCAACTCAATTAACATATCCGAGATACTGTCAGTATCTATTCCGTCTACAGATCCACAGATCATGAAGTAACTGAACCTGCTGTAGATACAGTGCATCCGGAAAGTATTCACAGCGCTTCAGTTTTTCCACATTTTGTTATGTTACAGCCTTATTCCAAAATGGATTAAATTCATTTTTTTCCTCAAAATTATACACACAATACCCCATAATGATAAAGTTTTTTGCAAATCTATTAAAAATAAGAACGAAAATATAACTCGTACATAAGTATTCACAGCCTTTGCCACAATACTTTGTTGAAGCACCTTTGGCAGCAATTACAGCCTCAAGTCTTTTTGAGTATGATGCTATGAGCTTGGCACACCTATTTTTGGGCAGTTTCTGCCATTCTTCTTTGCAGGACCTCTCAAGCTCCATCAGGTTGGATGGAGAGCGTCGGTGCACAGACATTTTCAGATCTCTCCAGAGATGTTCAATTGGGTTCAAGTCTGGGCTCTGGCTGGGCCTCTCAAAGACATTCACAGAGTTGTCCAAAGCTACTCCTTTGTTATCTTGGCTGTGTGCTTTGGGTCGTTGTCCTGTTGGAAGATGAACCTTCGCCCCAGTCTGAGGTCCAGAGTGCTCTGGAGCAGGTTTTCATCAAGGATGTCTCTGTACATTGCTGCATTCATCTTTCCCTTGATCCTGAGTAGTCTCCCAGTTCCTGCCGCTGAAAAACATCCCCACAGCATGATGCTGCCACCACCATGCTTCACAGTAGGGATGGTATTGGCCAGGTGATGAGCGGTGCCTGGTTTCCTCCAAACATGACGCTTGGCATTCAGGCCAAAGAGTTCAATCTTTGTTTCATCAGACCAGAGAATTTTGTTTCTCATGGTCTGAGAGTCCTTCAGGTGCCTTTTGGTAAACTCCAGGTGGGCTGTCATGTGTCTTTTACTGAGGAGTGGCTTCCGTCTGGCCACTCTACCATACAGGCCTGCTTGGTGGAGTGCTGCAGAGATGGTTGTCCTTCTGGAAGGTTCTCCTCTCTTCACAGAGCAACGCTGGAGCTCTGTCAGAGTGACCATCGGGTTCTTGGTCACCTCCCTGACTAAGGCTCTTCTCCCCCGATCGCTCAGTTTGGCCGGGCGGCCGACTCTAGGAAGAGTCCTGGTGGTTCCAAACTTCTTCCATTTATGGATGATGGAGGCCACTGTGCTCATTGGGACCTTCAATGCTGCAGAAATGTTTCTGTACCCTTCCCCAGATCTGTGCCTCGATACGTCTCGGAGGTCTACAGACAATTCCTTGGATTCATGGCTTGGTTTGTGCTCTGACATGCACTGTCAACTGTGGGACCTTACTGTGTGTGCCTTTCCAAATCATGTCCAATCAACTGAATTTACCACAGGTGGACTCCAATCAAGTTGCAGAAACATCTCAAGGATGATCAGTGGAAACAGGATGCACCTGAGCTCAATTTTAAGTATCATGGCAAAGGCGGTGAATACTTATCTACGTGATTTTTTTTTCTGTTTTTATTTTTAATAGATTTGCAAAACTTTTAAACAACCTTTTTTCATGTTATCATTATGGGGTATTGTGTGTAGAATTTTGAGGAAAAACATGAATTTAATCCATTTTGGAATAAGGCTTTAACATAACAAAATGTGGAAAAAGTGAAGCGCTGTGAATACTTTCTGGATGCACTGTAGATAGTGCTGTGAAAAGGTATACAACCCCCTGCTGAGTTCTTCTATTGTATGTATCTCAAAACAAACTGTTACATCTTCAAAAGAAAATTTGACATTAAACAAAGGGAACCTGAGTGAACACAAAATACAGGTTTTAAATGATAATTATAGGTATTCATGCAAAAACGTTAAGTGCAGCTGTGCCTGTGTGGAAAAGTGTTCACCCCCTTAGATTCTAAATCCAAAAAGCTCCCAAACTGCATTGATAACTCGTTGCAGCTGGACTAAACACACTCAAGCCCGATCATCACACCATCCCTTAAATAGACCATTTTCATAAACATGTTGTTGAAAACGTCTCACCGGTAAAAACCTCCATAAAAGCAAAATAATTTCCATAAGAGATGAGAGAGAGAAGGTGATAAAGGAGATAAATTAGACTGCGAAGGGTTATAAAGGTGTTTCCGAGGCTCTGGGACGCTGCAGTGTTCACAGTAGTGAACCTTCCCAGAAGCTGCTGATCTTCCAAAATTCCTCCAAGAGCACGGCAACGAATCATCCAGAAAGTCACAACAAAAGATCCAAAGAAAACATCCAAAGAACTGCAGGCCTCTCTCACCTCAGTAGAGGTCAGTGTTCATGTCTCCACTGTCTGAAAGAGCAAAAATAATATTCATGGGAGAGCAGCGAGGCTAAAACCCCTGCTGACCCCGAACAACATAAAGGTTCGTCTACATTTTTCAACAACACACCTTGATGACCCTCCAATGTTTTTGGGAGAATGTTCAATAGACCGGAGAGCGGAAAGTTGGAACTGTTTGGAAGACAGAGGTCTCGTTACATCTAACGTAAACCAAAGACATACTTCCACAAAAAGAACTACACCTGCATCGAGGCGGAAGGTGAGATATTGTGGAGGTGCTTTGCTGCTTCAGGCAGTCTCGTCATAACTGAGGGAAACATGAATTCTGCACAGACAGAAAATCCTGACGGACAGCATCAGGTCATCAGTCTGTGAGTTTACAGCAAGACAGTGATCCCAAACAAAAGAGTAGGTCCATCTTTGAATGTCTCAAGGAATAAAATCAATGTTTGACCTAGTCAAAGTCTGGGTTTAACCCCTTTGAGATGTTGTGGTTAAACCTGAGAAGAGCAGTTTGTGCTCCAAAGCTGCTCTTCAAAGAAGAGTGGACTAAAATATCACCACAGCAACATCACACTGATCTTTAGTTGGAGTGTTTGAATGCAATTTCAGCTGCTAAAGTCGGCAAAACTCGTTATGTTTGAAGGGGAAGTGATTCTTTCACATTGGTGATTTAGGTATTGGACAGCCGTTTTGCTTCAGTAAATAATTTTCATTTAGAACTTGTATTGTTTGTGTACTCAGGCTGCCTTTGTGTTCAAATTTGGTTTGAAGAGGTTATAGTTTAGTTTAATCAGGAAGAGTTTGAATGCTTCTTCACAGCACCGGACCCAATCACTTCTTCAATAGATGCACACAGAGCGTCACTAGATATATGAAGCATCAGGGGCACTTATTTATTGTAACTTCCAATCACTTTCGTGTAAAACTGTACATCTCAATCAAGACTTATTCAGCTCTCCAAATAACTGTCTTTTGCTGATAAGAAGGACTGAACATTTTGATTTCTTTCCTAATTTTTGTACACATGTTGTTTTTTTGTTGTTGTTTTCTGTACTTCCTCAAACCCACAGGTCAATCTCAGAGAGGCAGGATGCTGTTCAGGAAATCCTGGAGTCGCACTCTCTCACTTTAAACTCTGTCAGATCCCTGCTGTCACATCTGCCCGACCTGGAGAGAGGCATCTGCAGCATATACCACAAAAAGGTAACACACACACACACACACACACACACACACACACACACACACACACACACACACACACACACACACACACACACACACACACACACACACACACACACACACACACACACACACACACACACACACACACACACACACACACACACATTCCCCAGGATAACGTGTATTATATTTTTTCACAGTTTTGGTCTTATTTTTGTAGAACTGTTAATCACTCCTGTCACATCTAACATTTGACTCACTATTTTGCAATTATCACTTGGATCTGTGGGTGTAATTACACACTTAAAAACTGCTAGACAAAATAGTCTTAGCTGCAAATATCTGACACAGGAGGTGAAAAGCAGAATTTATTTTTCTTGTCGGTTTGCATAAAAATGAGAGCCAAGACAATTTTCTCTCTCTCTCTTTATGGCTTGCTTCTTGATTAACAACAGGGAGCAGTCATCTCTGTGGCACTTACCTGATTGTCTGACACAGTCTCATTTCCCATCGGACCCATCTATGAAATGTCAGAAGGCTTTATTCCATTTGTGTGTGTGTGTGTGTGTGTGTGTGTGTGTGTGTGTGTGTGTGTGTGTGTGTGTGTGTGTGTGTGTGTGTGTGTATTGTACAGAGATGAGAGGGTCGCTCTGATCTGAGCTTGATGTCTTGTTTCATGTTCAACTTCCTGACTCCTTCATCTATTGTTCAAAGAAAATGATCAAATGTCTCACACACACACACACACACACACACACACACACACACACACACACACACACACACACACACACACACACACACACACACACACACACACACACACACACACACACACACACACACACACACACACACACACACACACACACACACACATTAAGGGCCCTAAATTGTAATTTTGCCCATCTGTAGATAAATGGGCCTGTGTGTAATGGCCTGTGTCTCTATGGCTCCATTGACATAATGGGAGGGAGGGCGTGCTGTCTGTTTGGCTTCATAGAAGAGCAACACTGGGGCTGCAGACATGAGGGAACATTAAAACTGCAGCATGTGATTAATACCATAAACCACTGTCAGTGTGACCCTCATTAACCTGTGGGTCATGACTTGGTACTATATAGTAACATTAGTAATGGCAATATGAAGCCAATGTAATCTACAATATAACACCCCATCAGAGGTGTTTCCATGCAGCACATTGATGTCAATGCTTAATCATTGACTCACCAGAAATGATCACCTGTTTTATTTTAAAAGCCGCAGCAATGATCTTGAGGAAACATACAGCAGGACCTGCTGCATGTTATTTATAGACAAGCGGCAAACAACAGTGACGTCACCCATTGGTTTGTGAACGGTGCCCTTCCCGAGTTCAGATTATGGCCGGCGCCATCTTGCAGTCCCAAGCTGTTTGGAGCCGGTAGTGATCATAGTTGGACGACCTGGGTGGGAGTGAGTGTTGAATCTGACTCGATCTGATTGGAAACCTGACGATGTTACGTCCCGCCCACCGATAGCAGTAACCTGACGGAAGCATCGGTCTGTCAATCAAACAGTTACGCCCCCAAAAACACATCCTTTTTAGGCTTGTTTTCTAGTTACGGTAGGATCATTTTGAGGTTGACCGCAAGAAAATGAATAGGAAGGGCTTACTTTCAATAGCAAAGTAGACATAACTCATGGAAAAAAATGTATTGACTAAGAGAAGGGGTTATGAGGTCTGTTATGCTGGCAAAAGCTATGGTCTGTGGGGCCAGAGGCTTCTTGGAGCCAGCCTCTAGTAGTACTTTGCGGTATTGCAGACTGAGGCATTTCCACATTGCCCTAATTTTTCAGACCCAGAAGCTACATAACACTTTTATATACAGTCTATGGCATTAGAATATTGTAATAGGTCATGAACTGTCAATGGTTAAGATCAGGCAGAGAGATGAACTCCAGTTCAGTGCAGATCCTGTGTCCTACACACTGCAAAACTCCAGGGGGCTGCTTTTTATTTGACTGCAGAACATGCCATTAACATTTCACACAGCCTCCAAACACACACACAATAGGGGTGTTACAATAACGCCCACCTCACTTCACTCATGGTGCCGAATGCTTTCTGTCATTACATAGAGGGTAGAACTATAGAAACACAGTAGAATTATTGTAAAAACCACTAACACTGCTTGTCACATGACATCTGTGGTGTTTAGGGCAGAGAAATAAAAACATTAACACATTAACTTGGAGCATTTTGGGAAAACCCCATCGCCAATCCCAAAACACTACAATATAGACAGCTTTGTTTTTCGTTTAGTGAATTGTTTGGACCTGTCAAGATACATTAATGGCTGCCTCATAATTGTGTTGGACAGTGATGCTGCATTTAAACTTGTCCTGGTGCTCTTTAAGGACACCACCTGAAGAAATCCTCTCCGTGTTATGATAACATTTATTTTTCACATAATACAGTAATATTAATGTATAATACAGGATATTTTACCGTGGTGTTTTTTGGGGGGATGTGGGTGGGGGTGGTGTTTTATTTTTTTGCTGTCATATGAAGACTTGCAGATGGTGCTGCTGCTAATGAGTGGTGTTTCTCAGAGTGGTTGGCTGTAAAAGATGGTCGCTCTTTTAGCTTGGCTGCCACATCCAGCGCAGATGAGATTTAGTGATGTAATCTCGCTGGCTCACAGAATCCCCCTAGTTACACAACAGGCACACAAACACACACAGGCGCACACAGAAATACAGAGAAGCTTTTTGTCAGGGTTTGAAGATAGTATTTCTTATTTCTGGTTTATGAATGACCACAACATTAATTACAGCTGTCGTTACCTTTGATATACACTATGTAAGAAGCACCGATTGCTCAACCATTTATGCTTTATCAAACATTATGCATATCTATTTGTGGGTTGCAGTCCTCGACGCAGGAGTTTTACCTCATTAGCAGCAGTCTCTCTCGCCTGGGGCTGGAGCTGCAGACCTTGCTCCCAGCCGTCCAGTCACAGATCAGCTCAGCGCTGCTCCACAGCCTCCTGCTGGACACTCCCGACCTGCTGGTTCCAGCCCACAGCTTCCTCAAGGTGCTCAATGAAAAGGCCGCCAAGTAAGTATCCAGCAGCACTAAAGGGATGTATTCAGAGGTGAAAGAGGAAGAACCGAGGGGTTTTGCACTAGCAGCGGTTAAACAAAAGCACCTAAAGGACAAGCAAAGACAGTACAGGGCTGAACAAGTCAGAACTTAGAATTTGATCTTTCTTAAGATTTTTTTTTTTTTTTATTGTTCAGCATAAAAGAATATCAGTCAATATTTTTTCATATACATTGCTTTGTTACATACACTCACTGTAGGCTTTTAGATACGAAGGGCAGCAGCTAAGGATTACTTCCATTCTGGGTAAATTTATTAATTTTTTGTTTTTATTAACTGGTTAGATTATCCATCAAACCCCAGGAAAAACTGAAATTTTCTGTGATCCTGAAGCCACCAACAGTTTAAAGCACACATATTTTCTGAAATAAACCAGAAAAAGAAACAAATCCTGCTATTTGGAGAGCTGAAATCTTTCAAAACTGCATGTTATTTAATTTTTGCATAGTGTTTACATGGACATAGATTTGAGGGATACCAGGGGCCATTTGTGAATGATTACCCCAATCTGTTAAATATATTTCATATTTCAAGTTTGTACACCTGTTGACAGAATTGTCTGTGTCTCCTCAACTCTTCTACAATGGATCTCATACGATTAAATTGCAAATTTCATTCAGTTCAACCGGTAAACATTGGTGCATGGTGATGAATCCAGAAATACATCTTATGTTTGCTATTAAAATGCTTAATAGGGAATTCAGGAAAACACACTGCAGTACAACAAAACTGGGATTCAGAAATTCAAGAATATGGCCCAGAGGGTGATGTTAGAGGCCTGCTGTCACTCCACATAATGTATGATCAGCAACTGGCCTGGACTATCAGAGCGAAGGATGTTCTCGTGACACATCAATGATTCTTTCCTCCAGTTTTCACTCCTGAAGGGTCAGGCTAACCAGCAGGGTCATCTCTCAGATAATCTCCTGTATTTTGGCTTTGGCTTTGTGGTGCGGTGTGTCACCAGCAGCTGTTACATTTGGACTGCGTGTTTGTGCAGGGCTGGGAATAAGTTGGAGCTCTTCTCAGATCTGTCCGGCTTCCCGGTGCTGCAGGAAAGAAGGGAGCAGATCCAGACTGTCCTCAGTGAGATTCAAGACCACCGCAAAGACATCCGACTGACGCTGAAGGCCCGCGCACTTGACTACACGACTGTCTCTGGACAGGAGGTACCGTCTGTGTGTGTGTTCGCAGCAGAGTGAAAGAAAGGTGGGAGGAGATTGATGGCCTTTTGGGTGGAAGTCTCGCCAACAGTGATGTGTGTGTGTGTGTGTGTGTGTGTGTGCGTGCGCGCGCGCGCCAGTTTTAATCAAGAGTGACACAGTATTTTAAGATTGTCTGCTTTGGTCTTATTTATCAAAGTCTCGCTCCTCCTCTTCCTCCTGCCCTCAGTTTCTGATTGAGGTGAAGAACTCCCTGTCATCCACTGTTCCACCTGACTGGGTCAAAATCAGCAGGTCAGCTTACGCATAGTTGCAACACGCACGCGCGCACACACACACACACACTGTCATTCAAGATTCAACTGCACATTTCAGAGGTAAGAGATGGACCGTGACATTTTATGCAATATCTGTAACACTGGAGAAAAATGTTGGTAACTGTCAATAATATCAATATGTGGACAATATTGCAGCCACAGAAAATAAATATTTCTGTCTGGTTGGCTGACTGGAACAGGAACAACACAATAGTTGCTGTCCACCACCCCTACTCGCTGAACTTCCTTCTGTCCTCCAAAAACTTTAAATAATGAATCGTTGGAGGGGTTTGTTAGAAAAAAAATCTGAGGAGTTGTGAGACAAGTAATTAAAGGATAAGCCTGGAATTTTTCTACATTTTTCTTATTCTCAACAACTCTCATGAAAAGACCAAAGCTAAAGTGGTCCTGTAGGTATATATACCTAAGAGGTATTGTCTGTGTATCTATAGCCTGATTTAGCTTTTGCACCATAGGACATTGTTGTCCAAGCTGCATCATTGCACAGGGAGACAGAGGATTCAGGCACTCTGGTTTATGTAGAAACAGACTTAATAACAGCAAATCCTTTCACGGTCTCTGGAAAGTGGTTTCTGTAAAGTGAAAGTGTTGAAGTGAGAAAGTGATTGCTGAAGAAACGTATCACCCAGTGAAACCGGTTTGGATAGTGATGTCTTTATTAGTTTTTGGACAATTTTGGAGCTCTGTGGCATACAGGAACAAGCAAAGATCACACTTTAGACACACAGAACATCCTTTGAAATGTATTAACACTAGTACAAATATAGACAATAAACCAAGTTCTGCTTTAACGGGATAAGAAAAGCAAACACTATGCTACCCAAAATTATATTTATTTCAAAATGTTGCTCTAATGTTAATGTGGTTATGATTGACAAGATGTACTGAAGGAAACAGGCGACTATTTTAAGGAGACAGAAGACAAAAGGGTTGGTGTAAGGCAATTACTATTGAGTTGACATGTTATTTAGTATATATAAGCACCTTGTAATTTTCATTCTTTACTTGAATCCATTCTTAGCTCTACACTTCTCTTCCCCTTCTCCTCTGCAGCACCAAGGCAGTCACCAGATATCACTCTCCGTTCCTCGTCGACCGCTACAAGAAGCTGCTGCAGCTTCGAGAGCAGCTGCTGCTGGACTGCCAGAGGGAGTGGACCAATTTTCTGGAGTATGACGCACGCAAGCGCGCGCGCCCACACACACACACACACACACACACACACACACACACACACACACACACACACACACACACACACACACACACACACACACACACACACACACACACACACACACACACACACACACACACCTGATCACAAACCCAAGAGTAAAACTGCTAAAAACATGTCAGTCTGTAGTTCAGAGGTATGCCTCCACTGCTCTCAGCCTGCCAGAATTAATCTGTTTTAGTCAAGTACACCGTCAGTGCTGTCTACTCACAACTCTGTATGCACTCACCTTAATATACACTTCAAAATCTCTTTCCTCTCTCTACTTCTCTGTAGTCAGTTTGGGGAGCGCTACCACACCATGAAAAGGGCTATTAGTCACCTAGCAACCATGGACTGCCTCTTCTCATTGGCTGAGGTGGCTAAACAAGGGGACTATTGCAGGTGATGTACTCTCATGATGACTATAAATATTGATGTATTTGTCTGAGTACTGTGTGTGTGTGTGTGTGTGTGTGTGTGTGCGTGCGTGCGTGCGCGCGCGCGCGTGTATGCGTGTGTGTGTTTTTACGTGTGGGATTGTGTGTGTTCGTGTGTGTGTGGGGGGTGTCCTGTGTCGTGTCCTATAGTCTCAGACAGGCTGTATGTGGGTGTGTGCACCGGGCTCAGCAGTGTGCTCTGCCAGAACACCAACCTCTCTCCCACACACACACACACACACTTTTAAGCGGCCTATTTCGACACATTTCAGGGTTTCAACTTTTCTTCAGTCCACATCGCAGCATTGCAGTATTTGTATATTTTATGTAACGTTACTTCTGTTTTTATTTTAACTCTTCATCTTTTTTTAAATGCTTTTTAAGGATGTGTGTGTGTGTGTGTGTGTGTGTGTGTGTGTGTGTGTGTGTGTGTGTGTGTGTGTGTGTGTGTGTGTGTGTGTGTGTTAAGTATATTTTAGTAGAGCATGGCTGATACAGGCCTGTTTGCTATTTGCCAGTGTTGGGTTAACTCAGATGCGGTCATGTAAAAAGTTAAAAAAGTGGAAACTTTTTTTTTATATTTAGAAAAGAAAACGTTTCATCCATCATTAAACAGTGCCAATTAATAAAGTTAATGTACACAAACAAATTACATACAAATGTACCTAAATTATACATACAAAATTTGATAAACATAATTTAAGTAAATAATAAAATGTGATCACTCGCATGTAAATAATAACAATGCCCTTGATCAAGTATCAATCCATAAAATTAGAATTGTAAAAAGTCTTTCAGAGGGATGCAGCACTCTTGAAATTGCTACGATATTGGGGCGTGATCACAGAACCATCAAACGTTTTGTTGCAAACAGTCAACAGGGTCGCAAGAAACGTGTTGAGAAAAAAAGATGCAAATTAATTGCCAAAGATTTGAGAAGAATGAAACGTGAAGCTACCAGGAAGTTATTATCCTCCAGTGCTGTCATAATCCAGAACTGCAACCTACCTGGAGTGCCCAGAAGTACAAGGTGTTCAGTGATCAGAGACATGGCCGAGGTAAGGAAGGCTGAAACCCGACCACCACTGAGCAAGACACATAAGTTGAAACGTCAAGACCGGGCCAAGAAATATCTGAAGACAGATTTTTCAAAGGTTTCTGGACTGATGAGATGAGAGTGACTCTTGACGGACCAGATGGACGGGCCCGTGGCCGGATCAGTAACGGGCACAGAGCTCTACTTGGAAAATGTTGCATCTTTCAAGAAGACCATGATTTTTATGCAGGACAACGCTTCCTCGCTTGCATTGAAGTACTCCACTGCGTGGCTAGCCAGTAAAGGCCTTAAAGATGAAAGAATAATGACATGGCCCCCTTCCTCACCCGACCTAAACCCTATTGAGAACTTGTGGGCCCTTCTTAAACGGGAGATTTACGGTGAAGGAAAACAGTCCACCTCTCTGAACAGTGTCTGGGAGGCTGTGGTTGCTGCTGCACAAAAAGTTGATCGTCAACAGATCAAGAAACTGCCAGAATCCATGAATGGAAGGCTTATTACTGTTATTGAAGAGAAGGGTGGCTATATTGGTCACAGATGTTTTTATTTTTTTTTATTTCAGAAATGTTTTTTTTGTAAATTTTGAGTTGTTTATTATTCTCACTTAAACAGATGAAAATAGTGAGATGGGAAATTTTCTGTTTTTCATTTAGTTGCATAATAATTCTGCACACAAATAGTTGCCCAATAATTGTGCACGCATAGATATTCTAAGAAAGCCAAAACCTCACTTTTTACTTTCTTAAATATTCAGGTTTGAGGTTTATTAACATTTTGGATTGACCGAGAGCAGTAGTTGTTCAATAATAAAATTAATCCTCAAAAATACAACTTGCCTAATAATTGTGCACACAGTGTAAGAGTGCTTGAAGATAATGTGAGGCCATCTGTCCGAAAGTTGAACCTGCAGCAAACCTTTCGGCAGGATAATGATCCTAAGCACATCAACAAATTTACCAAATTTACTGCTCCAAAAGGAGAGATGGAGGATTATGGAACGACCAAGTCAAAACCCAGATTGGAAATCAAGAATTGGAAATACATACAAGAAAACCTTCAAACATCTTATGATATATTTCAAGTGAAGTAATTTTGAATCAAAAATGTAAGGAAGCCTAAGTCAAAGACTCGTGAACAATTCTTCAAAATACCTATCAAAAGATATTTTGCTTAACGGGGCAATACTACCTTCTGAGGCCAAGGGTGTACTTACTTTTTCCATGAAAGAGTATTTCACCTTTTGATATTATTGTTGAGAAAATGTTTGGAAAAGTTGTTATAGATTTTCCTTGCTGTGTTGTGCAGGTATATCAGCTTTATTTTTTTTATCTTTCACAACTGTATGCTGGCAGGAATTACAGAAGAAATTACAGAGCTGCAGCAATGAATGATTAATTAGCAAGATTATTATATATATTGTTTGACATAAATTGATTGATTTATTTAAATTGGTAGATGTTCAGAATTGTTACATGTACTTTTAGTGCCATATTAGATTTTGGAGGTTTGTTTATTATGTGAAATATCTTAACCTAGACACATCTTTATTTGAAAATGTTTGTTTTTAATGACATGTTTGTTTATGTTAATACTTATGTGTGAATATAGTTTATTTGCATTCTCAATTATTCTTATCCTCTTTAAAAATTCTGTGACGGTCAAACTCTGATATTTAGACAGTAAATAAAGCAAAAAAGGAAAAAAAGAATTAGCTGTTATTGTGAGATTCAGTTTCAGGGTACCCAGTGGCAGTTTCTAAAATGATGTAATTTTTGTGTGTGCGCGTGCGCTCCTAACCGACTGTCTTCTCCGTTTTCAGGCCAAAGATGTGTGAAGATCAGCACCAGATTATGATCAGGGACGGCAGACATCCTGCTATAGACTTACTGATGGGAGAGCACAACCAGTATGTGCCTAACCACACTGAACTACAGGTACACACACATACACGCACGCACGCACACACGCTTCTTCGCTCAGTGGTGGAGTGGGTGTAGGTTAATATTGCAACAGAAGCACAAGCCAATAGGAAGAGAAGCCAAGCTTTCAGTCCACCCACCTCTTCAGCTGTGCAGGACAGCATGCAAATATCTTACCCTGTCTCTCCTCGTTTGCCTTCTGTCTATGTCACAGTTATTATCATCCCCTCTTCTCTCCTCTCCCTTCATTTAGCGTGATGGCAGGAGAACTATGATCATCACTGGGCCTAATATGGGGGGTAAGAGCTCCTACATCCGCCAGGTTGCCCTCATCTGTGTTATGGCTCAGATGGGCTCCTACGTCCCGGCCTCCGAGGCCTGTCTGAGCATACTGGACGCCGTTTACACCAGGTAGGGACACAGGCACATACAAAATATACTTCTGCATTTGTTACATGTTTGACAGCTGTGAATAGACTCAGTTAATCAGCAGAGAGAAACGGAAACGACAACACTGCATCGAATGTCTTGGTGGAAACTCATCATAACTACATACTAAAGATTTTGGAAGTGAATTATAAAACAGTAATTTATTATTAGTGATCATTTAAATGAATGCACTATTTGAAAATCACCATTATTGATGTGTTTTTTTGTTTGAACCTTAAAACATGTTGAGACTGAGCTATTTTAAAAAAAAAACATTTAAAAGGTGCACAATCTGCAAAACCTGTTAATAAATATTAAAAAAGAAAACCGCTTAAAAGGGTCAGTTCACCCCAATTGAAGAAAATATTTTCTTACATAGTAATGTTTAGCTATACAGATACATTTTTTTGGGGGGGAGAGGGGGGTGTTAAAAGACTGTACATGCCTCAAAGATTTCTGACTCTACTCTAAACCTATGAAGGTGAAAACAGTTGAAAAAGGGGGTGGGGTGTAAAACATTTCAAACTGTTAGTCTTTTTTATTCATACTTTAATTACTAATCCACAGAACACACTCAGTCAGTCTTATTTGGACTGCTTTCTTCTGAAGATGTATGAAAATGTTTTTTTTATCCCTCTGTGCCAGCAGTGGTTGGAGGCATTATGTTGTCAGGTTGTTCATTAGACCAGATGGTGTACTGGACAAGAATGAACTGATCAAAATCTGGTAGCCAAAGTTCAAAGTCACACTAATAATAACAAAATTTAACATGAATACATATCTATTCAAAAGGTCAAACTCACTGTGACATCAAAATGTTTTGCAAAAAAACGTTTTATGGCTTTAATTCAGCTCCGTATTTCAGGAACACAGAGAGAGAGATTGTGACCACATTTCACATTTGGTCAGATACTGAATAGGTGACAATAATCTTTGATATTCACCATGAACCTGGTCTTATTATATAATACAATGTGTGAAGCATCGTAGCAACTTCCATATTTGAGTTTTGAATCCAACTACAGCTGAGAAATGAATTCCCTCAAAGTCTGCATTTCATATATGTCATTGGAGTGTGGACAGATGTAAACTGACAATTGACTAGTTGGTGAAGGTATATAACTGCGATAATTGTAGTTGTAATTTATGCGACGTCAATCTATGAATGTGCTCCATCAAAAAGTGTGGCTGTCGGAGAAGCAGGAGATAATAAAAGCAGTCATTTGATGCAGCTGTGAAGGGAAATGAGCACAGCTTGATTGTAACTGTGTCTCAGTGACATGTAGATGTTTGTTTTGCTGCAGGACATTTTAAAAAGGAGACATCTATAAAAGACACAACACTTAAAAACAGGTTCATTAATTTAAATTAACAGTTTATTACAGTATAATTCATCCAGTATGTTAAAGTGACACAACAATGCAGTTGCAAGATACAGTGTTTCTTTTCTATTGATGACAGACACACAAACACTGAAGAAAAGATACATGAGTGACTTTTTCTCTGTCGAACAGGAAGACCATGACAGTGACCATGGCAACAGTGAGCGAGCACACTTTCACCTCTGGATTACTCATTAGTGCAATTAAACATAAAGTCACTGGTGAGTCTACAGCGGAGAAAACCTGATAATAAAAAAAAAGAAATCGGACTCCCTCCCAAAACACCTCATTCACCTCCACTGTGACACAGTCAAGTTTATTTTTAGGACCGACACTCGGACTAATCCCCTGTAATCCCATTTTGTTACTCACCGCACAGGAGGAGTTGTGTAAGGAGGGTTAAAACAAAAAAAATAGCAAGAGTTGTTAGAGTAGGTTGTCGCCATTGTTCCATCACGGTTCGATACGGTACAGCTCTCTGTATTGTAGAAACCCTCAGACAACAAGATCTTTTGTTCCTGCTGATAATTGTTCTCATTATGATGAGAGCAGCGTTCAGCTCTGCATGTAGTTTCCAGTGCTGACTACATATTAGTGTGGCACGCAGGCCAGTACATTGTACGGTCTCAGTCATTCTGCCTGTGTGATTAGGCCTAATGGCTTGCAGATGTGTGTAATTGTCTTTTTTGTGGGTTTAAGCATGTTCTCATGTATTAACCAAGCGGGAGCCAGAGGCTTGTCAGCACACCACGAGTGTGTTTGTCTGTGTGTGCGTGTGTTCTTGAGACAAACATTTGCGGGTTTTAGACCTCATATTAGAGTAATGACGTGATGTTGGATGCTGCTCACATCTGTAAGTGTCCAGTTTAGTCTTAGTTTTTGGGTTTAGGGTTGTTGGAATGACAGGTTGGTTTGGACAGAGTCAACAGAAACAAGTGATCATTAAGCTTAAGATTTATAATACAGAGCGTGTATTTTGTCATTCTATGAACTCAAAACAGAAAAGATGAAGATCTGAAGTAAATACAAATACGTGTCCATTGCTAAGTAACAATCATGGGCTGTTCAAAAACAAAACTTCCCAGTTCAATTTGTCACATTAATTGGATTTATAAATATAAATAAGCTTACAATATGAGTGCCTTTTAAAGAATGTATCACAAACATTTTTTTAAACATTGAATAATAACATTTAAGTTTGGGAAATCTGATTTTTCAAATGCAATCAGCAAAACACTATATTAAAATTTTTTCCAAACCTGAACGACACAATCAGATGCTCATTAGTGAGTTATTGCTTCAACTTTCTCATCTCACACAGTGCTGCTCATTACAAAACGGAGATTTTCTTTTGTAAAATAAGGTAATCAAAGTCTTCTCCCAGCAGGAAATGACAACTAATGTGATAATCTTTTTCTTTTTTTTTTTTTTTAATGGAAGGGCCTTTTAAGCCTTCGATTTGGATAGATGATGGTAGAAATGATAGGAAATGAGGGGAGAGAGCTGTTCCGGACATTGTGGTTCATGGTCAGCACCTTAAAGCCCCAACAGATTTACTTGTTTTTAAATCTGGATGGAATAACTAGTAAAAGACAAAAAAAAGTCATAGGTTTGAGTTACATTTTTGATTAGTGTGAGCTTTAGGTTATAGTAGTTAGTTGTACTTCAGTCATCGAAGGTCTTCAGAAGTAAAACAACTCAGAATTGTGCACGTGTTTGCCCGTGTGTCCCTTTGTTGTTTAGTCAGGTCT
Source organism: Brachyistius frenatus (assembly GCF_029030835.1). Lineage (NCBI taxonomy): Eukaryota > Metazoa > Chordata > Actinopteri > Embiotocidae > Brachyistius > Brachyistius frenatus. Next base: position 692,620 of record NW_027210671.1, on the reverse strand, counting down.
TTGATCAAGGTTGGAGGTTAATATTCTCTCTTTCTCCCAGAAACGATGCATTTCAGAGCTAATTAACGTTCACGGGGGGGGGGGGGGGAACGCACCCACACCGTATCTGCTGTCCTCCCCTCCTCTCCGTTACCTCTATCGTCCTATCTGTTTCTAATTGGACGGCTCGACCTCTCTCTATCACAGAGCGTAAGATCCTGAGGAGAATGTGTCTTGATAATAAACACTCAATCAATCCCCACCGCTGTGAAAGCATAATATACGCCCAGTGGGAATCGCTTCATCTTGTGTGTGTGTGAGAGATGTTATGTGTTTATGAGTGAGAGCTGGTGAGTTTTACTTGAGTGGAATAAGCAGACTTTGTGGGTTGTGGGTAATGAGATGGCGCGTAGGTGTCTAATAGGATATCCTGTCTGAACTGATCCAGATGATTGATTATCAATGAGGATAAAGAAAATAATCTGCAGATTGGTTTGCTGCCTCACAGAGTCTTGGTTTTACTTTGCTGCCCACTCCACTGTGCCACAGCGTTTTTACAAATATGCCATATTGTAATTTGAGCATAATTCTAAACGCGTTTGCTCTTCTACAGACTGTAGCATAGTGCGCCAGCAGTCTGTATGTGTGTGTATGTGTGTGTGTGTTTCCTGGCGTCTGTGTGTGCGCACGTATGCTGCTGCTGAGCGTGCTTTCTTTTCGGTATTAAGTCCTGAAGGTAATAGAGCATATTCTTCCATCCCTTCATGGTTGTTATGGAAACAGCAAGAGGAATCTGAATGTAAAACTGTTTTGAAAGTACCTTTAATCGACCATGCACTCCTAGCAGTGATTATACTATGTTTTACTAAAGTCTCTCACAGCCTCCCCTCCCATCAGAAAATGCAGCTTTTCTGCAAATTTTTTTCCTTTTTTTTTTTTTAGTTCCAGAAATGTGGCTGATATCCTCCGAAAACTTCAAACGGCACTGAGTATTTTGCTGCCAACCGATCTCTGTGTAACATTAACAACTAGGTGGGTGTTGTACACATGTTGAGCATGTGGAGAAATGCTGTATGCTACATCGACTCATTCGTTCCTGTAACTTTGTATAGTGCTGTAGTGTCAGAGTGCCTGTACCATATTGTAGGTTGTATTCAGAGCTGTTGGGCCTTTTCTGTGCTGCAGGACCTGGAAGTTTATATCGGACAGGATTAAACTCTGCAGAAATCTATGATTCAAGCTGCTAGGACAAATCTGGGGAGAACTCAAGGTAATTGACATCCTAATTGACACAGGCAAAGTGTTAAGGTGCTTACATTGATCCTCTTCTATCTGTATAAATAGATGTGTTGCTTAGCTTTATTTAAAAAAAAAATTATAATCTTTGTTATATATCTCCTTTGGCTTCCACAAAGTTGCTGTCAGTCTTCTGACATCCACGTAAAATTTGTTTTACCGTACACAGAGTGACAAATTAATGCGAAGTACCACCGCAAGGGACAACTGACTCAATATCTGCCAAACGACTCACTAACTAACACTATGCATGCTATGCCCAAAACAAAAGTAGAAACCACCTGTAACCTCAACAACACGGTGAGAGTGTGCAGTATCTTACTGGGGTTATTAAGTGACACCTCCCTTCACCGGTGTTTCGTCAAGTTAGGCCCGGCTTCCCAGGACTACTCCCTTCAATACTCACACCCACTCCTGCTCTACCTGTTTAACATCTAACCCAGTATGACTTGTGCCTGGATACTTTGGAACCGCTATCCTTGCTCAAAGCCACAAGATCATACCTGCTATGCACGACCACCAATGCTATTCCTTTTCTGTCAAATCCAAAGACTGCCCTGTTCAGCTGCTTCCGCCATCTCCCTCACTGCCTGCTGCAGGTTCCGTCCACAGATTCCAAACTTCCGCAATAGAGCTGCTGTTGACCACACAATGAACCTTTGACAACCTACCTCTACTGGACGCACCCTTACACCCCACCCCTCAGCTGCTAGTTCTGAGTCTTCTTTTCTGTTCCTTTCATAAGCCTCATTAATATTATCTTCCCATGGCACTGTCAGCCCCATGAACTACACTATTCGCTGGCTAACTAACCACAACACAATATCTGGCCTCTGGCTGGTACAACTTATTTCTCCTGGAATCTTAAGTTTTCCACCCAGATCTACCCGCATTTCCCAGTCCTTACCTTTTGTTTAACACACTAACAGCTTGCCTATCTGGGCCCTTCACTCCCCTGCTTTCCTCTCCCTCTCTAACAAAACTAATAGCTGCCTTACTGTTCCCACTCTTCCCTGCTCTCACTTCTATTCTCCTCTTCTCGATGGCTGCAGCCAAGCACCTAAGTACCTGGTTATGACTCCATGTGTACCTATCCTGTTGCACACTAATCTTACAAATTTACTGTCCAAAACAGAAGGAAAAAGACATCTAAAAGTAGAAGAAATCCAACATGAAATTATGTACCCGTGTTAGAAAACAACAACAAAAACAGGTAATGTTTCTCTCCTTATTTGGGCCTACGTTTATCACACAGTGGTCTTAGTTTTTCCCAGTGGATTTAAAATGTGGTTCACTCAATATATCCCACTCAGATACAATGAAGTCTAATAATGCTGAAAAGGGAGAACGTCATAGATTGGTGATACGCACTGTGTAAAGATTTAGCTTTTTCTTGGACCTTTTTAGAATGTCAGCTGTCTTCAGAGAGACTAAATTTATCCACGTCTCCTCAGTATCTGTTTCTCACAAATATGGTGATATAATGACAAAATCCCAAAGTAATGTGAAAGCAAAGAAGGCTCTATAAGTGTCAGATAAACACTTTAAATGTGTCTAAACATGTTTTTCTGAGAGATGTTAGGTGATTAGAAACGGAGTCTATTTTCAGGATCAGTGTGTTTGGCTGGAAGGAGGGACTCATTGAGGCCAGCAGGACACCCAGCTGGTGGAGTGTGGCTGTGTTTCCGCTGTACGTCCCCTCATCAGTGGACAGTTAGAGAGTGTGATCAGCCCTGTTCCTTTTAATCTGATTCTGTCCATCCTCTCTGCTGTGCAGTATAGATCTGTTGTAATTTCCCCTGAGTTTTAGGCATACATGCAGGCGCACACTATAAATTGGCTAATGTAATGCAGCAGCATGTCTGCCACACCTCTCTCCTGTATGGCATGTGGTGTAACCATGGTAACGCTTGTGTTAGAGGCTTAGTGGTTCATTCATAGGTTCCATGCTGAAGGTTAGTCAGGACAGGAAAAGACAGATTTAGAGGCGAGAAACGCTGATTGGCAGAGCGATGTGGCATCTGTGATCCAGCTGGAGTCGAGTTTGTATCAGATGAGTCAATGCTGTCTGTCAGTCTGTATCGGAGCATTGGAGGAGCTCTAAAACTGGCTTTGAGGCTGGTGAAGATTTCAACATGTTGTCATTATATCACTAATCTGTAAATATCTATTGACTCGAGCGATCCTGTTTTTTGATTTTCTGTCACTAGTCTTAAATTCCTGTAACGTCATTAACCGTAATTTTACTTGAATGAGTTTGTCAATATATTGATTACCTGCATTTTAGACCGTCTACTAAATGAATGTAATGTGTAGGTCTCTGTAGTCTTATCTTAAATCTTTCTTACTGGTCACCTGTTAATGAGAAGGTGTGCGTGCGTGAAACTTCATTATCATAACGAACACATTTAAGATGGCCTTACTAGGCTTCCTGTTTCCCTGTGATTGTGCCAACGTTGGGATGTGACATTCACTGATATTGGAGTGTTATTACAGTCTATAGTCAGTTTTTTTTTTTTGGGGGCAGCTGCGTGTCAGGTGCACTAATTGCAGGGTTGGTGATTTGATCCCCGGCTCCTCCTCCACATGACAAACTGCCCATGGGCAAAACATTGAACCCCAAGTTGCTCCCAACAGGCAGACCATAGCCTTGTAATGGGTGGAAGAGAGGTGATATTGTAAAGCTGCCCATTTACCATTTACATTAGATCTGTATGAACCCACTGAGCTGTTAGTGTGAGTCAATAAAAAAAAAAAAGCCTCTCAGTTAATAGGGAAGCAATGATAATGATTATTTTGTTTAGTTTACGCCAAATCAGGACTCATTGAAAGGTTTGCACCATTCATGAATTTTGGTCATATTTCCCAGAAAATTATTATGGTGGACAATGAAGTGTAAAAAAATAAAATTGGTACATGCCAAAAATCCTCTTAAATCACTTGTGTGAGCGCTTCTAGCATGATGATGATTGTATTCAATGTTTGGCCAACAGTTTGTGGATACTCTGATTCATATACTCATCTATCTTACATTATTTAATTCTTTCAATGCAATTAGGTCAATTGTTTTAAACATTAGTGCATGTCTAATTTGGGTTGTGGAATGCTGTCTCCTGTTTCAACATGACTGTGCCCCTGTGCATGAGTTTAAAGAACTTCACAACCTGCATAAAGCCTCAACCCCCTAAACAACACCTTTTGAAAGAACTGGGATTTGAGCTGTACGCCAAATCAAACCACCCAGGATCAATGACTGACCTCACTTAATGCTTCTGATGCTGAGTGGGAGCAACCCGCTGCAGTCAGGTTTCTGAATTGTGCGTAAATCTCATACCATATATATGACTTTGGAAAGTGATGGTCGGTAATGAAGCAGTGTAAAGTTTAAATGTCAAAATACTTTTGGCCATACAGTGTAGACCGCCCGTTCAGTGTGTTTTTGTTTTAAAACATGAAACAACTGGAGTTAGAAGGCGTAAGAATAAATAACAGAATGTTTCCCTGCCTGTTAGGAAATGTGAGGATTGTTGAATGTTTATAATTAGCTGCTCTCCCTATCTGTAATGCTTTAGGCTGACAAATTGTGAATTTTAATAATTACAAAATATAACTAGGGGAAATTTCACAAATTGCTGGATGTTAAACTCATTTAACCTGAAATGATGCCAGAAAATACATTTATTGTCTACAGCGAGAAATCTTGAGTCGAGTGTAATATGTGTAAGGCACATACAGAGTGGTTAAAATGAGATTAAAGGATCCGTTTAAATCCTTTACACCATCAGCCACGCTCTTTATCTTCTGTTCAGCTTTAAAACAAAAGGAACCTCTGGCTGTTGCTGTCTTTCTTCACACTCCTCCTTTTCACTGTCACTCTCTTTCTTCACACTCCTCCTTTTCACTGTCACTCTCTTTTTCTTTTTTTGGTGCATAACTTTCTCCTGGAAGAAGACTGTGTAGGAGCAGGTTCACTCGGAGTAAAATGGCATTGTCTTTGTTTGTCTGTTTGTGGGTGGTTCTGGGATTTCTGGAAGAACAACAGCAGTTTGTGGATCATCTCCGCGGCTCCATATTTTTTTTAATTTTTTTTTTTTAAAACAGATGAATTGTTATAGTCCAATGAACAATTATGCCACCATGTTTTATTTTGTTTCTTATATTTCTTTACAAATAAGCGCTTTAGTATGAAATGTTTTTTGTTCCTTGACATGAAAATATGTTTAAGCAGGCTACATAGCTTACATAGCAGTATTGAAATGAATCTTATTGCTTACAACTTGCTTTCACATGTGAATGAGTCACTCTGCATTCAGTGTGTGTTTATGAAAATGTTTTTTGAAATCTAAAAGAAGTTTTTGTTGAACATTCACAATAATTGTACCAAGAACCAGAGTGAATATGTAATTTTTTCATGATAAATGAACTCAGAAATACAATAACGGAGTGTTGCCATAGTTCAGGCAGGCATGGAGTCAGTCACGAGCCCCTTTCCTGTCCAATCATTCAGACTCCAGTCCATCCCCAGCCTCCACATCGCTCTACAACGACCCGCTACGGACCCGCTGCCAATCCCCCCCCCACATCACACAAATTTTTCCTCTGTTCATATTGTGTGCATTCATTCAAATGTTGTGGCCCCTTAGGCTCTACTGAGGGTTTACTGATCTCAGGAATATTCGGTGTCATGCTTGCTCAGATTGTTGCAGAGCATCACTTGTGCAGAGTCACTGCTAAACAAAATGAATGCCTTAGTTTAACAAATGGTTAAATCTGATAGTGTCCTGACTGAAATGCAGATGAGGAATTGATAAGAACCTGAGATATTGTATTTTTTTTTATGGGATTGTATGCTGACAAATGCAGATTACCCAAACATTAAACGTATATTGGTCCGACACAATAAATGTACTGTACTGATGAGCCTTAATGTTCTTTTTGCTCAGCGGTGGTTTTTGTCTTGGAACTCTGCCATGCAGGCCATTTTTGCCCAGTCTCTTTCTTATGGTGGAGTCATGAACACTGACCTTAACTGAGGCAAGTGAGGCCTGCAGTTCTTTGGATGTTGTTGTGGGGTCTTTTGTGACCTCTCGGATGAGTCGTCGCTGCGCTCTTGGGGTAATTTTGGTCAGCCGGCCACTCCTGGGAAGGTTCACCACTGTTCCATGTTTTCTCCATTTGTGGATAATGGTTCTCACTGTGGTTCGCTGGAGTCCCAAAACTTTAGAAATGGCTTTATAACCTTTTCCAGACTGATAGATCTCAATTACTTTCTTTCTCATTTGTTCCTGAATTTCTTTGGATCTTGGCATAATGTCTAGCTTTTGAGGATCTTTTGGTCTACTTCACTTTGTAAGGCAGGTCCTATTTAAGTGATTTCTTGATTGAGAAGAGGTGTGTCAGTAATCAGGCCTGGGTGTGGCTAGAGAAATTGAACTCAGGTGTGATAAACCACAGTTAAGTTATGTTTTAACAGGAGCAGGCAAACACTTTTTCACACAGGGCCATGTGGGTTTGGATTTTTTTTCCCCCTTAATAATAAAAACCTTCATTTAAAAACGGCATTTTGTGTTTACTTGTTATCTTTGACTAATATTTAAATTTGTTTGATGATCTGAAACATTTAAGTGTGACAGACATGCAAAAAATTGGAAATCAGGAAGGGGGCAAACACTTTTTCACACCACTGTATGTAAGAGACAAACAGTGTTTTATTTAATTTTAATGAACCTATATCCATCTGTTAGTCGTCCTCGAGTCAGAACAATATATTGTGCCAAATTAATCACACAGTGGGTGTGATGTCACCACATAGTTGCTATCCCTAAAGGCAGAGGAAAAACGGAGATTGCACTGTTATTGCAGAGTAACGATGAAAGGCTTAAGGTTGATTTTGGTGCTGTCAACAGTCAAATGAGTCCCTGGCACTACCAACATGTCGTCTGCCAGGTCTCACAGCAGGAGTTTATGACCCTCTGATTACCTGAACTGACACAGTGAGCATCTCCAAAGACTAAAATATTGTTAGTCTGATCTCAACAGAACTGTCTCCGACTTACCATTGACCTCTGACCTCTCTTTTTTCTTTCTCTGATTGGTTATCAGGATGGGGGCTTCAGACAACATCTACAAAGGTCGCAGTACGTTCATGGAAGAGCTGACAGAGGCGTCGGAGATCATTTCCCGAGTGACAGAACGCTCGTTGGTCATCCTTGATGAACTGGGACGGGGCACAAGCACCCATGATGGGATCGCCATTGCCTATGCCACCCTGGAATACTTCATCAGAGATGTATGTAAGTGTGTGTTTGTGGATGGAAACTGTGAACTAATGAGAATAAGACAGATTTGAATATTAATGAGAGAAAGAAAAAGATTTGAGAAATGAGAAGGAAAGCACCGATAGGACATGTGGGGCAAGTAAAAGTATGGGTACTGTCTAACACACACACCAATTCCTCTTGTTCATAAATGCACAAGCATTGTGGGATCTTGACACCAGCCCACTTAATCATCAAGGTAATAGCCTTCCATAAAGAGGTGTGTGTTTTTGCATCCATGCATGTACTCGTGGGCTCTGCAGACTTCCGCGGTCGTTTGTTTTGCAGTGAGACGAGCCACCAGAGAGATCTCAGCAGCAGAGCAGCTCTTGAAACCCGAGCAGAATTGTGGAGAGGGTAGATCTATAATGTTAATATCTAGATAGAGAGCAGGATGCAAAGGAAAAGGAGAGAAAATAGAGTGACACCTAGATAAATAGTATGTTGTCCTGCAGCAGGCCTCATTCTACCCTGAATGAAACACCCATATAAACAATGTGGTGACAGGCTGTCCAATGTCTACGTTACAAGAAATCATGGGTCTAAATGCGCTATCACAATTTCTTAACAACATGTTTCCTGCTCCTTCTTGTCAGCATTCATGAAAATAATGTGTACGGAAAGGTCCAGTTTTAGACAACAGGAGATGAAGCTGGAGATATGGGGGGCATTTTAGCTCGGACTACATTGAATCCGTATTAGTGTGTGTGGTGTGTGGTGTGTGTGGTGTGTATCACATTTTGGCAGAACAGAATGAAAAGGGGGGATGTCATCAATGCCACACTTGAAAATCATTGTTTCCCTGTGCAAAACCTGTAATATTTGTATTTACCCATTTGTGGTGAATGAATTGATTAATACTCTAAGCAGAGGAAATTCATAATTGCTGTTTGACATGGGTTGCCTGCTTGAGGTTGTGACTTCAGTTAGGACAAACAGCTTTTAATTTTCTCAGCTGTTTCCATTCAGAATATTTCTCACTATATAAGAAATTAGGCTTCCTTTGTTCTTGTTACTGTTTTTCTGATTAACCTATCAAACAGTATCTTTACATTTGGGTTTGGAGTTGCACCTCTGATATTTGATATCATGTCAACTGTTTTGCTTGCAACTCATTTGTCTGAATTGTCAAAACAGGTCATGGGTCATGGGTCATGGAAAAGCCGGGACCAACTGAGCGTTGCTTGTGGGTTTTCCCGAGAATGTTGTCAAAGGTTGGCTGAATTTCTTTCCCAGTGCACCTCCGGTGCTGCATAACAATGGCTTGCTGTATTAACTTTGAGCAAGGACATTTGTGTCCGAAAGGATTCCTGGTTAACATGAATTTGTATAGTGATACAAAGTCATCATATTTCCAGGTTGGCCTTTGATTGAACTCATGATTGAACTTTACCACCCTTTACTGGATCTTATGATGTACAGGATTTAGTAGGCCAAATCGGGCTTATGCTTTTTCTGTAATCCTGCTGACAAACCACAGACTGTTTGTAAAAAATGGACGTAGCCTCCGTGGTGTCACTCATAGATTTCCTGAAGAGCAGTTTTAGAACTGAGTTCTTTGCCATCTTGGCAGTGTCTGACTTCGTCTAACTAATCCAAAAATGGGCAAAAAGGTGGTGCATGAGTGGAACTGAGGTGGGACGAATGATGCCTGATTGCTGAGTCTCTGACTGTATGGCTCTGGTTGACAGTCTGTGGTTGAAATCTGCAGGCAGCTCGCCAAATGTGATGGCACCCACCTTTCATTCAAAGCAGCATCGCCCTTAATTATGCTTAACTTTAAAGCTTTATACAGTTTAAACGAGTGAGTTATTACAACTTTTTTAGTTACACCAACTATAGAGTCTGTTTTTGAGCCTGGCTGTGAACATGTTTATTTCTGCTGTAAAGTTTAGCCTTTTAACATGGGAGTCTATGGGAATTGACTCACTTTTGGAACTGGCCTCAGGTGGCCATTAAAGTAACTGCAGTTTTTGGCATTTGTGCATTGGCTTCATTTTTCAGGCCAGGAGGTTGCTGCAAACAGAAAAAGGAGCAAACAAACGGCACCAAAAACTCTCTCTGAGGGAGGAAACAACAAGAAACTAACACAATTACAACATGAGCGGTACAGAGCTCCTGTTTTCTTAACAGTTAGTCGGTATGTGTCTGTGCAGCCTGGAGGGCACTAATACCAATCTATGGGGAGAAATGATTTATCAACTCAGATGGTGTATATTGACCTCAGGAAACACATACTTATTCTCATACTTGAGGCGCTTTTGGGGCTGTTATATGTGTGTTGCACAACACCAGATGTTTAGCTTACACTTACTGGACTACACAAACCACAGATTCTGAATTTGGGCCTCCATGCACAGGTCCCCCTTCAGTCCATAGAGACGGATATCATTGACAGGTTTCTGGAGTTTTACTCTAGTGCTGCCACGTGGGTAATCAAAGCTTAAAAGCTGGATCTAATTTATGAGAGCTGATATTTTGGTATTGGATTATATTTTCAGTTTTCCAAGACCTTAGTCCAAATGCTCCAAATTGCCTTGAATTAACCCTTCTCAAATATAGGTGAATAAACATTTATCTTTGAAAAACTCAGTTTTCATGTTTTGCCAGTTCCACATGAAACTTTGGACAGAATCTCCGGGTTATGTAATTCTGCTGGAAAACGTAGTATGAAAATGTGTAAGTAGCAGCTAATGCAGCATGGAGCTGCTCTTGGCAGGAGGAGGAAGCTCTCTGACTACCTGTTGTATAACTGCATTGATTTGTTAGAAAAGCCTGCTATTACAGGAAAGCCAAACAAAAGGGCACAAAAGAAGTTATGCTTTACAGTGAAAGGCCTCTTCAGTACAGGCAGACATGCAGAGTCTTTCACTCCTCTACCTCCTCCTTGTTCGCCATTCTCCCTCCTCCTCACCAGACTCAACTGTGTACGTCAAAAGTCAGACTACTCCTCCTTTGACTCGGTTGTTATAGTAACACACCTTTTCCTGTCCCCAACACTCACCTGAGAGGTAGTTAAGAATGTAGATGGGTTTCATAACACCACTCAATAATGGAGACAGCCTTGACGCAGAAGGAGAAAAAGAAACAGGGAGTCAGAGGAGAGAGGATCACTAAAACTAGAAGTTGCCTCTGCTAGGAGTTTCAGGGTTTTGTGGCATGAGGTTGGTTCAGTACATGTTTATGTAATTTAACTCCTTTCTGGCTGTAGTGTGTGAAGTACTTTGTGTTGTCTTGTTCTTTAGCTCTTATTTCCTCTCAGGCTTCCTGGGACTCTCACTTTTATTCACACTTACAGCAGGTCCTGCCATTAGCTTCACACTAAGCTTCACATCGCTCTCTACTCGTACTATTACTCAGGCGGGCTTGTGACTGCTCTAACATTGTAATTCTACACTGTAATAGCAGAGGGAATCAGGCTCAGCTTTACACTTGGACTCACAGGAGAACTAGAACTCACAAAAGCTCACTTTTGGCTGCACACTAATGGGTAGATTTTCAGTGCAATGTCTCGCTCCATGTGGGCGTAAATGGTCTGATGTGCTCATGCTGATGCACAAAGCTCCTACAAAGACCCACATGTGCTCCACAGCACTCTGCACTGCTCTGTGCCTGCACTCTACTCATACACGTAGATAAGATGCTGGTCTGTTTCTCTCTCAGCTCACTGTGATTGCATTACTTCCTAGATTTCTTTGTTTCTTGTTTCTTTGTTGTTTAGAGGAGCACATCCCAGCATGTGGGTTAAGACTCCAGAACAGGATCTCAGGATATAAATCTGAAGAGCAACAGTAATTTAAGTAAGAGTTAATAGATAATCAGGATTGTTTGCAATTAATTTTCTGTCTGTCAATCAATTTATTAACTGCTTATCAACAGGTTTATGACTCTGTTGATGCTGGTACGTCGGAGTCTGTTCTGCTTTAAAAAGACATTCTCTGAATGTGGGCATGTACAGGAACACAGCTTACATGACTTCTTTTTAAAACTCACCTACTTACAGTGAGGACTGTGTGGCTGGTGTTACTGAACAAGTGTAAGAACCAGATAAATAGAAAGTCTTAATGACAAGAACATAAGGCCACTGTTGCAAAATCAAAGCCCTTTAAGCCTATTTAGAATTTCTCTCATTCGGCTTGCTAAAATTAACGATTGAGGAGTCCAAATATGACTGAAACATGCAAACGTTCGCGCTATGCTGACGTGACGTCACCCTACAAGGCTTAAGCTCGGGCATTATTTTGAAAGTGTTTAAATGCTTAATAACTACTTTTAACATCATTGTAATGTGATGTGTACATATAATAACTGTGGTCTGTGATCAAATCAAATGAAATGACAATTTGTTGGTCTCGGGCCAGTTGGAGTGAAATTGTCAGGCACTTCAGCAGGGCTGTTGCGTACCAACCGGGTGAATCCTTGCGTACCACCAGGTGAATCCTTGCGTGCCATCAGTGATACACGAGCCACAGTTTGAAAATCACTGACTTCAAGGAAAGTTCACCACCTACATACCTTTCACTGCCTGTGGCTCAAATAATTTAAGGCGATGAGAGAATAACACAGACTCGCACACACATGTTGTAATCCACACACAAAGCACCTCAGTGAGAGTCTTGTAGTTGTGAGGTGAGAACACAAAGGGTGATGAGTTAGAATTGGATTTGTGTCTAATTGGATGAAAAGGAGTAACAAGACAGAGACAGCAATAGTGGTGTTGACACCCCTAGCCTTTTTCTCAGGATCAGATTACTGAGTGGAGTGCACATGCTCTCGTCTTTGACACCATATCATTATAAAACAGCTGGCAGGAGTGGTGAGGCTCTACAGGTGTACAGAGTCACACACCAATTTGGAGCTCAGACTCAGAGACATGTTATAGTAGGAGAGGAGGTGGACAAGGGGACACCTCATGTTTGACCGCTCGAAACATTCCTCTATCTGTTTATAAACACACAGCAGATTTTAATTTACAAAAGTAGTGGATATTTATGGATGTGTTTTTCCTGTGTCTATCGCAAAATCAGAGATATGCCCCCCCACAGGCACAACGACCCACAGTTCCGTTTTAAAGTTAAGCGACCTCTAGTGGTCGTGTAAATGATTTCAACCTGGTGTCCCGAAGAAGTGACGCAGCTCAGATGACGTCTACAATGTGATTTTCTTCTTGTAAGGAAGCGACAGGTTTAGAGTACTTAGGTGACTGCTGTTTGCTTGCATATTTGCAAAACTGCATTTACTGTTGCCATGACGACAAAGGTTGCATAACTTTAGGGCAGTCTTAAACCTAACCAGGGGCTCTAATTTAGAAAACAATTTAGTGGATCCTATTTGTGGGTAGGAACAAACAACCTATAGAGTTGCATGGAGTTGGAGAACTTGTTGGGATCCTCAGTGGTGTTTCTTATCACTTAATTTAATTTTTAATCTGCGCTTGTCAACATTTTTTAAATTAACAATGGATGAAGTGCTGAGGTGTTGCACAAACTGGCAGAGAAATACAAATCCCTAAATTTTGACACAGGATTTATTGTCTTTCATCTCTTTGTTTTGTTTTTTAGGCCTGCTAATTTACTCTTTTGATTTATTTCCAGTGCTGTCATCAGCACTGAGGCTGTAAGCAGACGTGACAAAAAAGCTCAAAAATGTATATCCAGCATCAAACAGCAGACACAGTTAGCAGCTAGCTGGTGAACAGAGTGGAGCATTTAGCTGCTAATGAGCCAAATTTATCATTCAAGAGTTGGTGGGGTTCAAAACAGATGTAAGACCAGGGTGATAATTGGGTTGTATCTGCTTGATGTGTAAATAAGCAACTGTATGCTAACACGTTCACCTCAACAACTTTAAAAGGTGATTTTGCATCAGTTTTTTTCAGCTTGTTCTACTGCCACCAAGAAGTACAAAAACGATCAGGCTTAGCTATTGTTAAATCAAATGATAAATTTAGTTCAGGGAAGGTCAAAGGCAATAAGAAATGCTGAGTTTCAGTTTCCAGAACATCAAGGAGTGACTTTTAACTGCTTATTCAGGCAAACCAACTTTATAAATACAGATGTATTTAGCTATATACCTGAGCAGGTAATTGTTTGGATTTTTACTTGATAATAACTTACACTATTATTCGATCATTGAAACTCTCCCTTGATGAATCTTGGTTATTAGCTAATTGATTAATTGACTAATCATTTCAACACTAATGTCATCAGATTGTTGTTCTGTACAGCAAAGCTCACAGTGCACCCTGCGGTGGTCTGGTAATGAGCTGCCATTTGCACCTAATCGAATCATTATTCGCTCTGCAGCCTTTTTGTCATGCTCAGTTTGTTTTTACCTTTCAGTGCAGGTGGATACAGAGCTGGGCGATATGCAAGAAATATCGTGATGCTTTTAAACAAATATGTCGATATTGAAATTGCAACAATATCGTAGGGATTACTATTGGTGCATTTACAAAATATTTACACAGTGATATTTTGGATAATCCTCAGTAATGTTAATTTAATGACTCACTTGCTAAAGGCAAATAATAAAACAGCTAGAACAGTTGCATAAATTCATAAAGTTACATCGCTTTGCTGTATTTCAGATATTAATGTATCATCGATATATTGCCCTCGTTGGACAGGAATAGTAATTTGTGTGTGTGTGTGTGTGTGTGTGTGTGTGTGTGTGTGTGTGTGTGTGTGTGTGTGTGTGTGTGTGTGTGTGTGTGTGTGTGTGTGTGTGTGTGTGTGTGTGTGTGTGTGTGTGATCACAGTTTTTTTTCATGCGTCTCAGTGGGTTCAGGTCTGTGTGTCTTTGTTTGAAACATGTTGGAGTGACCCTGCACGTCTCCATTCAGACAAAAGTATTACTAGTGACGCCTGACCTTTCTTAGACCGAGCGGTTCGCAGGCCGGTCTCGGAGCCAGCCGGGAGTCCTGCAGCCACCTGTCTGCTGTGATGATGTAAGACTCAGGCTCGCTCCTCACTGAGAGCTCATACATGATTTATTTGCATTACTGTCATCATTGGACTTAATTATTATGACTACAAGCATTTTGGGAGATTTTTAATCCTGCAGTAATTGAGTTCGACCAGTTTGTCACATTGTGGTCTCAGTATTTTTGCACTCCCTTCTCCATTTACATGATTGGTTTGTTAAAGTAAGCAGGGAAAGGAAATGCATTTGCTTTAGTGAGTAGCTCTCCGCAGCTGTCTTGAAAGAGCAGCACTAAGAGGTAAACTGTTTTTGCATGTATTTGACAGAGAGGCTGAGTGCACCACTTGCTTTTTGTGATTTTCATGTCTTAACCTTCAATAATGAAGCCTTCGGGTGGCCGCGAGGCCTGACCGAGATTAAAGAATAGCAGGATGATGTCAAGTTCCTTCGCTGTGTTCAGTCTCTCTCCAGACCCTGAAAAGCTGAGTTCGGTCTTTACAGACCTTGTCACATTGTGGTCTCACAGGTGATTGACTGCAGAAAGCCTTAAGACAAAGAGTAAACAAAACAAGTAAAAAGACTGATGGGGGAAAAATTGACACAATAGTTTGTATATTTTTGTTTATACCGGTAGTCATATTTTCAAAGCATGTTTTTGTGTATTGACTTAGCACACTGCAGGGTACAGAGGGAGTTAAGTAACACTGGGCCAAAGCACAGTTTATATCGATGTTCTGTTCTTTGTTTCTCAGCTATCACTTTTTCTTAGTTGTGGTAACAGAGTCAGCATTACATAATACAACATTTGTTATGTTACCTACCATTTGGTATACTGTATTTACTACTTTATCACTCTTTGTCCTTTTCTTCCAGTTTTTCTTTTGTCCTATTTTGTCTGATGAGAAGTTAAGCATAGTAAACAAATTGAAAGTGACTGGATAAATATTCATAGATGTCAAGAGAGAAGGAAAAGCATTTGGTACGTTCCCAATGTTTACTTGGCACATGGATCATATAGCTGCACTGAGCGTAAAGATACAATTACGTGCAGCATACAGGGTTATAAAATGTCCTTTATATTTAAAGACCTGTTAATGTTGGCAGTGCAGTGGTTAGCACTGTCGCCTCACAGCAAGAAGCGTCTGGGTTTGAACCTGTCTATGTGCAGCTTGCATGTTCTCCCTGTGCCTGCGTGGGTTCTCTCCGGGTACTCGGGCTTCCTGTCACTGTCCAAAAGACGTGTGTCTGGTTAATTGATGATTCTGAAAAAAATTGTCCTTCGGTGTGAATGAGACCGTGAATGGCCTTTGTTTCTGTCTGTCTCTGTGTTGGCCTTGGGGCAACGTAATAGCTGAGTGGTCAGGTTTCATACGACATCCAAAAGCAGTCTGCAGTGACTCCCTGGTTTGATTTCTGACTGGACCTTTGCTGCTTGTGCCACATTTTCTTTCTATCTTTTCTGGTCCTATCTAATAAAGACAAAATGCTAAAAAAAAATAAAAAAAAATACCAGGAGGACGTCTTCCACGACTGTCGAAAGTTGACAAGCTTCTCTGACGGGCTGGTACAGAGCAGCGAACTCAATGATGACACTCCTGCCTGCAGCGATACCGTTTTTCTGCTCCTCGGCTGAATATTTTTCTCCCTAATGTGGACACAATGAACAGATTGTATTTACAACAGCATTCTCATCCTTAACATTTTTAAACCAGATTTAAAATACCAAACAACTTTCAGAGACACTGTTCACCAGATTTGTCAGGGTTTAAGCACATCACTCTCATCCCCTTTCTTAGGTGAAAGCCTTAACCCTGTTTGTCACCCACTACCCTCCTCTGTGTGAGCTGGAGCGGATGTATCCTGACCACGTGTCGAACTACCACATGGCTTTCCTGCTTAATGAACCTGATATCTCCACTGATACAGATGGTACGTATGCATTTATGCCTAATAATTTTGGTTCAAATTTTAGGTTTCACTGTCGCCTTAGATTAAAATTCTTACTTAGCTAATTTTTTTTTTTTTTCCCACTTGGCACTCTGTTGGCATTTTAATTTATATATTTATGTATGCTAACAGGTGAAGAGGTTCAGCCAGAGTTCATCACCTTCCTCTACCAGTTAACTGAAGGAGCTGCAGGACGGAGCTACGGCCTGAATGTCGCCCGGCTGGCTGACATCCCAGATCTTATACTACACACTGCTGCACGGAAAGCCCGAGAGCTGGAGAGCATGGTCAATGCCAGGAGGTAGCATAGACACACATCTTCACCCTGACCATGTCATAAAAGGGAGTTCCACTTATTTTACACATCAAGATCACTTTACTAGTCATGGTGACATAACTTAATATATAGTGTATGTACCTATTCACAGACTGTGACTCTGGAGAAGCTTTTTATAGTCTGGGGGGGAAAAAAAACTTTGTGTTGGGTATCTCAACTTGGGCTTAAAGACTAAAAACATATGGCAGACAACCTTCTTTACTAACTGGAGTATTGAATTAGTGGGGTTGTCTTGTTTTTGGTTCCAGTGAGACAACAACATCTGGAAAGCCCAGTAACAGATCCACAAATGTGAAAGCTTATCAGACACCAAAACCCTCTAATATTCTGATACAGGATTTAACAAATCTGGAAACTCTTCTTGGTCACATTGATCGGGATGTAAACCGTAGAAATATGCCTTTTCATGTCACGAGGTAATCTATCATGGATGTCACTGTGTCGGCAGTGTTTTAGCAGCTGATGTTGATGAAAAGTTGAGCCTGGTTTGAATTCTTTGCAGAGAGCCTAACGTTGGCACCCCTGCAGTGCCGCTGGGCGAGTGGGCTGGATTTTTCACGCAGGGCTCAAGCCAGACTGTCAAATTGCATTATGGGAAGTGTAGGATTCAGTGTTTTTGGAGCTTGGCCCATATTAAGCACGAAAAGTCAGGAGATCGCTGTATCTGCTGCCATTTCTTTTTCTGTTTCTCACATGTTCCCCAACATTATTGAAGTGGAGTACTGACTTTCTCATCCTCCCATAAATCACAAAATATCCCACTGCAGTGTTTTCAGAGCATTTTCTGAATATTACTAAGCAGAAATAAAGTCGGAGAGCT